>NC_051069.1:31753607-32089441 GCF_004664715.2 Peromyscus leucopus | reverse complement strand
CTATGACCTAGCTTTTCCTTTGTCACTACCTTGGTTCTTTCTTTTTAGTTTGATCACCCAACTTTTAATTAGTAGTCTCTTTGCTTCTAGAGACTTCTTCCACTCCACTGCTCATTAGGATCATACTTCATTAAATTTCTTTTGGATAAATACAAAAATATGTAAAAATTGCTCCTTTATAAAGCAAATATAGTTACTCTTTAGAGGTATACAAGCATACACGTGTGTGTGTGCACACACGTGCATGCTTCTGTGTGTTTGTTTGTGTGTGTGTGTGTGTGTGTGTGTGTGTGTGTGTCTGTGTGGTGTGTTTCAGTACAACTTCAGAACAATGCTTTAGCTTCTGGGGTCCTAATGTTCACGGAGAACATGTGGAAGAGATTCATTCTGGGGTAGTGCAGGGAACTTTGGGGTAAGTTGAGCTGAACTCCAGACTTGGCTTGCTTACGTCCACTGTTATTTGACACAGGACAAGTGTTGATTCCAACAAACAAGGACCATGGATCGAAACATTTGAGCACTGTCATCCTTGACAAATTCTCACTATGTGAGACAAATCCTTGATGCAGGGTAACTTCTGCATGAGAATTTCATGTATAACTATATTCGATCAGTTTATCACCTGCACTGGTTTTGGAATGCCTGAAGACAGTTCATTTCAAAGGAATTTTACTCTTCATAGCTCATGGGGAAAGGATGATAGACTCCTCAGAGGAAATACATCACTAACTGTTCTTTTAGACATTCCACTTCCCCCCTCCAGGTATTACCCACATGACTTCCTGAGAAAATATTCTGCTTGTAGCATTTGACTGGCATGGACTACATTTTGTTTAAGATATTTTACTCTTCCGGCATAAGCCAATTAACTGTCATATTTTATCTTCATGGGAATATCCAAATACAAGGTTGGCTGACATCCCATTGGCTGAGTCCTAGATAATAATAGCTGCTGTCTCCAAACAACCTTGTTTTAAAGACTCTCTACTCAATGCTGCTACCACTTGTAATACAAAAGATATTTCTAAGGCTTGGGAGAATGGTCATATGTTACATGTTAGATGAACTGGGCAGACTGAACCTTTTTATTTTTCCATTCTTCTGGAGATGACTAAAACATCAATTTCCCTTTCACTATTTGATGGCAAGTGTCTGGAGGTTTTGATATCTCACTTGCTGAGTGACTTTGAATGGCTCACTGCAATCTTATGCACACTCAGAAAACAGATATATTGTAGGGAATTGTATTTAATCAAAGACTTCAAACAGCATAGACTAGGAGGCAGCACTATCTCAGTGTACTTAGGCTTCTCTTCGGCAAAAGATGGCCTCCATGTTTGAGAGGAAAATCTGCTTTTAACCACTTCAATGAGGGATTTTTTTTCATCTTAAGAGGCTCATTTTAGCCAACGTATTAATGATTTATGAACAAATGAAGGAGTAATAGGAAGATTTAATTTCTTTTGAACTGTGCAAAGTTGTAAAAAGCTTAGAGAAAAGGACTTGATTCAAGATAAATGTTTGTTGAACTGATTTATTGAACCTTCATCAATGTTCTTAGATGAAAAAAATTCAGATTCAAATGTTTTTTTAAACGTTGATAAGCTTTTTAGACTCTGTCTTTGAAACTTGAAATAACATAGCTTTAAGCACAGTTTCTAGCACATATTAACTAGGGTTGAGGGTGTGTGTGCCACATGCTCAGTTCAAGAAAGAATGGCAAGCAGTTAAGTACTATGACACTCTCAGGGAAAAGAGATCCATGCAGGTGATCGTTTACATCTTTTATTTCCTTTTATTCCTTCATGATCCATTGGACATTTCCTGAGTTCCTTATATACGCTGCCAGTGACTGCATGTCACAGCTATAGTCCTCACTTCCAAGGAGTTTACAGCCAAGTAACATGGTCTAGACAGGAAAACTGAAATGTTTACTGACAATGTTATTATTATTTTGGAAAACCAATGCTTCTCAATTTACGATGGAGTTTCAGCCTGACCAGCCTGCTGTAGGTTGAAAGTATCACATGTTGAAAAATACATTGAGCACACGTAGCTTACTGAACATGGGAGGAGTCAGCAGCACAATATGGTGCAGAATTCGCTGCTTACGTGCAGCATCCCCGGGGAGTTGTTATTTGTTTTCACTGCCTATGATCAGGAGAGAATATCATACTTCTAATTCCTAGCCTGGAGAAAGAACGAAGTTCAAAGCTTAAAGTATGGTTTCCTGGGAGGGTGTTTATACTTTTGTAACATCATGAGGTTAAAATAAAATTCACAAGTCAAACATTGGTAAGGAAGGAACCATCTGTAGGTGGAGCCTGGTGTGTCAGGAAGGGGAGGCAGGATGTGCAGAGAAGGGCTGGGTCCTGGGGGATGGAGGGTAGATGCCCCTGGGTGAAGAGTGGGAAGAGTTGACTGAAAGCACAGAACAGATATTTCTAGAGTACCAGGGGAAGGTCAGGAATTGTTACCTCATCTGCACTCAACCAGACAATCCCCCATGAGACAGAGTTGTACAGTTTTATATGCTATCAGAGCAATGCTCAGTGATTATGCTTTCTTTTTTTTTTTTATATAAGGTTTCTCATTTACAAAATGCTTTCTTACCTGTTGTCACACCTGCTCTTCACATTAAGGCTGTGAAGTAGTATCTTCTCAATTTCAGAGACAAGGCTAGGAGACAGGATGACTTCCCGTGACGACGTCATGAGTAGCTGCTAGAGTCTTGGAGAAGTTTCCTTCCTTTCCACTTACCCCCCATCCCTTTCCACCACCACCTTCTCTGTCTACATCTTCACAATACTAGATGCCATTTCTGAAGTTCCTGCTGTGGGTCAGTTTCCTCCACGGACTGTACAGTCATGGTGGCATTAATCCTTAGATCAGCCAGTATAGAGAATGGCCTGCATTCTGCCCACTCGTCTTGTCTCCTGCAGAATGGAGCTCAACCCTCTTTTGCCTTCCATCACAACTGGTCAAGATTGTGGGGAGTGGAGGCAACATTTGATTAGAGTGGCTTTTAAATGAAGACTCTAGACATATTTAGTCTTCTAGGGGCTGTGCATAGTATCACCTGATGAGGTGGTACTATTCAGATCAAGTCTCAGTGGAAGTTGTATGCTACCTCACACTCTTGTGTGCACGGAGCTCTTCACAGTGTGTATATATTTCTGTATTTGCTCCTTTCTTGTCCTTATTTTATGGTATTACCCATGATTTTCTTCTTTCTTTTTTCCCTCCTGCATCTAGTCTGTCTTATCATTTCTGGAATAAAGCAGGATATAAATAATTAAAGTGTAATTAAATTGCCTGGGCACAGCGTGGGATTGGAGGGCTTTGCTTTGTTGTTTTCTGCTGCTAAGAGGTAAGTTGTCGTGTCAGCCCTTATACCTGCACAGTCTTCCCTAGGACCCTGGCTCTTTTGCTGAGTTGGCAGTTCTGGCTGGAGAACATTCACGGGGCACAGGACAGACTTGGTTTCCAGTGTTCTCGAATCCTTTCCAGTAACCTTGGTCTAACCATCCCATGTTTCTTTCCCGGCAAGCTTGGCCTTCATTCTGTAGGTTTGTCTTGCTTGCTTTACCTGAGTGATTACAGTTGCTTATTTTAGTTCAAGCAAAGAAGCTCTAGAAAGAACTCAAGAAAGAAATTACATGATGATTGTCTGCTCCCCAAGAGCATGGGGTTCACTGTGATGTGGAGTGAAGTGGGAGGGGTGAATTTAGTGGGTGTATCCATAAGTCAAACATCAAAAATGGGCACTAGTCTGCCTGCTTGCCTTTTGCTTCTCTCTCTCTCTCTCTCTCTCTCTCTCTCTCTCTCTCTCTCTCTCTCTCTCCCCTCTCTCTCCTTTCTTCCTTTGTTCCCTGTTTCCTTTTTCTCTTTGAGACAGGGTCTTATGTGGGCCAAGCTGGTCTTGAGAAATTTATTTAGCGAAGGATGACCTTGAACTCCTGATCTTCCTGTCTCCACCTCCCAAGTACTGGGATTTCAGACTTATACTACCAAAGCCCAACCTGTTTTTATAGGATCTGTTTTTTTTTTTTTTTTTGACAAGGTCTCATGTATCCCAAGTTGGCCTTGAAGTCATTGTGTAGCTGAACTCCTTGTCCTCAGGCTTTCACTAGGATTACCAGCATGTGCCCCACACCTGGCTCACTCATGGAAAACAGTAAGTTGCTCACAGACCTTGGGGATGTTTATTAGGTCTATCAGCTGTACCTGGCTTGTGGCAAAGAGTTGCTGAGTATCATGAGCTAGGGACTCAGAGTCCCATAAGTCTGTCACTAACTTTGTGACTTCAGATCAGTGACTTGACTCTGCTGTCTCCTTATTCTCAAAATGGTTCAAAATGAACGTTAGTTCCTCTGGGGCTTGAAAGGATTCCAAGGTGAACTTGGATTTGCTGAGAAGAACGCCTGGTGCTCAGTATATGTTATTTATTGTCATCCCTGCCCTTCTTCTTGTTATGTGATCTTGGTTGTTATATCTTCTGGAAAGATCACTAACAGACGTGATAATTGTTATACCCACCATGGGATGGTCGTAGGCATGGAGCGGCTGGTGTTATGGCCCCTTTTCTAACTTGCCATTTGCAAAAGCTCATTTCTTCCTTACTTTCGTGGCTGCTCATCACTATATCTTTTTTTTTTTTTTCTTGAGACAGGGTTTCTCTTGTGTAGCTTTGCGCCTTTCCTGGAACTCACTTGGTAGCCCAGGCTGGCCTCAAACTCACAGAGATCCGCCTGGCTCTGCCTCCCGAGTGCTGGGATTAAAGGCGGGCGCCACCACCGCCCGGCCCACTATATCTTTTTTTAAACAATTTCCAAGTGCTTAAGTTCCTTGATCACTGTTTCCCTCCCTCTCCTTCTACAATGTGAGGTGTAAGAGGATGGGCATGTGTGTATGGGGACTTGGTCATGTTACACTAATCCTTGGCACCCAGAACATTGCTGGGCATGCCATCATTATCCACATCTACATTGAACTAATAGACAGTCTTCAAACATCATCAAAAGTTCATTGATATGAGCATTGATGATACTTGAAAAAGAAAGGGTCCTTGTTTGGCTGAGGACAGAAGCTCTTCTGTGGAAGTGGGTGCTTGAAAGGCCAAGGGAAGATGTGGGTTGCATGACTCTTTCAAGTGGCCGCTTGCTCGGAGTTCTCTAATAAATTAGTTCTAGTTCTTTGTCACCGGCAAGTGGAGTGCCCACTGAGAGCCAGGGAAAGACCAACTAGGAAACCCCTCCATGCACTCAGAACGCTGTTCCTTTTGCTCTTTGGAGGTTTGACAGAAGTAAGACATGGATATCTGAGCTAGAGTTCCTGGGTGTGAAGTGTTTTTGTTGTGTAGCTGCTGATCTGTGGATGCGTTTGGGGTGTGAGAATGGGCCATTTTTGAGCAAACACTTCATATTCTACAATTGACCCAAGTCTTTCCAGTCAGAAGAACTGTCAGTGAGATGTATCTTAACGCAATTCACATCGTACATAATAAACATAGTTCTATAAGACACGGGAAGAGACACCAGGACAAAAACCCATGCCTGCCATTTAGGGCCCATCAAACAAGCCGAGGAAACCAACACCAGGAAGAAATAATAAAGAAAATGGTTTTTTGTCAGGTGTGATGGCTCACACCTTTAATCCCAGCACTCTAGAGGCGGAGTCAGGTAGAACTCTGTGAGACCAAGGCCAACCTAGTGTGCGCAGGTAGTTCCAGGACAACCAGAGGTATATAGTAAGACCTTGTCCTAAAATGAAATAAACAAATGAAATAAATAAATAAATAAAATAAAGAAGAAAAGAAAAAAAGAGACTGGTTTTCTTATTGCTAATATCTTATAGACTGAACATTATATGTCTGTGTGTCTGTGTGTGCATGCATGTGGATGGGCTTGTACATGCCATATCATACACATGGAGGTCAGACAACAATTTTTTTTATCATTTTTATTTTATTTTATAATTTAATTTTACATATCAGCCACAAATTCCCTTGTGGTGGTATTGTGTTCCCCGAAATTATTGCGCATGCTAATAAACGTATCTGGGGTCAGAGACAGAACAGCCACAATATTAAACATAAAGGTTAGGCAGTGGTAGCACACGCCTTTAATCCTAGCATTCCAGAGGAAGAAATCCATGTGTTCAAGGATACAGCCAAGCATGGTGACTCACGCCTTTAATATCAGAAATCGAACCTTTAATCCCAGGGAGTGGTGGTAGAAAGCAGAAAGGCATATAAGGCATGAGGACCAGAAACTAGAAGCATTTGGCTGGTTAAGCTTTCAGGCTTTGAAGCAGCACAGTTCAGCTGGGATTCATTCTGGATGAGGACTCAGAGGCTTCCAGTCTGAGGAAACAAGACCAGCTGAGGATCTGGAGAGGTGAGATAGCTGTGGCTTGTTCTGTCTCTCTGACCTTCCAGTATTCACCCCAATAACTGGCCTCAGGTTTGATTTTATTAATAAGACTTTTAAGATTCATGCTACATTCCCTTGTTCTCCCCCTCCCTCCCCCTTCCTCACCCACCCCCCCATTTCCATCTCCTCCGTGGCAAAGACTCCCCTGAGGATTGAGTTCAACTTGGTAGATTCAGTCTAGGCAGGTCCAGTCCCCTCCTCCCAGGCTGAGCCAAGTATCCCTGTATAAGCCCCAGGTTCCAAACAGCCAGCTCATGCACTGAGTACAGGTCCCGGTCCCACTGTCTGGATGCCTCCCAAACAGATCAAGCTAATCAACTGTCTCACTTATCCAGAGGGCCTGATCCAGTTGGGGGCGCCTCAGCTACTGGTTCATAGTTCATGTGTTTCCATTCTTTTGGCTATTTGTCCCTGTGCTCTTTCCAACCTTGGTCTCAACAATTCTCGCTCATATAAACCCTCCTCTTTCTCTCCAATTGGACTCCTGGAGCTCCACCTGAGGCCTGGGCATGGATCTCTGCATCCGGTTCCCTCAGTCATTGGATGAGGTTTCTAGCACGACAGTTAGGGTGTTTGGCCATTCTATCACCAGAGTAGGTCATTTTGGGCTTTCTCTTGACCATTGCCAGTAGTCTATTGTGGGGGCATCTTTGTGGATTTCTGTGGGCCTCTCTAGCACTTTGCTTCTTCCTACTCCCATATGGTCTTCATTTATCATGGTCTCTTATTCCTTGTTCTCCCTCTCTGTTCTTGATCCAGCTGGGATCTCCCACTCCCCTAAGCTCTCTTCCCCTCCACCCTTGCCCTTCATTACCCCCACTCACGTCCATGTTGTTCATGTAGATCTCATCCATTTCTCTGTCATTGGATGATCCCTGTGTCTTTCTTGGGGTCCTGTTTTCTAGGTAGCCTCCCTGGAGTTGTGAGTAGTTGTCTAGTCATCTTTGTTTTACATCTAGTATCCTCCTATGAGTGAGTACATACCATGTTTGTCTTTCTGAGTCTGGGTTACCTCACTCAGCAGACAACAATGCTGGAGAGCTGGTTCTTTCCTCTCAACAGGTGTGTCCTGGGAGATCAGAGTCAGGTCACCAAGCTTGGCCTCAAGCACCTTCTCCAGCTGAGCCATCTCTTTGGCTCCTGGGTACATTTACATAAGTGAAAACTTTCAGAAAACTTTTTCTTTAAAATCAAAATCTTAACTGTGGATCATTCTCCATCTATCTGTAGCTAAAGATGAGTATTTTTATAGTCTTTGCCCTTCTCGATTTCTGCATTAAACTAGGTATTGTTTGTATTGTGAGACTATTGTGAACAGTCTCTCTGTGCGAGGCACTACCTACCTCCTCTTTCATTCCGGTCCTGATGTTTTCACTGTGCATCGGAGCTAGTCCTATGACGTCATAGGTAGAGAAAATGAAGCACACGCAGACAGAAGCTTTGGCTGAAGCTCTTTATTTAACAAAAACATTTAAAGAAATAATTTAAACATTTAAACAAGGTTCCCAGAAGCGTTTTTGTGACTTAAACCTCACACTTTCTTCTTCACCTTTCTCCTTCATTAGATAGAGAGGGGACCAGTTCTACAACAACCACCTTCAAATAATATTAGCAAAATTTCTTACACACACACACACACACACACACACACACACACACACACACGAAACGTGCTCTAGTTTTCTGCCAGCTAATTCAGCATCCACTGGATTGGATTTAGAGTCACTGTGGAAACATCTCTGTGTCTGTGAGCGTGTTTTCAGAAAGGGTCACTCAAGAGGGAAGACCAACCCCAAATGTGCGTTGTGCGATCCCTTGGGCTGGATCTCAGATGGAGTAGGAGAAAGGGAACTGAGTGCCCAAATGCATTGCTCTGTTTCCTGACCAGAGGCACGGTGGGACCCGATGCCTCATGCTCCTTTACACCGTCCCCCCAGGATAGAGTACCCCTTGAACCCGAAGCTACAATAAACCCCTCCCTCTTTGAGTCACTTCTCCTCAGATATTTTGGTCCCAACAACAACAAAAGTAACTAGTGGAAAACTTTAGCATGGTGATAAGAGATTTTCACTTGAATGATTCAGAGAGAAGCTTAATCACTAACAAGTTTCTTTACTACAAACTACCAGCTGGTTAAGTCATAGCAGAGACAGACAAATAGGAACCAGATAAGTCAGGTCCTGCTATGTCTGCCAAGATTGACAGAGGGGAACAGGAAGGAAGCTCATCACTGTCCACAAACATCTCCTGGCTTGTTAGCCAGCTTATGCTCCAAGCAGCATTGAAAGTCAACATTTCTTGGTCGATATGTTCCATATTATAGCCTGGAAGAGATACGTGTAGCACAGAAAAGTCTTTTTTTTAAAAGATTTACTTATTGTGTGTGTGTGTGTGTGTGTGTGTGTGTGTGTGTGTGTGTGTGTGCGCGCGCGCGCGCGCGTGCTGACATTAGTCATCTTCTCAATTATTCCCCACTGTATCTTTGGAGCCAGGGTCTCTAATTCAGGCTGGAGCTCATCATTTTGGCTGGGCTGGCTGGACGGTGAGCTTCAGGGACCAATCTGCCTCTACCTCAATAGCACTTGAATTACAGAGGCATACCTTCGTGCCTAGATTGTTCATGGATTCCAGGGATCTGAACTCAATTCCTTATGCTTGCAAGGCAAGCATTTTACCAACTAGACAGTCCCCTGAGTGCTCACCTCAGTTATTTATGCAAAACTTTCATGAGGCTCCCAAGGATGAAAGTGTCAAAAAGGGTACTCGTACTTTGATAACACAGGAGTAAAGTGTACTTTTGACAGAGAAACGTGGTGTTTCAGGGGTACAAGTAGTTTTCCTGAACTCTTATAGCTGAGGAAGGGTCCAAGCAATTCCAGAACTCGGCCTTGTCCTCTGATCTCCTCAGTGCTGTATGCAGAATCAGAGAGTGACTTGCCGTTTAGAAGTTTCATGTAACTTCTCTGTGAATGTTCACAAATTACAACATGACATTTATCTGTATGAAAGTCACTGTTCCTAAAGAGGTACCCCCACCACATTTCCAGGCAATACAAAAGCAAGTCACAATGTCTGGTTTGGATTATCTTAGACTCTGAATTAGTGTGACTCAAATGAATGAGATTTCACTCAGAAGAATTTAATATCTCCACGAAGATACTCTGTTTTATGTTATCTTAAATCCAGGAGATTGCTCCCATCATGCTTTGGCAGTCAGTTTTCCACACCCTGTGTGTAATTCTCCTGGGCTCTGTTATCACTGACATGGCCCATGCCTCTCTAAAGAGGAGTCCCTTCAGCTGAGTGTGGTGGCCTAAGCTTGGGATCACAGCTCAGGGATGTGGAGGCAGGAGGATCATGAGTTTAAGGCCGACTTGGACTACACAAAAACTCTTTCTCAAAAACCAACCCTTGACCCCTAAATCCCATCTCCCATTTCCCTAGAGAATTGAAGGTTGACCTGAAGCAAACATCCTTTCTGTCTCAAATGTTCCTCTGTTTGGTAATTATTTTTACTGTTCTGAATTGAGATCAAGAAAAAAGAATTAATCACCATAAGTCTAACTTGGTGATAAAGGCCATTTAAGTAAAGTTGGGTAACATTTTTGAGCTATTGGAAGCTATGTTTATCTAGGGAAAGACACATAGCCCAAGCTCAGAGCCAAGGAAGTGGCTCTCTCGTTCTGGAGTGAGCTGGGACTGTTGCCATTAGACCAGGGCTGCATTTCTTTCTTTTTATGATGCTGAGGACTGAACCTGGGCCTCTCATACATGCTAAGTACATGATGTACTACTGAAGTCTGTCCCTAGCCACGGTTAGAACAATATCCATTTCTTGAGTACTATGCTTGTAAAATGCTGTGTCCTGACCTGGATCATTTCTTAAAGATTCTTCCAGCTCTGGAATTATGTCCTATGATTGTGTTCTTCTTGAATCTAAGGATTTTAGCATTTCAGCCAGCAAAAGGTATTTGTGCTTTGAATGCTGTCATGTGACTGTCTTTGGAGAGTTTTTATTCATTACAGATAGAAAGGGCAATAACAGATCAAGGAAACAGTTCTACCCAGGGCCAACTTGGTGAACCAATGGAGTGACCCTGGACCAGGAACAACAGCATCACTCAAAGGTCATACCTATGCATGGGCTATGTCAGCCCTCCTGGGAACTGACTTAGTGGGGTCCCCATTCCTAGGGAGCCCTCCACTTCCTACATGTCCTAAGACCACATGAAGCTGGGGAAAGCAGAGGGTGGCTGAAATCCCAGATGAGGGTCTGATGACTTGCCCACCCCTCTACAAGGGGATGTTAATAAGTCCAGCATCATGTGACAGTTTACTGTGGGTAATTACAGCCTTTCTGGTATCGAGATGGCCCTAACCCAAGGACAGAGTTCCATAATAAGCTGTTATGCATAACGATTCTGGGGGTCTTTCGTTAATGGGGGCCTTGTGCCAGTAAAAATTTATGGAGAAAAATTTCTAAGCAGATTGTGCACCTGTAGTGTCAGCAGCACTCAGAAAGCTGAGGCAGGAGGACCACTCTGAATTAGCGCCTGCCTGGGCCACACACACACACACACACACACACACACACACACACACCTATCTCAAAGCACACCACCCCCCAGAAGTTTAAAGTAAGTAAGACCAAGTACTCCCCAAATTGAGCAAGATCAAGAGCTCCTGCCTGTGAGCTGGCAGAAGTTGCTCCCACCCCCCTTCCACTAGTTGTGGAAGTGTCTCATGGCAGCCTCATGAGGAGAGACTTAGGCATCAAGTCAAAAACTGTCATAGTTTCCATCCTGTCTTGGCCATCTTATTTGCGCTCCCCAGCATCATCTCCTCACTGTTTCAGTACCGCCTTACTGTGTCAGGACAGTGGTGCCTTACTGTGTCAGGACAGTGGTGCCTTACTGTCTCAGGACAGTGGTGCCTTACTGTCTCAGGACAGTACCGCCTTACTGTCACGTGCACTTGATTGCACGCACAGTGAAATGAAACTGCACGGCTTCTCAAGGGAGGTGTCTTCTGCATCTCTGCCACCATTTTCACCCACAGTCTTGAAGTGAGAGATGTAAGAAACAACAGAAGGCCAAAGGATTCCACAGCAAAGCCTTGGTACGTAAGTCCCCCTACCAACAGGGGATCCCTTCCAAGATCCCCTTGTGATGCCTAAAGCCACTGTTGGTACCAACTCCTATTGGTATTTTCCTACCCAGAAATACACATTTATGCCGGGCGGTGGTGGCGCACGCCTTTAATCCCAGTACTTGGGAGGCAGAGGCAGGCGGATCTCTGTGAGTTCAAAGCCAACCTGGGCTACAGAGTGAGTTCCAGGAAAGACACAAAGCTACACAGAGAAATCCTGTCTCAACAAACCAAACCAAACCAAACAAATACACATTTATGATAAATTTGAATTTATAAGCATGTGTTTAACAGATAAGTATCAATAACTAATAATACAATAGTGTAAATATGCTGTGCTAACACATATGAACATGAATATTTCCTCTGGCTGGTCCTGGGTAGCAGATGGTACAAATACAAGAGGCTGGTAAGTGTAGCTGGAGGGCTTCTCTCCAGGTTCCCCAAGCCCCGCAGTCCCACAATCCACTTATAAAATAATCACTCAGACGCTTATATCACTTATAAACTGTATGGCCGTGGCAGGCTTCTTGCTAACTGTTCTTTTATCTTATATTAACCCATTTTTATAAATCTATACCTTGCCATGTGGCTGGTGGCTTACCGGCGTCTCTACATGCTCCTCTCCTGGCGGTGGCTGCAGTCTCTCTCTCCCAGCCTTCTGCTTCCCAGCATTCTCCTCTCTCCTTGTCCCACCTACCTCCTGCCTGGTCATTGGCCATCAGTGTTTTATTTACATAGAGTGATATCCACAGCACTTCCCCTTTCTTCTTTTTTTAAAAAGGAAGGTTTTAACTTTAACATGGTAAAATTACATATAACAAAACAATTACCGAGCAAGAATTATAGTTACAATATTAAAGAAGATGTCCTATCTATCTTATATTTGTGAGTTTAAGGTTTTATAGCTAACTTATCTTTTATCATAACTGAGGAAATTATGACTATCTAGTCTTCAACCACATCAAAGACCTGAGAAGGAACATAATGGTACCTGAGAAATGGTAGATGGATGCAAGCAACTTCGGGAATCTTGCAAGAGTAGACCAAGACAGCTGGCAGCCTGGACAGTCACCTAATGTTTCTCAGCATTGTTGGTGCATTCAAATTGGCTACAGGCCTAGAGTATCTGACAGACCATTTTCAGAAGCAGGAATTCTGAGAGACCATCTTACCCTGTCTTGGCAGAGTACAGTGGTCGCTTTCCTTGTGTCCCGCTTGTCCAGAAAGGAGAGCATTGCGTTTGTACTGTCAGCCATCAAGGCAAGGGCAGTTCTTTGCCCAGTAGGTCATTTTGTGCCAAAAAGACAAACTTCCAAATGGAAATGTCTTAGAAGCCCAACATTCTCTCGGGATCAATTGGTGCAGCCAGGAGCAATTGTGTCTCACGTCAACAGAATTCTAAGTTATTTAAATGCCATATTCTCCAGGTCTATGAAGTGTTTGAAGATTACCTATCTATCTGAAATATATCTATGTATACCTAGAAGACTTAACTAACATGGCTACAGATATGATTATCATAGATGACTAATTATTAATCTATTTTTAATTATCCATTACAATTTTAAATGAGTTACATAAACATAATACCTCAAACAAGAATAGAAATATATATATATACAGTATAACAAAATTAACCTCAAGTTTGTATCAACAAACCAAAATTTATACCAATGTAAAACATTTTAAACATAAACTAAACTCTATACCAATGTAAAACATTTTAAACAAGTTGTTCTTTAAAAGTAGGTTCATTAATCTACCCTTTTATCTTATCATCTCCATATCCTATATATCCATATCATATCCCCTTTTCTTTTTTAGAAAGAGATCACATTTATAATCAACCTGTTTTAAATAAAAGTATTGGTTTTTCTCTGTCCCACACCAGAGGGCTCTTCTGATTTGGGACACAAGAATCACTTAACCATTTTTTTTTTTTTTAAAGCAATATGTCTGGGTTTAGAGGGGGAGTGAGCCAATTCCACCTCTAAAGCCAGCTTGGTATATTTGGGAATTTGGGCGTAGCATCTCTTACTACTTCCTGCTGGAGGGGGCGCTGTATCTTATGGGGATGCAAAGAAAATTTTAGACCTATGGGGTAGTCCGTGAGGCTGTATTGTGTGAACCAGTTGCCTTGAAACCGATCTGGATGTTGGATCATCTGGGCCATGGTGTCATCGGAGTCCTTTCAGGGGGTCTTGGCTGGTGAAACCTGATGTATCTTAATCTGGAACAAGTCCATAGCCTCTGGCTTTCTGTGGAAACAAAAGCAGAACCTCTTTTTCAAAGTAACATATCCTTATATCCAAATTTTGAAGTCAAGGTACCTTTAAAATATACATTTTGGCATAACTCAACAGGTTTTGTAATCAAATGTTTTTCGTTAGTTATGAATATCAAAGAGAACATAATCCAGATTCTCTGTGTGGTAGCCATCTTTATGTGGCTTATGTTTTATATTACCTTGAGCCTTGAGCCTATTGCTTTAAACTGTACCATTGTAAGCCTGAAACGGCGCTGTGGCTGCTGGCTCCGCCCACTTCAGCTTCCCAACATGGCAGTGGTACGTTTTCCGCCAGCTCTGGGAGTCATCAAGTCTCAGAAATAGTGGGTCTAAGCTTTTATCAAAGCAGCGTGTAGCCCAGAAACCTTTTTTTTTTTTTTTTTTTTAAATAATAGTAAAGACTAAATCTACCACACAGCTTAATTTGCCGCTGGCAGATGCCTCATTTTCGCCATACTGCCGGTCAAACACACCCGCCAGGAACCCGGGGTGACTGTCTTGAGTACCAGCCTCTCTACTCTCTTCTCTGGGAGTTTCTCTGAGTCTTTTGGGCTTTTATGAATATTTGTCTCAGTGTGGGGATGGATCCTACCATATTAATATTTTTTTATACTTGGACAAAATACATAAGAAAATGACTTGAGGCAGGAGGATTTATTTTTGCTTATGGTTACAGGGGTCTCAAACCCTGGTACCATGGGTTCCATTACTTTGAACCTGAAGGGAGGAGAACATGATGGCTGTGGGGGATATGCAGAGGAAAAGGAGGAGGAGGAAGAGGAGGAGGAGGAGGAGGAGGAAGAGGAGGAGGCAGCTGCTCTCTTCATGGTGATCCTTAAGCAAAGACAGACATATAGGAAAGGGACGGGAACCAGATATATGCTACAAAGACATGCCTCCAGGAGCCTGGTTCCTCCAATCAGGCCCCATCTCCAAACGGCCCCTTCAATATAAGTTTGCCAATGTATTCATCTACTGATGGACTTAGAGTCCTCATCATCCAGGCTCCTCTCAGTGGTGCCCCATCTGGGGACCCAGCCCTTTGGGGCATATTTTAGCACCCTCTCTGCGAAGTTGTTGTTTTAGAGAAAGCTAATTTTCTTTGGATACAATGCTAAAGAGAGTATTTAAACATTCACACAGCTCCCCAGTCTTAACTTGAAGCCGCCCCTCAAGGCATCTGAAGCATCCAGAGACAGCCAGAGAGTACCAAACGTCAAGCCCCACTCTGTTGTTACTGAGGCTGATGGTGGAGGCGATTCAGTCACTGCACTAAATTCTCATTGTCCAGGTCCTGCTGGGTCCAAGAGAAAACACTGTATAGTAAGTAGCGATTTGCTCATGCAGACAAACTGCAAGGTACCTCTAATTCATTGGGCGCTGAGTCTGAGGTTCTTAGGAGCTAATCGTGAAGCTACTCGAGGTGGACTTGCATACAAGTAAGTGGTTGAAGCTGCCCGCAGTGAAATAAGATGTAGGTAAGGAAAACGAGGGGAAAGAAATTGTTTCTGCATGGAAGAGGGAGACTTGAGAGCTTGGCATGGCCCATGGCTGATCCTGCCTAGGGATTAGGGCAGAGAGGCAAGTGCAGCCGTTTAGATTCTCCTCAGTCCTGTAAGATTTGTTATGAGAGTTTCTATGGAACGAGCTTCCCAGTGTTAACGACATAGGAGCCTCTGCCACGCAGGGGATAGAGCAGAGGACCTCATAGTGAGCTCAGGCCCCATCACTATGCCCGGTGACCCATGCGGTGCAGAACTAGGCAGGAATAAATGCATGAGCAGATAACTAAATGAGTGGCTTGGCTCTTTCGGATATGGGTCTCCTTTTTGTTTTATTTTTTTTTCTGAGACACCACGGTCCTTCAGATTCCTTCTTAACAGCTGTAAAAATGTCTGCTCTGTTTAACTCCGGGATTTGAAAATCAGGTGAGAAGATCAAAGAGCCATTTTAAATGTGCCGTGTCTATGGTGAGACTTTCGACATGGAAGGAAGTGGTCTTAATGGGGGTCCTTTTGGGAAAAACACGGTGATGAGGGCAGGTCGGCAGGAGAGACGGGAGGAAGAAAGGGGAAAGGAAGCAAAGATAGAAAGAATAAAGGGAATGGGGTTGGAAAGGGAAATGAAGGGCAGGGGTGGGGGAAACAGAAGAAACAAATACACCAAGTGATGCTTGCCTTCGGGCTGCAGGCCCTGTGCCAGACAGAGGAGCGTGTATGGTACAGAGAGAAACCGATCAGATGACGGGAAGCACTCGCTCAAAGGCCTGGACCTGTTGGGCTTAGCTGGACTAATGATTCAGTGACCTTTAATGACCTTTAATGGTTCTGCTCAGCAGCTGAGAGAAGCTTTTTGGCCAAATTTGTCACAAAAACCCAGACTCTACTTACTTTCAGATTGCTGCCTCTGTTTGCTTTATAGTTTTAGATGTAGAGCGGAACGTTGTTGATAGGACCCTGCTGGCCAGCCCCGTGAGGAGGCCACCAAATCCTGCACTCAGGCCCTGAGTCATCGTTTTAAGCCCAGGTAGAAATTGTCTACCACCAGTATTCACACACAGATGCTTCAGTAAGACTGTGAAGGGCGATGTCAGAGTCAAGAGCTCAGTTGTGAGGTTGGAGCATGTGGTGTGTGGAGAGTGGAACCAGGGCTATAGAGTGAGAATTCCCAAAGGTTTGTCATGTGTCAGAGGCACAGAGAGGGATTCAGGGGTACGGAGAAAGAGTTCTTGGTCCCGGCGCAGAGCTGTTTCCAAAAGTCCACTGAGGAGGAAAAGGGCAGAGAGCACCAGGCCATGAGACAGGATGAGAGGCAGCCTGAGTTCTCACCCTGAGTTCTCAGTGAACCCCGTCATCCTTCTTTGTAGCTGTATGAAGGAACGAGAAAACAGTCCCTGAGGTTCCTGACAGGCTAGAGCATTTTTTTTTTTTTATTAAATAAATACTAACTGATTTAGTGTAGAGAGTACTGAATTATAATAATTATAATAGCTAATCAGCTCATTGATTACTGTGTTCTAAAATGTTTGTACATGACTTCATCCTCATGCAGCCTTAAAAATAGGTGTTGTCTACTCATTTTAAACAAAAAACTGGTTTATAGAGGATTTCAGAGATTTGGAAATGTCCAACACCCTGCTCTTAACCACTGTGTTCTGACAGTAATATTATGGAGTGATATTTATGGTTGGTCCTTGTCTGGCAGTGCTCCAAGCCTTTTGCATGTATTAACCCATTCAGTTTTTACAAGCCAGTGAGGTGGATGCTCAGCTATCATAATACCTGCTGTACAGAGGAAGAAACTGAGTCATGGCAATTGTGAATAGTTGGCCCAGTAAAAGGCAAGTCTGGTATTGAAACCCAGGGGCTACAGCTCTATCTGAACTTTTAAGCTCTAAACTAGCTCCCCTTCAATCTGTGTGTACCTGGATGTATGGCCACACTTTAGTAATGTACTGGTGTTTTGTGTAGGTGTGTGTGTGTATGTGTGTGTGCTTGTGTAAGTCTTGATTATGGCTGGAAATAGAGTGGAGGGTAAAGCTTTGCAGAGGGAAAGAGGAAAGGGGAAAGCTGCTGCTTGTGGGAGTGGAAACTAGTGTAACCATGACAGAAATCAGTACGGAGATTCCTCAAAAATTAAAAACCCAACTACCATAGAGCTCAGTTATACCACCCAAAGGATTCTGTATGCTATCAGAGACACTTGCACATTTGTGTTTATTTCTGCATTAGCCACAAGAGCAAAACACTGGAAACAACCTCTCTGCCCATCAAAAGAAAAATGGAGAATGGAAACATGGCACAATATACACAATGGAATTTGATTTGACTGTCAAGAAAAAAGAAATTTTGAAATTTTTAGGAAAGTGGATGTGGAGAGGATGTGGGGCAAGAGGAACACTCCTCCACTGCTGGTGGGAGTGCAAACTTGTGTAGCCATTTGGAAGTCAGTGTGGCAGTTCCTCAGAAAATGGGGAATCAACATACCACAAGACCCAGCTATACCACTCTTGGGCATACTACCCAAAGGATGCTCAATCATACCACAAGGACACTTGCTTAACTATGTTCATAGCAGCTTTATTTGTACTAGCCATAACCTGGAAATAACCTAGATGTCCCTCTACTGAAGAATGGATTTTTAAAAATGTGGAATATTTACACAGTGGAGTATTACTCAGCTGTTAAAAACAAGGACACCAGGAAATTTGAAGGCAAGTGGATAGAACTAGAAAAAAAATCATCTGGAGTGAAGTAACCCAGACCAATAAAGATAAACACAGTATGTACTCACTCATAAGTGGATATTAGCTATAAAACAAAAGATAACTTTGCTACAATTCACAGACCCAGAGAGACTAGGTAACAAGGAGAGTTCATGAGGGCATACCCAGATCTCCCTGGGAAGGGGAAATAGAAGAGATTTCATGAGTGGACTGAAGACAGGTGGGGATGGGAACATGAGGGATCAGGTTGGGGGACAGGCATGAAGGGGAAGAGTGCTGAAGAAGACTACTGTTGGTGTGTGTGGGGGGGTCAGGGTCAGGCAGAAGCCTGGCACAGGGGGATCTCCCAGGAGTCTATGGGGAGGACCCCAGCTTAGACTTCTAGCAATAGTGGATAAGTAGCCTGAATTGGCTGTCTCCTGTGACCAGATTGGTGCCTGGCCCAGTTGTTATCAGAGATGCATCATCCAGCAACTGATGGAGGCAGACGCACAGACCCACAGCCAAATATTAGGCAGAGTTCAAGAATCCTGCAGAAAAGGAGGAAAAAGAAGTGTAGGAGGCAGAGGGGTCAAAGACACCAAGGAAGGCTCACACAGTCAACTAACGTGATTAGTTAACTAACTACTCATAGGGGCTCTCAGAGACTGAACCAACAACCAGGGAGCCTGGATGAGACCGACCTAAGCACTCTGTATATATGTTACAGTTGTGTAGCTTGGTCCTCTTGTGGGACTCCTAACAGTGGGAACAGGGGCTGTCTCTGACTCTTTTACTGGCTTTTGGGACCCTACTCGTCATAATGGGTCACCTCGCCCAGCTGTAACACATGAGGAGGTGCTTAGTCTTACCACAACTTGATATGTCATGTTTTATTGATACTCATAGGAGACCTGCCCTTTCCTGGATAGAGATGGAAGAGGAGGGGACAGGGAGGTGGGAGGGGGAATTGGGGAGAGAGACTGGAAGGGAAGGATAGTGGGGAGGAGGCTGTGGTCAGGATGTAAATTAAATAGATGATAATAAATAGATGAGAATAAAAAAAAACAAGGCCAAAGTCTCAGAAAGACAAAAGTCACATGTTCTCTCTTACACGAAGAGCCTAGCTTTTAATGTTTGTGTGTGAGTAAATAAGGGGTTGTGAGAGTGAGCTAGACTATGAAACTAGAGGGGAGACTGTGGGGGGAGGTGAGAGGAATTGGGGGGAAAGGGGCTGATGATAATGAAAGTGGAGGACGTGCTCCTGGGAGTGAGGGAGAGAGGCTGGGGGAGGGAAGAGGGAGAAGATGGCAGGAGAAAAAGTTTGAAAGTGCTGCTATGAAACCTAATTCTATATGAGTTGTTTTTTTTTTAAACTTAAATAAAAAGTATCTAGGCTCTGAAATCAGAGCAACACGGCATCAAATTTCACTCCAGCATAAACGAGCTGTCGATATGAGGCAAGTCACTTCTCCTTAGCCGTGGAATTTTCTGTAGACTGGACGAACTCACAGAACCCAGTTTTGAAGACATGTAGTGGAAACTAAGCAGACAGATGCTTACAAGCCTGGAACTTGGTAAGTGCGTAGTAAATGCAACCTATTGCTCCACACTCTTTAGAGCCACAAATGGGAAAGAAACATCCCCAAGGAGGAAGCATGAACTTGACGTAGGAAGAGCCCTGGCTTTGTCGTTTTGTTCTGCTGATTTACAGACTACTCGGGTCTTTGTGATCCTCTGGGTGGGAAGCGTCTCAACCAGTTCATTTGCTCCTGTCTGTGGTTGGCCAAGAATTTCTCTCAGCCCATTCATTCAGAACCTACACTCATACATCAGTCATATCTGACATCCAAAGTAGCTAAAACTGATGCTATTTTTTCTCCTCCACACTTAAAAAACAATCACACAGAAAAACTCAGTCTCACTAAACATACACCTAATTTATGGGGATGTTCTTGGCAACCCAAACTGCCCAAAGGGAGACTTGACACCTAATATGAAAGGGAGAAACATATTTTATGTTTTAATGTGTCTACATCTTCATATCTAGCTGCATCAGACAACTATTATCACTCTGTAAAAATAGAAGCAAAAATCATATTGTGGTTTGGCAAATTGGCCTAAGTTAGTATGCCAACAGCTCCTCATGAGTAGCAGTGAATCTAATGCTTATTGGACACAGAAACAAATATTTTATTTCTCAATAATGAGGTGTCACTTTTTGTTCATTTTACTTTATTTGAAATGTTATTTATTTAGGTTGGAAAAAACACAAACTTAGAAAATTAACTTTCTTAGTTACTAAGACATCAGTAGGTAAGAAAGTCAGGTTTTTTACTCATATCTGTTTACTTAAAATATTTATTAATTATATTTGAGACAGAGTTTCTCTGTGTCACTTTGGAGCCTGTCCTGGAACTTGCTCTGTAGACCAGGCTGGTCTTGAACTCACAGAGATCTGCCTGCCTCTGCCTCCCTAGTGCTGGGATTAAAGGCGTGCGCCACTACTGCCTGGCTTTAATATTATCTTTTATTTTACTTTTTCTACTATAGCCTATACTATTATTTTAAAAAACATTGTTTCAGAATTTCATATGTGCATGCAATGAATATATGATCATATTTAACTCCTCCAACTTCCTCCTAACTTTTCTTTTCCTCTTCCACTAAGTCAAACTTGGTGCTTCCATACATACATGGATAGGGGTAATCCATGGGAGCATGTGCAACTATCTACATTAACAACCCCTTCCTCAAAGAAGAATTATTCTTTCTCCCTCTGTAGCTGCCAACTGTTCCCCAATAAGGGTGGGTCCCTGTGAGCTTTGCCCCTATCCAAGCTGGAATTTTGACTGGCTTGATCTTCTACAGATCTTGGATTAATCACAGCTGTACAAGCTCATGAATGCAATGGCTGGGCTTGAGACAGCAATCCTTTCTGTCCTTTGGTTCTTACATCCCTTTTACCTCCTCTTGACTTTTAGGAAGCTCAATTTCCTGAAGAAATTTCTTTTTGCTTTACTTAATAAAGACAAATGTAATGATTGAAAACATCTGTAAGGAGAGATACCAGAAGCACCTCCCCATCACACACATACTTTGGTGGTGCTGAGAATTGAACTCCAGACTTTGAATATTGTAGACAGGTGTTCTGCCACTTTGCTGTATCCCTGGCCCACCAGGAGCATGATTTGAGTATCAGGTCAGCTTTAAACTTGTGACTCTCCTGCCACTACCTACCTCTTTCCACACATGCCGTCAGTCTGCACCACCACCACCCACAGGTCAGCTTTGAAGTGTTCAAGTGTTCTTTGAATTGAATGCTCAGATTTATCAGCCCCACAGGCTCTGAATTCCATACCCTTTTTTTTCTACAAGATAGAACAACTAATAACATGCTATTGACTCAAGAGGCTTGTGTATTGCACAAATTATTTGTGCAGCTTTCTAGACATTGCTTTTCTAGCAATGTGAGATCAAACAGGGCTGAGGACTCTGACTTTCTAGGCCTCTAATTATAAGTAAGGGGTCCTCAGTTGAGTCTTAATTCAAATCTGTGAGATAGACCTTCATCTTGCAAAATTTGTATTTTTCAGTTTTCACTCAATCACAGAGCATCAATGAAACTGGTAATTTTCATTCTTTCTATAATTGCGGAGCCTAAGGTGCTGGTCTCCGTGTTTTCAAAGGTTTGTTACAAACTATATCTTAGCTCTCCATAATCCACAGGAAAGGAGACAGCAGCTCACCTGGGTCTGAATTCAATTCCTTATCTATGAAATTCACATACTAGCAGACTATGTGCATAGCATGTGTAATGGGGAGTCTTCCATATAATTAAGCTGAACTGATGTTGACTGTTGAGGTGTCTTGCTCCAGTTACCACACATTCCTAATCTAGAAAGTTCTGTCTTGAAGAGAAGTGCTCACATTCGTGTATTATGTGTTTTCAAGGTCAGGTGTGAGAAACTAAAAGGGAAGTTTCTCCTGGGGAAAATGGGAACCACTGGCTTTAACTCTGTCTGTCTGTGCCTAGTGCATTGTTTTTGCTTGTTACTGTAGGCACCTGCTCTGGACTCTACATTGTGGTAGGCATGCTGTGTTATAAGTAGTAAGAGAAGCATAGTGTTTGTCTCAGGCCCTCATAGTTAAGGGGTAAGTCAGAGGTGTAAGAGACATAAGAATGTGCCAGACACTTGATAATTTTTCAACTGAATAATGAAAACAAATATGGGTGTTTGGTATGCAGATCAAAAACAAATACCTAAGAGTCAGGGGAGTTCAGGAAAGTCACACATGGGCTATTTTGTTTGAGGAGTTGGTGTTACCTAGACAATGAATCCGGGGATTGGTGGCTCACCTGTAATGCTGGTATTTGGCAGACAGAGAGGCAGACTGCAGTTTAAGGTTAGCCTGGGCTACATAGTGAGACCCTGTCTCAAAACAAAACAAAACAAAATAAAAAGGAATAAAGGTCATTGGAAATAGAAGAACTAATGAATGGGACAGAAGGAATTGTGGGAGAAGATGATATGTTCAGGGAAAGCAAATATCTCTAGACAGTGGGAACCTAGATAGAGTCCAATACTTTGACAACAGCTGAGTCCAAGAAGTGGGTGGGAGTAGCCTGAAGGGGTCTGCATGCTTTTCTAAAGAGGTGGACATTAATTTTGAAACTGACAGAGCAATATAATTTTAAACAGCAAAAGTGACACATTTCTCTCTTTTTTAAGAGAACAGTTTTGTTCATGTAGATAAGTATTGAGAAATGTATTGGAATACTAAAGAATCAAAACATTGAAGTGGGGGACTTCTATGTCACTGCTATCTAGGCAAGAGTAGTAGGGGCTGTGTGTTGAAGACGACGATGTATACGTAGGACAGACAAGGTGGATGGTGAGGCACACTGGAGAGGACTATCGGGATGGAGGAACTGGGGTGACTCTCTGGTTTCCGGTTTTCTCATTCTGTTGATGGTCAAGTAAGACTGGACACTATGTGTGGGGCGGGGAAGAACCAACATCAGTGTTGAATTCTCTTACTCAGCCATGTTGTGTTTTAGTTTCCTGGGGGCATTAGCAGAAGTCCAGGAACTCTTCAGAAGTATTTGTTTGGGGTCTCAGAGACAGATGTCGGACGATAAAGACGAACATGGAAGAGAAGTATCAGCAGAATGGACAAGAGGTGAAGCATCAGTTGTGGAAACAGTGGCAGTGGCTCAGGAAAGTTTGGGTTTTCACCCGTGTCTGCAGAATCCAGTGGACTTGACTCTGAATGGTAGCTGACAAAATGAACACTGAGGTCCCTCATTCCCGGCACCTCACTGGGCAACACACTTCTCTTCCTGGCAACTCTGAAGTAATTAGAGAGAGATTTGATAGTTGCTGTGATCTGGGTTCCTTCCTCCTCTGTACCTCTGTCATGCCACCACTCACCTGTGGTTGAATCAAAGAAAAGAGGAAGGCAAAAGGATCCACTGGACTCTACATTGAAAGACCTCTAGTTTGTTAATCCAGAGAGTTGGTGAGTTACTGTTATTTTGGATTTGTGTTACTATTCCCAGAGGCAGCTATGGTGGTTGTAAATTAGTGATCTTAATTGCAGTCAGTATACGCCTTTGTATGAAGTATTTTTATTTTACTGTACTTTATTTTACTATAAGCCCCCTCCCCAGATTTTTTTTTCCAGAAAAGCTCTCTAGGGTAAAGTAGTTTGTAGCATGAATCTTAAAAGTTTTTATTAATAAAATCAAACCTGAGCCAGGTATTGGGGTGAATGCCTGAAGATCAGAGAAGCAAAACAAGCCACAGCTACCTCACTTCATCAGTCCCTTAGCTGATCCTGTTTCCTCAGACTGGAAGCTTCTGAGTCCTCATCCAGAATGAATCTCAGCTGAACTGTGCTGCTCAAAGACTAAAAGGTTAACCAGCCAAATTCTTCTAGTTCCTGGTCTTCACGCCTTATATACATTTCTGCTATCTGCCATCACTCCCTGGGATTAAAGGCTCACTCCCTGGGATTGAAGGCATGTGTCACCATGCCTGGTTGTTTCCAATGTGGCCTTGAACTCACAGAGATCCCAGATGGATTTCTGCCTCTGGAATGCTAGGATTAAAGGTGTGAGTGCCACCATTTTCTAGCCTTTGTATCTAGTGGCTGTTCTGTCTCTGACCCCAGATAAGTATATTAGGGTGCACAATATTTTGGGAAACACAATAACACCACAGTAGTTTGTTTCTCAGAAGAACTTTTCTTTTGGTTGAGAACTGTAGCATCAATTCTTATGCTAAGAGAGGTCAGGAGATAGGACATTTCTCACGTTACCCTTGAGCTACTCATGAGTGATGGCCTATATCACATCTATTGTCTGCCCTGGAAATGTGAAACACAAACAAGCTGACATAATACAATCAGAAAAATTCAAAATCATTCATAAGCCACAGAGCAAGGTAAAGCAGAGTTGGCGTGAAGAAGAAGAAAACTAAAGGTAGACCAGATAGTGGGAAAATACTTGAGGATGCTAATGCATCAAAATACAGAGAACAAGCCGGTTCCCTGGTTTAAAAAAAAAACAAAAACAAAAAACAACAACAACAACAGAAACAACAACAATAACAACAACAACAACAAAACTCTGAAATCTTCCCCATGAATCTGAAAGCACCTCTACCGTGAGCAACTAAGCTAAAATTAATCAGGGGTCGTTATTCCTAGATGAATGCCAAGCCGACTGCCATACCCGCTGTAGCTTTCCCGGCCCCTTCCCACGGCTTCCTATGATTTATGCTGCCAGTTGCTGCTGTCTGGAGGAAATCTGTGTCTCTAGATACTTTCCCCCTTCAGTTGTGAATTGATTTCCCTAAGCTCCAACTGGGCCTATAGATTTGAGGGGGCTGGGCAGAAAAGTGCGAAGATGCCCAAAGTCTGTGAACAAAAACCAAAAAATACAAACAAACAAACAAAAAACCCAAGGAAACCAAACTGCTTTGCCAGCAGAACCTATTTTTGACAATGTTGCTGTTGTCTGTTTTTTTTTTTTTCTTGCTCCAGGTAGACAATTTGCATCCAATGCTTTCTTATAACCTTATAGCGCGGCACCTGCCTGTGAAGAGCTCTGTGGAGACTTTCAATGGAGGGGCCGCTTTGAAAATGGAAATGTGGCTGGCTTCCGTGCGGTGCCAGCTGAGTCATTTTTGAAATGAGCAAGGGAAACAAAGGCTACACCAACTGAGGAGGTCACGGAGTGTGACAGGGGTCTGTAAGAGGGCATGCCGTGCCTGCCTAACCGGAGAAAACCAAGCCTTTTGTGTGGAGACGAATCCAGGCAATGATGGATGCTTTCTGTGCACAGCCTCAGACCTTCCTGTCCATTGGGCTGGCCACTGCTGGGCCAGGGAAGAGGATGGGCTTGGGGACGTCTGGCTTTTTGTTTCAGTGCCTTCTGAGGCAATGACATCAGACTTAATGGACTATTGGTGCCTTCAGAGAGCCAAATTTTATGTTTCTGTATGTTTTACTTTTACTAAAGCTTGTTAGAAGTAAATAGAAAGGTGCCCTTTAATCCTAGCTGGGAATAAAGACAGTAGAGCTTCTAAATGTGAATGACAATAAAGCTCCACAAATCCACTTCATACCTTCAAGATATTCTGAAGAGATTACCTCATTCTGTCCTCCATTAAGACAAAAGAAAGTAACACACCACTGAATGTTGGATGCAATCTCCCCCACGCCCCTTTTCTTGACAAATTGTTGAATGCACCAATCCCCCCCTCCCCCGCCCCCCGACTCTTGCACAGCAACCCAGCATCTGTAGGACCAAACCAATGGCTCCACTTTGCTGGGACCCAAGAATACACTTTAACCTTGTTGGGGAGTAGGGTTCCTCAAGAATTGAGGAGCCCAATTCCTCCAGGGAGGTGGTTTGGGAAGGGTTCCTGAGGCCTAGCTAAGGTCTCTGCCATGAGCTCTCTAGGTTGAGATGGTGGCGTATCAGAATCCAGGGAGTCAGACTTAGAAATGGAAAGGGCTTTGAAAAGTACCTCTAAACCACCATATACCACTCTGGAGGTGTCCTTCAACTACCTGAGACAGATGAAAAACTCCAAATGTGGGACCCCAAGCCCTCCATGTAAATAAGAATTAATCTATAGGATTAAAAAGTACCCTAAGAATGTCTTAGCCAGGGATGGTTCAATTTTGTGATACACAGAGAACTTTCTTTCCTTCTCGTGTCTTTTAGACCTGCTGAAATCCTACCAATATACAGATTAATTAAACCCTTCATTTATCCCGTAGGCATTGATATGTTAAGTGCCCTGAGTGAGCACAATGTAAGCTGAGCACTGGGGAATACAAAAGAAGTAAAGGAACACACTTAGTCTTTGAGAAGTCTATCATCTTATTGAATGAACGAGGCAATAATTCACTAGTGACTCGGGAACAATGCATCCTAGTACAGTGATGTTGAGGGCGAGGTGATGTGCTCTGGGATGTAGGGATGTGTCATGGAACCTGGCCAGTCTTGAGTTGGCTCCTGAGGAATGTGCTAGGTTTAGATTGTTAGAAAGAAGAGCTGTGTGGGGGGTGGGGGGTGGGGGGGCGTATCTTCACTGCGTGTAGATAATCTACAAATTTGAGGTTTCATGCATTCCTTTCCCCAGAGTTTACTATCTTCCAAATGCTAGGAACCCTATATCTCTGCCTTCTTACTCGTAAGCTCCATCCTTCCCCACCCCCTCCCCACCACCACAGCTTCTGATAGCCATATTGGTTGGGCTTTGTTTTGTCGTGCTCCAGATGGTGTCCTTTCTAAGCGACAGGTAGTGGGTGCTGTGGGAGGAATTAGGCCATGAAAAGGATATCAGCTTTTCATTTTGCCTTCCTTCACTGTGGTGGGCAGGTTGAGACCCATGCCTCCTCTCTCCTCTGTCTCCATAGTGAAGAGCTGGTGGACTTTGGTACCCAGGGTCTTCATGATGACCCTCATGCTGCTCACAGAGAGCATCTTCTGATATGACATCTCAGCAGGTTCTTCCAAGAATGTGCATGAAGACTTTAGAGTCAAAGCTGGTGTATCTCCTTGAATATTGTCTGTGTATCCCTTTAAACTCCCTTCCTCAGCGAAGTCTTCCCTTACAGACACACACAGCCAGTCCTGCTCTTTTTAATTAGAGTATTAACATCCCAACTTGTGAGTATTTATTTATCAATGCGGTTATATAACTGTTTGACTTTCCCTCTTGAATGTGAGCTGTGTGAGTCAAGGACCTAATTAGTTAGGCTCAGACAACCAACCTAGACATGAGAGAGAGAGAGAGAGAGAGAGAGAGAGAGAGAGAGAGAGAGAGAGAGAGAGAGAAAGAGGCAGGCAGACAGACAGACAGAGACAGAGAGGATGCATAGATGAAAGAATTTCAAAATGCAATCAGGAGTGGGCAGGAGTGGGAATCAGGATACTTTGTTATTTTCCTTACAGACTGAATTTCTGAAATCACCCACCCAATTCCTGAGAGAGAGAAAGGGAGTCAGAGAGAGGGGGGGGGGTTGGGAGAGAAGAGAGAGGGAGAATACCCGTTATCGCTGTCTTGAGGAAAGGCATCTGTGCCCTTTATGTGAACTCAGGACACCTTGGAACAGCCATCGGGCTGTGTGAGGCACTGCCTGTCTGTGATTCCACGGGGAATGCCTCCAGCATTGCCACAGGAGCCTGTGTGTGCTCTTGTAGTGTGGGTTTCTATTAGGGAGAGGAGATCAGCTTAGAAAGTCAACTTCAGTTACAGTATGTATCCAAGGAAAAGAAATTCCGCCTTGTTTCGTGTTTTCCGTTTCTAACTGATTGTGTGTGTGTGTGTGTGTGTGTGTGTGTGTGTGTGTGTGTGCATGTGTGAATGTGGGTATGTGTGCATATGTGCACCCATGTATGTGGAGGCTGGAGGTTAATGTCAGGCTCCCTCTTCAAGCGTTCTCTACTTTCTCCTTTTTGAGAAGGGATCTCTCACTGTACCTGAAGCTCACTGGTCCAGACAGCCTGGCTGTCCAGCAAGAGCTCCAGGGATCTGTCTGTATCCATCTTTCCAGTGCTGGGATTGCAGACATGCATTTCTGTGCTTTAAAAAGACGTTTTGTGTGGGTGCTAGGGATTCGAACTCAGGTCCTCATGCTGTGCAGCCAGCACTTAACTGACTGAGCCTTCGCCCCAGTCCCTCTCACTGACTTTTGACCTAAGGACTTCAGGTTCATAGTTGGGGCCCTGACATGAGAGCAGCAACACAGCCGGGCCCTACGGAGATGGCCTCTGCTTCCCGTGTCTGTGGTACTCCTTTTGCTAGTCACAGCAGCTTTGTGCAACGGGCATCACTGTATCAGCATTTAACAGAGCAGAAAGCAACAGGATGAACAAGTGGGAGACCCGGGGTCTGCGCCCGTGTTTAGGTTCTCTGTTCTGCCTTCTGGTCCAACCTGATATTGCTTGAGTCTTACAAATGCCTCAGGATCCCTATGCAGTCCATAAACATCTGCGTTACTATGAGGTGACTACACTAACTATGCCCACGTGATAGCAGATGACACTGGGGCTCAGAGAGGTGAGGGCATGTACTGAAGAGCACAGAGCCATGGCGAGACTCCAGCATCCACCAGCTTGCTCCAATTGCTGTTTCCCACCACTCTCCATCATCCCCTTACGTGCGCCCATCAATCCCAGGGGACAGTGCAGCCTGGTGACATTGTTGTGCCCTACTTTCTCTGCTAGTGTGCTGTCAGCGAATAGGTGGTTTCTGTTTTTAGTCTATGTTTGAACTGGTTCCGGCCACTGCAAAGGAAGAGAGCGAATGGGGCAGGAATGCCTGCTTCAGCCTAAATTCTACCTTTGTGCCAGTGAGAAATGAGATACTCTCCAACTGTCCGAGAAAACTCTCCCCGTGACAGCCAGAGCACCACATGCTGGGGAAATAGACACTGAAGCTGCTTTTGAAAATGAGATGGCCAAGTGCGTTTGTGTCCCTTCATCATGACCCAGTCTGTTGACACACACTGTCCGCATGCCAGCCAGCCGGAGGATGGGCCCTGAGCGCCACCCCTTCCCCTCCCTCTCTGTACTTTCGCCCTCCCTCCTTGTGGTATGCTTCAGGCCCTGTTCTGGACCACTTCTGTAGAGACTGGATTAAGCAGGGCCTGAGCTCTTCAAACTCGAATTCCTAAGTGCTCTTGTCAGTGTTTGGGCCCTGACTATTCCTACAAGGTCTTATTTGATTAGCCCCTGTGACTCCTGACTTGTCTGGTGTCCTTGAGGAGGATTGGTTGGTCTTAATCAATTTTAGTCCCTTTGCCAGCCTGGTCAATCCTGTGCAGACCCAGCAAGTTTCTGCTGCTGCCCGATCACACCTGAAATCTTCAACACCACTTTACTACTTTTCAATCAGGAAATGCTGGCCTCTGGCTCTCATCACAGAACCTTTCACTGCTAGTGACAAAGAAAAGCAGAAAATGTTTTCAGATTTTTTCTCTTACAGAGAAGTTAAACACAGAATCTGATTGGACTATGTGGGACTCATATAGGTTTGGAGATATACAATATACAATATTGCATTTGCAATAATTACTGTGGATGGAGAAATGCATTTTGGGGACTGGACAGATGGCCGTTGCTAAGATGCTTGGGGCACTAGAGGACCCAAGCTAGGGTTCTCAGCACCCACATAGAAAAGCTGGGTGTCATGGTGCATGTCTGTAACACCAGTGCTGTGGGGATGGATTCAGACAGATTCTTGGAGCTCACGGTCTGGCTAGTCTATATGAATTTATGGGATCTGGGTGCACTGAGAAACTCTCTCTGAAGAATTAAGGTGGAGAGAAATTAAGAAAGACACCTAACATTAACCACTGGCCTCTACACACATATACATGAACCCAGACATATGCATTCCCACATTTACTGCCCCGCCCGCAGTCTTTAAAAAGCAAGTGTATTTGTGATGATTGGCAGAGATTATAGCAGAAGGTATGTGTAAATGCACATGAGGGTGTCTTGTCAATCAACAAGAAAGACAATACTGATGTAACATAGAGGATGAGAAGAGGGTATGAATAAGTTGTGAGTTCAGAAGTACTCAGTGGACTCTTGAAATACCAGTCAGTCCACTGTCATCACTCACCATTGCTGTTAATAAGTAGCAGAAAGGGGAACACTGCAGAGAAATGGAACCCCCACCTAATAGCTATATAAAGTCACCAAGCTTCCTAGAACATTCTATTTAGTAAACAACACACACACACACACACACACACACACACACACACACACACACACACATTGCAAGTATTTTAATTTAATAAACCCACTTCTGATCTCTACTAAAGAAAGAAGTCAGTTTTGATAGAATGGCTAAGTTTAAAAATGCATTTTATAATCCTATATATAATCTAATGTTTGGAAGCAGCCAGTATTGGTAGAATGGCGAAATAAGTTATATTTATCAAGTAGAATAGTCTGTTGTTTTTAACATGTGTTTGAACTTTACTTGGCTATTAGGTGAGAGGGTAGGAAGAGAAACTGTAGCTGCTGTGATCCATACATCGCAACAATGTATACAGGTATGTGGGTAAACATCTGTACATGCAAAGAATGAGGAGGGATTCAACCCAAATGCCTATCTGTAGCTATTATTACAGATGATATAATTATCATCTGTGTGGCTTTTGTAACTTGCCCCTAATTTTTTTTTTTGGTGAAAATTTTGTGTTATTAAACTCAGAAAAAGTAATGGGTATCACTAAAGTGTGAGTGCCTGCCTTACTTGAATTATTCCTGAATTTTCTGTTTTAGTTTCCCTTAAACGGGCAACGCCTTCCTTCCTCTTATGGTGTCTGGGCTAATACACACTTTTGATGTGGAAAAGCACACTGCATGTGTCTCCAGGGGTCTGGAAGGTGGGTCCTGGAGGGCCACACAGGCTGCAGACCCTGCAAACTGCCCCCGGTGCTTCTATTCTTTTTTTAGTGGAGACAAGTCTTGTTATATACTCTAGACTGTCCTGGAACTCACTATGTAGGTTCAGGCTGGCCTTGGTCACACAGTGCTCCTCCTAACTGCCTTGGACTGCTAGAATTACAAGTGTGAGCCACTCTACCTGGTTACCCACGTACTGTCCATAGGCAAAAATTAGAAGACTAGTTATCTTGAAACCCGGTACAAATACTATTGAGATGTGTTCTTGTGGCAATCGGGATCCAGCTATCTCTTTCATCATCTACTGTCTTAAAAGCTATTTTTAATGGAAAAAAGAAGTTCTGATTTCAACTCCCGTTTTCCCAGCAGAACCTCTGCCTCCTGTGTGTTGAGGTCAGGCCTTTAAGCTTCCCTGGGGTAGAGACTCACTCCGTGGCAGAGCTGTGCTCCCTCCACAAATGAATGAAGTCTCTCTGTTCCCTTTTGTTTCTGGCTGTAACTTTACTCAGTTCTGCAGATGGGTCCTCTTTTTCTCTCACAGTTTGCTTGCTAGGCATTTGGTCCTAGCTAGGCATTTGTTCTGAAGTTCAGGCCGATGAAAATCTAAGGAGAAAAAGAGAGCACAGATTCTTGTATCAACTTGTCTGGGTATGACTTTAGCTCTATTATGCACTGGCTTTGTGTCCTAGAGCAAGTCACTTGACTTCTCTGTGCTTCGGATCTTTATCTGCCAAACACGAGTGATAGCACTATCACTTGCACCTTGAGGTTGTTGTGAGGATGAAAAATTTTTTTAAATGAAACCCTTCACACTCTCTAGATTGTCCACACAGGATGAGTGTTCTTGAAGTTGCAACTGCTGTGATTTTCTTCTAATGAGAGCAGATGGCACTCTTTTGTTTACTATACCTACAAAAGTAGGTTGTTTGTTTGTGGTTTCTACAAGTCTCCAAATACTCTATTAAGTTCATTAACTTGATGGTGTTTTTAAAGATTTATTTTATTTTAAATTGTGTCTACGTATGTGGGTATGTGCACGTGAGTGCAGGCGCCTGCAGAGAAAGAGGCTTCTGATCTCTTGGAGCTAGAGCTGGAGGCAGTCATGAGCTGCCTGTGCAGGCACCGGGAATTGACCTGAGGTCCACTGGAAGGGCAGTACACACTCCCAACTGCTGAGCCATCTCTCCAGCCCCTGAGCTTGATGTCTTAATAAAGCTTGACATTCTGTAGCAATTCTCTTCAGTTCTCTTATCCATGGTCTCATTTCATTAGTTAAGGATTATCATGACTAAGTAACAAGAAGAATGTTTTGAAAAACTGCTTCTGGGGTGGTGGAGATGGTTCAGTGGGTGAATCACTTGTGTGAATGTGAGGACTGGTGTTTGGAGACCCAACACCCCTGCGAAAGCTGAGTGGGCTTTGGAGCACTGCTTCTAATCCCCGGATGCAGGAAGTAGAGACAAAACTTCCCTGGGGCAGGAGGCTAGCTTGACTAGTCAAATCAGAGAGCACAAGGTTCAGTGGGAGACTCTGCCTCCCTATGGAAGATGTAGCACAACCTAGGAAGATGCCCAGTATCAACCTTGCCCCTCCGTCCTCACCCATGAGAACACGCACTGACACACATACACGTGTCCACACACGTGAGCATACACACACATTCACACCCCAGACACATACCTATGCAGAAGAGAAGAGAGAACACTTTTCATACTGCAGATTTCTAACCCGGCTTACTATAAACCACTGTCAGGAAACTGGTTGCATTTTCTCACTTAACAATTTGTCATCATAATCATCTGATTTAGAGTTTGTCTTCTTTAGACTCTAAGATTTTAGACGGCAAAAGCGTTTCCCCCACCTAAGCCACCTAGACAGTTCTTTGTTAACTATTTACTGAGAGATGAAAAACTTATCGACTGAGTAATTAGGTCTACTCCTCTTTCACTGCAGACATAGGTAACATGTTTCTGACACTTTGTTAGGGTTCTTTCTGGCAATTTCATCTTGGCACTTTACATTTTTAGTGTTTTCTACCTTCAGAGGATGTCAGTACTAAGACTGGGGCCATTGCGACACTGGTTCAGCAGTTGCATCCTTCCTAGTAGAAAGGATCGCTGTTGCCTTGTGGATATAAAAAATATCACTGGTCCTGGGTCATAGCAACCACCCTTTATGCAATGTCTTACACTGAATATCATGCTCAATTAAAAAAAAGATTACCAGTTTGTGTAAAAAATAGTATGACTTTTTTTTCAGTTATAGTGCTGAGCATTGTATAGACGTTTCTATGCACATTATCTCATTTAATCATTATGGTACGACTATTTTTTTAAGATATCTGATTTTTTAAAATTAAAATACAATTACATCATCTCCTTTCCTCTTCTCTCTTCAGCTCCTGTCATATTTCTCCCAGTGCCTCTCAAAGGCATAGTCTCTCTTTAATTGTTACTATTATATATGCATGTGTGTGCACAAATAAATATATAAGCACGAACAGCCTACTCAGTCCATTTGGTGTTGCGTGTGTATATGTTTCTAGGGATGACCTCTTGGTATTGGATAGTCATTTAGGGTTCTCAGTCCTGGGGAAGACTAATTAGCAGAAGGATTGTGCTTTTCATGAATCTTAATATTTTGAATATTTTTGAAGCCCCAGTGGCATTAAAAGTCCAAAAGCCAGGATTACAGGGCACCTTAGACCAATCCTTTGGTGCCCTGCCACAGAGAATGCTCTTTTTGCTCTTAGGCCTGTCTCGTGATAAATATGCATCAGGCAGACACAGTGCTGCCCTGGTACATCCCTCACTGTTTTTCTGGATCGTGGCAGAGCTCCGTGAGCATTCTCATTAGTCCGTCCTTTCTCTAGCCTTTGCTCTCTGCAGATTGTCACTGAAAACCAAGATCAGGGGTCTATCTGGTGATTCGGGGTAGCCTTCCTAGGCAGAGAACAATGACTACCCCTCCCCACTCACGCATGCTGCATCTAGCACACCAGAGCTATTTGCACCGAAATCCTGAGCAAAGACCCATTTGCTCAAGCCGGTGGTGTTAGTGTGTTGCAGGGTCTTGTGATGAAAGGGTAGGCTCAGTCTTGATAGGACAAGCTCCTCTCTTGATCCTAGCAGCACTGGTTGGAAGGGAGAAGCTGTAGGGCTCATTTTGGGGCTGGGGAGACACAGCCTGGTGTGCTAAGAGAGTTCATCTTCCCAAGTGTTTTTCCTTTCCAGTCACGTTTTACAGCTGGAGTTACTCAGCGAATTAATAGCTACAGAAATGCAAAGCTCTTTTCTTATTACATTCTATCGATCTGGTTGCACTGTCATTAATTGAAAGACCTGGAAAGTGTGATGGAGAGTTGAACTCTGGATTCTCCGTGCATTTGGGCCCAGATCTGTCTGAAAGGAGCCCTTTGGTCTGACGTGAATTATTCTTTCTTTGTCAACCCTCGCAAGAGCTTTATTCAGGCCTTGTGAGATTTACAATGCGAAATTGTACACTGCCTCTGCTCTTAAAGGAAAATCAAAACTCAGAGTGCTTCTCGGTGGAGTTGGGAGTAACCCATTCTGTACAACGCTCTTTATTGATTACCTACATATGACAGTGAAGAAGAAAAAAAAAGTCCAAATCAAATTCCCAAATGTGGAAGGCAGACATTTTGTTCATGTCTTAAGCAATTTTCTTTGCAGCATTGCATGCCACAAGGTTGCTCTCTTTCATTTCCATTTGCTCCATCCTCATTCTAGGAATGTATGAAACCTGAGAGAGACCCGTATGCAGTTAGAGATTTTGTTTAAGGTTATCTTGCTATTTTGATTGCTTAACCTACTCTTCCATACATTTCTCCCATAAATTCAAATTAACTTGAGAATTTTATATACATATTTCATAAAAAGAAGTCTTCTAAAATATCTCAATGGGGGAGGAATCTCCAGTTCAGATAAGAACACATCCACCTTGTTACTTTAGTTCACAAAGCAACGCCCAGGTGTTTGCGTGGTAGTTTATTACATTTTAATGAGACGAGAGTTTATTATTCAGATATTTCAGGTTAGAGAACCAGAATTTAACAGCACATTTGAATCAGCCACAGAGAATCATTCATCTCTTGCCCTTCTAGAATAATACAGTTCTACAGCTCAGATGAATTTACAGGTTTAGTACATGTTATAAATAACACATGTCCCGCCTAGTGTTTTCACCCTTATGGCGGGCGTGTGCTGGAATTTTCTTCCTCAAGGTGTGTCTGAATCCTGCTAGGGCTTTCAGCCCGCAAAGACAGGAAGTGCATACACGGCCACAGAGCACGACCTCCTTCCAGAACACATCTTGAAAATGTTTTGAACGCTTTCTGAGCACAGGGACAATGGCTTACTTTTTTTTTTTTTGCGGGGGGTGGGTGGGGGGATGGTGTCCTCCTGCCTGACCTTTGGCTTGCCGAGAGATGTGCATCGCTACCCTGGGCTCCCTCGGCTGCTTTCAGGCTGCGGAGAAGGCGGCACCCACGTTGGGAAGCAAAAGCTGTCGCAGGCTGCCTTGCCCATGACAGCGTGTCTAAAAATACATCCACCGAGACGCAGGCATATGCTCGCGCCTCGGTGTGAAGGAGCTCTCTCTCGCGCCTGTGTTTCTCGCTACCTCCATCTAAATGCTGGAGCGAGGAGTTAAATTATTCCAGAAGCCCGCCAGGGTCTGATTTGCTACTGTCTGCTTCCTCGTTGCCTTTGAATGGGACCCTTGATCCAAGGCTTTCAGAGACCAGCCGGTGCTGATGGGGGTCTGTGACTTGGCGGTGGCGCCAGCTTGCTCCTTCTCTGTCTCGGGCATGGTTTTCTGTCCTGCTGGGGAGGGCGAGAGCGCTGGGCAGAGGTGGCACCTGACCCGCTAGAACTCCGATGTCACTGCTGTGGCTGTTACTCCCCTCGGCAAGAGTCAAGGCGCACGCAGGACGGTGGGTCACCTCGCTAGCTATTTCGCACATTTCCTTTCTCCTCCTCAACCTTGTTAGTTTTTTTCTTTTTCTCCTCTAAGTGCCCAGGGTTTGAGGGGGTTCCTCAGCCCTTCCCTACCCTTGATCTCTTCTGATCTGAATCTCTCTCCCGGATTTGTAGCACTGCCTCTCATTAGGAAAGCCAGACTCTCATCCCCTGTCTCTGTAAACAGTTTTTTTTTTTTTTTTTTTTTTTTTTTTTTTAATGATCTGTTGTTTGGGGGGGTCTCTCTTTGGGTGTCAGCTCCAAATTTCTTAGTTTCTGTGGCTACCTCCCATGTGAAAGGGGAGAAATTATTGTTGAGCCATTGTGCTCCAGAAGAGAGAAAACAGAAAGGGCTCTTTAGAGTGATCGTCTCAAGAAAAGAGATCAGAGCAGACGGACCACAGAGGATGCTGTGCAGCTGCCTGTACCTCTGTTCCAACCCGGCTGCAAAAAAAAAAAAGGTCTCCAGGTGAGACTGCTGTCTCCTTTGCAGAGTCAGAGAACATCAAGATATTTTGTGTCTGGTTTGAAATGATTTTAATTCTAACAAGACGCTTTAGTGAAAGAAATCCCATTTTCCATGTTTGAGCAAGGAGGGGTACAAAGCACACACACACAAACTCAGCTCCAGGCTACACCATTTCTCTGGAAATTTGAAAGTGAGGGAGAGCGATTGTTCCTTAGCCTCTCTTCCCTGTTTTCATGTGTAGCAGTATTTCTGGGTCCTTCGCCACTGAGGGCAATGCCTTGTTTTTTTCCACAGGTTTTGTGGAGGTTTCTGTAAAAATGAGATAAAATAATTCCTTATTTTATTTCAGACTCGGAGTGAGCTCAGAATCCATCCAGTGCAAGCTAAGGCAGGCATGTCCAACATAAGCTGTTACTCTCCATGAGCAACTAAACACCCCAACAGGCACACCCCTCCCCAAAACAAACACACCCGTTAGCCAAAATCGGCTGACTGTAAATCCTGAAGTGCTTTCCTCTGTGGAGGAGAATGAACCTCCCAGGATGCTTTTCTGCAGCTGAATGTTTTCTCTTGCTTTTCTTCTCCGCTAAATTTTCTTAGCTTCTTTCATGGAAACCACCGAGACAGACAAAGAACGTTAGCCACACAGTTACTTTTAGCTCCCCCGTGACAGCTGGTTAGAAGGGGAAAAGGGATCAAATATGCTGTAAACTCACATTTGTCTCAAGGCATTTGCTTAACACATCTTATTGCAGTGATGCCCAAGAAACGCACGTGGTTGTGGATGCACCACAGCTAATTACTTGGCTGGGTTTGTTAATAACCAGAGTAGGACATAGATTTAAGGGGTAAGCAGGAGGGAAAAGAGAGCTTTGTACAGTCTGTGAGTTGTGTGATCCAGATGCAGGGATATATGCGTGTCTTTCCACCTTTGTTCCTTCGCAGGCATTGAAAGCCTCAGCGATTGCTGACTAATTGATATTTGTAGTCACTGTGATGGGCTCCTTAGGTCAGAAATGCATGCAGATGTGTGTGCCTTGATACAAATACCAAGGAACACCCGGGCTCACTCCACAGGCAGAAGGTCGTTCTCCATGCCAACAGAGAGGTGTGATGGAGGGTGTAGGGCATAAAACAGGAGAGAGAGAGAAAGAGGGAGAGAGAGAGAAAGAGAGAGAGAGAGAGAGAGAGAGAGAGAGAAAGAGAGAGAGCTAGAGAGGGAGGACACAACCCTGCAAATAGTTCTAAATGCGTTTGCAAATGCAGAAACCTTCAGAACCATCCAACAATTCAAGACACTTTTTTTTCTCTTCTCTGCGAGACGCCTCCATCCAGACTATTCGCATAATAATAATAATACTAATAATAACCTGGACAAGGTGAGAGCCCTGCATCTTAGCTCAGAATTCATCCGGTTTCCTTCTCTCCTCTGCCTTGTGAGTCTCCATTCATTGTCCATGCCTCAGATGGCAGTCACCCTTGCTCTTGAATGCCAGTGTCCCAGCAGGCCTGGAAAGGGGACTGAGGGACGGCATTGTCAAAGCCAGGGCTGCCTGTTGTTTTCTTTGCTTTCACCGCTCTGCTTTTTAATTTTTTTTTTCCTGACGCTTTCCTGTCCTAGTGGCCTCTGTCCAGGAGGAGGGAGAAAATTACAGGGGTTCATAGAAGAGAGGAATGGAATGTTTTCATTGTACACTGTTTTAATAAACAGCTCAGCAGTGCAGTCCACAGAATTAGGAAATGGAGTAAGACCAGAGGATTCTGGTGGTGGGAGATGGAGGGGGAGGCTGCTGAGGCCCGCCTCAGCTTCCTTGCCCAAGGCAGTTTCTTCTATCACAATTCCTGTTGAGTGTTGGGTCTTTTTAGTTTTAAAAATCATGGGAAAGGGCTCACTCATCTGTCAAACTTCCCGTTTCCTTATATATTGGTTCTGTGCAAACCTATATGGAAATTTTAGGGAAGGCCAGAACTGCTGTGTGTGTTCTGTTCTGAATTCAGTTCTGTCTGAGTCTGTGGCTGTCTTTTTGGGTCATCTAAGTTTGCATGTGAAATTTGTGTGGTAACTTTATGAACTATGCCACCACCACCCCCCCCCCCCCACCCCCCGCCACACACAATTGTTTGTGTAGGTGTCTATCTTGGTTTTCTGTTGTTTTATCCCTTAAACTTAGCTGCTGTTTTGGATGACATTCATGCATGAATGATTACCTTCTGTGAGCAGGCCAACTCCTGAGACCCCCTAAAGTTTTCAGAGGCTACAGAGTCACACCCCTAATGAAATTCCTGGGAAGTTACTTCAAAAGTGTATTTGATAGAGCATGAGAGTGTTAGGTTTTTCAACCTGCCACTTTGACTTTCTACAGTTTTTATCTCTTCAAATAAATAAAATCAACTCACAATATTTCCATATATACTGACTCACAGGATGGATTAAATGCCAACTCTGTGTGCAAATAATTTAGCCACCAACCACTTTCATGCATTTCACAAACTTAAGTTTTAGCTTAGAAAAATCACTTGGCTCCAAGTAGCTAACTATCATTTACTTCCAAGAGTCCATTTAAGGAAAAAAAAAGATACTAAATTCTCCCACTTTTTTCCATTTCATGCTATTTCCCCCCCACACCCCCTTTGGCTGGAGTCTAAGATTCTTTACTATTTTCAAAATTTGCTAAATATTCAGCATTTCAGTTCTAAATGTATTTCAAGTCAAAGGTGGCTATACCTACACGCAGAGACCACACTATTCCCAGAAGCCATTCAATTGATACCACATGCTGTGGGTGGGTGGTTGCTGGTTAATACAAACTCTTTTTCAAATAGTGATAACAGTCCATTTGTTAATGTGAGTCTGGAAAAATCTTTTGGGTTCCCAGGAAAACACGTAAATCTCAAGTCTGAGACTGTATGTGGGCATCTGGTCTGGTAAACATTCTTTCTCTTTCCCTTCTGAGGGACTGAGCCACTTTGTCCCTCTTTTGGGCAGAGACAGTTTGAAATGTCTGTAAAAAACAAACTTCTTGAAGAAATGCAAGGCAGGCTACAATGTGAACACAAGACTGAATTTAATTGCAACTGCCCTGATTGTCCTCTGTTTAATTTCTAGTGTCTGCTGCCTGCGTGATCCTTGCGGCGCTTTAGATCAGACATTATGAGAAAGGATAATTTACCTGTGATATAGTACTTACAGATATTTAAAAAAAATGCTTTAAAAATATTGCTAGAGATAAAACCCAAGGCCTTGAATATGCTAGGGAAAAACCATTGAGCTACATCTTTGGCACCCTATAGTTTTAGAATTATTGAACATTTATTTGGGGTTGATTCAAAAGTCAAAATTAAACAAAGAGTTTTGGGGATGGAGAAGTTTGGAGTTGGTCTCCAAGCTTCTTCAGAGCATTTTTGCCAGAGAGAAATGGAGCAAGGATCCTGCTTTTCTGGTCAGCTCTCCTTTGGTAAAATCTGAGATAGGTGAAATGTAAGGTTGAGCTGTCTTTCCACTTAAAATACTCCAAAAGCCACAGAAGTGGGCTCACATCCCTGAATCAGTAGGATTGAAGCCACAGAAATCCTACTTGCTCTTTGTCAAGTAGTTGAATTCCTCATGGAGCTAGCTGTAAGGTGTTCTCATGCCCAAACCCATCTTAACCTATGCCCTCTAGAGATGTTTAACTTCTGGGATGACTAGAAAAGAATAAGTTTGGCCCAAGACTGATCCCACAATTTGCTAAAGGTACAGTTTCAAGTTTATGTGTTAATCAATATATGTCACATGATCTAGTATAGTTGTTTCAGTAGACATAAAACTTCTGGTTTTCTTTTTATTTGTTGAGATAGGATCTCACACTATAGCCCAAAGCTGCCGTTTTACTCATGGCAATCCTCCTGTCTCAGCCTCTCAAATGCTAGGATTTTAAGATCATGCTACCACATCTAGCTGACTTTTAAAACATATAGACCTCTCACCTGTGTAGTTGGAAGTTTTTCTGTGTCCTGCCCGGTCCGTGATTGGGACAAATCTCTCACCCACAGTTCCATAGCCTTTATAAAATAATCACATAGAGGCTTAATAAGGCTATAAACACCTTTATATTTTTTATTTATTGTTATTTTAAAGTAAGTGTATATGTATGTGCTTGCATATGAGTGCATGTGCCCACAGAGGCCAGAGTCAGAGCCTCTGGAACTGGAGTTACAAAAGGTTGTGAGCCACCAGATGTAGATGCTGGGAACCAAACTCTGCAAGACCAGTCAGTACTTTTAACCACTGGTCCATCTCTGTAGACCACAAACATCTTTTTAAAAGAAATGAAACAGTACTTTTTTTTTTTGAAACAGTACTTTTGACATTGTGGGACAATGTCTTACCCAGGATCAAACAATAGATCACATTTATATGAACACTGAATATAGAATGCGGCTCCTCATTACTCCTTACTGATAATGCCCTCCTACTGATATAAAGACACCAATAAAATGGCAGAGTACAGCCATGACTAATAAACTAATTTCTAGTCCCATGACTAGTTGAAAACCTTTTCTTTTTTTCAAAACTATGTGTTTGTCACTGAGACTGTGCAGTTCTGAAGCAGAAATACCTTTTGGATTTATCTCATATTAGCACTGGTAAGATTTCTTTTTTTTTTTTCTTCTTCCAATGGGGAGGCATAGGTGGTCAGTCCTCCACTATCAAAGGATCTAAAGGCTTGGCAGATCAAAGTTCACATAACTGCATTTGTGATGTAGAGATCTTAGTTGTCATAGAAGTACAAGATGCAGCTATCAATGCTAACCAACCACCATAGCACACTGTCCTTGTGATATGTGGGGATAGAAATAGAAAACCCCCAGTGATTTGTCAGCTCAGTAAAGGGGCAACACTTGGAGGTGGTGTTTTGTGTTCAAGGAATTGAGTTTAAAAGTAAGCAAATGTGAGAAATGAGGATGTTATCTAGAGATGGTGCTTTGAGAAAAGTTTGATTTTTCACTCTTAACTATTTTCAGGGTGGAGTCTAGGAGTCCACATGAATCTTTGTGTACAGATTGCCTACAGACCTGTAGAGTTTTGGGACTTCTTTGAAAATAATTATACTATCCTGACAATTGGTTTGTTAAGTAAGGTATAAAGTTCTCTGGCATATGATAAGAGACAAAATACAATAACTCATGGCATATATGCATATTATATAATGTGTATGCATTCATTTAGTATAAAATATTTACAATAAATATTTTATTAGTTTATGAGGGGGTGGAGCATGTGCATGCCATAGCACATGTGTGGTGGTCAGGGTACAATTTCCAGGAGTTGGTTTTCTCCCTCCTCCTTATGGATTCCTGGGATCAAACTTGGGTGATCAGGTTTGGTGGTAGGTGCTCCTATCCACTGAGCTATCTCAATAGCTTTAATATGAACTTGTATGTAAAAGAAGCAGTGAGGATTTGGGGAAAATCCTTCCCCTAGCTACTTCTCTGGGCACAGATTCAGAAATGAGATGCTATGGAAATTAGTTGCTTCAGAACCGTTGAAAATGAAATTTGTAGTAGGGTATAAAAGGCATTCTCAAGTGAATAGTCCTTCACATTGTTAGCATCATTGTAGTATCTCTCCCCTCTTCAGTTTGTCTTACCAGCCTCTGTCCCCTGGGAGCCTCCTGTCCCATTCTTACCTCAGTCCCTGACAAGGAAGAACTGAAATGGTACCCAATAGAAGTGTCAGCATCACTGGCCAGTGAAGCCAGATTGTTTAAGCATAAGCTAGGAACTTAGAGATAAATGTATTCTCTTCAGTCCATTGTAGGAAAACTATTATTACCATGAAAAGTCGTTTGGCAATGATAATCTAATTCATCTTCACAGTCTCTACCCCCTCCCCGTATACATAAAGAGAAACTGGAGGTGAGTGGAGTTTTGGCTTACCCGCAGTTAAATCACACAAGGGTTGGGGAGATGGAACCCTATGTAAAATTCCAGATACAGTGGCATGAACCTGTAATCCATCACTGGGAGGGCAGAGACAAGGACACATCTGGGCTTGTTGCCCAGCTGATCTAGCCAAATCCAAGGGTTCAGTGAGAGATGGGGCCTCAAACAGCAACAACCAAAAACAACCAACCAACCAACCAAACAAACAAACACAAGATGGAGAGTTGATAGCAGTGGTCTGTGTCAGACCTGCTTTATAAGGTTCTTGGTCTCTTCTTAAAGGCATTATAACAAAGCACACACAAGCTGCAAAGTAAACTTCATTCAGAAGCAAAGTGATAGTCTAGGTCAGAATACTCTGTTGAGATTGACAGTGGGCCACTTGAGCTGGAGACTGCCCAAGGATGACTGTTGTTATTGAAGCTCCTTTTATGGAGTTCAAAAGAGAGAAGTTCTGGTGTTCCGGTATAAGTGATATCTGTTTTGATTGACAGGTGTAGATTATGTAAGTTTTTCCTCACTGTACATGTCCCTTCCCATAATGCATCTGACTTTAGTAATAATGCTTGCATGTGTAGGTATAAAGTGAAGAATGGGTAATTCTTTCTAAAAGTTCATTACAGAAGACAGAATTTGCCTTATTAGATATCTTCTCCAAATTAGTTCAAACCAGTTTGGCCTCATTGCTCCTAATCTGAGATATAACTGGGGATGTTTGAATAGAAACTGTCCATACTTGAGGGTTGGTAAAGGAAGTGGAAACTCATTCCATTGTTTTGGGGGAGTGTCTGTGCAGGTCAATGCAGTGGGGGATTCTAGGCTGTGAAGTAAATTGTTAGGAGAGAAGTGTGTGTTCACAGTGCATGCAGGGGAGGGTCATAGATTGTCAAATACATCATTAGGAGAAGGATGTGTTGTATATCCCAAACCAAGCACAGCCCCATGTTGCTAAGCTGTTCTGTATCCTTGCCTGTCTCAGAGTGATTGAGGAAGATACTCAATGCCATCCTGAAGCCTCCACACAAACAGAGATATGTGCACATGTACTCCTACAACATGTACACACAGGATCACATGTACACTTACACTTATGAATTGTACGGTGCTGGGTCATGAATTGAGACCAAGCCCATGCTTGCCAGGAGATTCTTGCCCTAGCGTACATGTTGCTCAAGGTCTAGTTGCTGCTGTGGGCTGGTTAGTATGATTAAAGACTCAGACTGTGCTTAAGAAGCACATGCTCAACTGAGGTCCAGTTAGAAAGAAGAAATACATTCTAGTATTCTGCTGTATAGACAATAGAATGTGCTTAAGTTCCCAAAACAACTTGAAGATTTTCAAAAAAATGAAAAGGAAAAATAAGTATTTCAGGAGACATTTAGACTCTGATTCATACATTATGATATATCATATATTAACACATCACATAAGACCCTATGAAAATATACAATTTTTGTGCATCAATTCAGTAAAAGATCATAAATTAAAATTTGAAAAAAAAATTGATACTCCTTGCTAGTTTCCTGGCACAGAGTCAACCTTTGTGTACTTCATACACATTAAATATTTTTTTTATTCTTCTCTCATACAATACATCCCAACTGCCGTTTCCCTTCCCTCCACTCCTCTCAGACCCCACACCCCACCTCAACACGGCCCCTCTCCCTCCCCCATATCTACTCTTCCTCCATTTCCATTCAGAAAAGAGCAGGCCTCCCAGGGATATCACCTGAACAGGGCATACATAACAAGCTACAATAAGATTAGGCACAAACCTTCATATCAAGGCAGGACAAGACAACCCTGTAGGAGGAAAGGGGTCCTAAGAGCTGACAAAAGAATCAGAGACACCCACCACTTGCACTGTTAGGAGTCCCAGTAGAAGACCAAGCTACACAACCAAAACATAAATGCAGGACAGGCCCATGCAGGCTCTGTGATTGCTACTTCAGTCTCTAGGAGCCCTTATGAGCCCTGCTTAGTTGATTCTGTGGGCTGTGTTCTCCTGGTGTTCTCGGTCCCTCTGGCTCCTAACATCCTTCCTCCCTGTCTTCTGAGGGGTTCCCTGAGCTCCATCTAATGTTTAACTGTGAGTTTCTGCATCTGTTTCCATCAGCTGCTGGATGAAACCTCTCTGATGACAATTGGGCTAAGCACCAATCTATGAATATAGCGGAATATCATTAGGAATAATTTCACTGACTTTTTTTCCAGTCATGCTTGGTTCTACTCTAGGTCTCTGGGCTGTCAAGCTTCCATTTACTGGCAGTGTCAGCCCTGGGCTCCCTCTCGTGGCATGGGCCTCAAGTTAGACTAGTCCTTGTTTGACTACTCATATAGGTTCTGTGCTGCCATTACCCCAGGTTGGGTTGGAGTCTCAGTCTCACCACTGGAAGGCTTGCCTGGTTACAGAAGATGACCTGTTCAGACTCTGTATCCCCCATTATTACGAGTCTTCACTAGGGTCACCCTTGAAGATTCCAGGGAGTTTCTACTGCACTAGGTTTCCACATTGACCTTCAAATGCCCCCCAATCCAGTCCTCTCTCCCTGTACTCGCTCCCTCCTCCTCTCCTCCACCCCATCCCTCCTTTTCCCATTCCCACCTGTCCCCAGTCCACCAGCAAAATCTATTCTATTTCCCCTTCCTAGGGAGATCCATGTGTCCCCCTTGAACCCTTCTTTTTACCTGGCCTCTTTGGGTCTGTGGATTATTGCATGATTATCTTTTACCTAATAGCTAATACTCACTTATCAGTGAGTACATACTGTATTTGTCTTATTAGATAGTTATTAAGCTTTCTTTTTCTCTCATGTAGAAGTGATGAAGTAGGACACAAGAGCATCAGCACCAGTGACCCCGGAGGCACTGAGACTTTTCAGAATGCTTTCTCCTCAGTACTGCTATCCTGAGACAGACCCCTTCCTTTTTTAACAAGTAATTTTGGACTTTTCTACATTTGTACCAGTGCCTTTTTGTTATGAAGGTCAGCTACTGCAATCATTCAGGACAGTATCAATCTTTTTCCACCCACTATTAGCCTTTATAAGACTAATATGAGCCAGACCTGGTACCTTGCCTTTGTAATATCAGCACTAGGGAGAATGAGGCAGGAGGATTGCTGTGAGTGAATTCAGGGTCAGCCATGGCTGACAGTGGTACCTCGTCTCAACTAAAAACAAATACATGATCCCCTGCAACAACAACAACAAAACCAATATGGACTGTTGTCCTAATTTTTAAATTTTCATTTCATTCTTTCAGGAGTTGGTAAGGCTTCAAGGGGAGGTAGCAATGAATCTTAGCACTGAAGGTTGAGTATTTTCCCCAGGCAAGGAGAGAAGGTGATAAAAATTGGAGGGAATTCTGAGAAGACAGACTGACAAGATCCCAAGCATGGGCTTGTGGAAGTCTGTTGAGGGTTTAGGGGAAGGAGATCTCTTTTGGTTTAGCTGAGGTATATGCTAAATGGAAGGAAATGGAGGTTTTGAAAAGTGACCTGGGATGGGCAGTGGTGGCGCTCGCCTTTAATCTCAGCACTCGGGAGGCAGAGCCAGGCGGATCGGATCTCTGTGAGTTCAAGGCCAGCCTGGTCTATAGAGTGAGTTCCAGGACAGGCACCAAAACTATACGGAGAAACCCTGTTTCAAAAAACCAAAGGGAAAAAAAAAAGTGACCTGGCAAGAGAGAAGGGAAAGGACAGAAGAGAATATTATGAAGTGCTTTTCACCAAGACTGGGCAGAGTATCAGAACACTAAGAGAAGTGTGCAAAATATCCAAACTTGTTCTTGTCCTCTGGCTTCTGTCTTCTCCATCCAAGTTTCAGACGTGAGAGAAGGTGATGAGGAGGCAGGCAAGGATATTTTGGAAAAGCTTGCTAAGACATCATTCCAAGTCTGATTTTAGAATAATATCATCAAAGATGCTTAAGTCGGGGGTGATGATGGAGGTAAGAAAAGAAGGGATCTGAGAGATAGGCAAGAATCAGAAAAAGTGGGATGGTGGAAAGAAAACATTATAGATACTTAAATATTTCATTGAAATGACCAAGATGAATCCAAGAGAAGAATCAGGGTGTCTGCATAAAATTCCGGGCTCTATTTGATAGGTGTAGGATTTGCGGTCTTGGAAGATAGACTGTAGTATAAAAGGCTGGAGTTTTGGAGGGATTAAAAGCATGGATGTGCAAGTTTGTTGTGAAGCAGAAGAAGCGCAAGTAGCTGCTTCAGCAACAGCAACAGAAAGCCAGAGACAATGGAGGGCTGTGCTGACCCAGAGCAGAGAGGTGTTTGGGAAACATGGTGATGGTGGGGCGGGCTAAGGTTGTTGTTGTTGTTGTTGTTGGGGACTTGATTTGCATCTCACAGCACTGGCTTATGATGGGGATAAATGGTAAAAAGGTGGCAAACACTTTCGTAGGACAAAATAATGATACAAGTGACTGAATAATAAAACTAAGTACTTCGCCATTTATCCTTCACTTACAGCCAGAGTCGTCATCGTCACCATCATCATCATCATCCCCAATTTGTAGAAGAAGAAATGGGCTCTGAGAGGTTAAATAAGTCTCAAGTGGTTCCAGCTAGTATGCTAGAGTTTAACCTAAATCCTTTACCCAGGGTCATGCTCTGATTGGTCATATGATGTGTTCTTAGGTCGGATTCCTCTTCCCCTCTTTAATGTAATTTTAAATCTTCACTAATTCTGTGCTAATTCATCGAATGTGGCACTGTTACACATGGTTGCTTTCATACTAGCATATTGTGTGTTGAAGAAATGGCCCATCCCACTCCTCACTATCCTCTTTTCTCATCCCCAAGTTCGTCCTCTTATTTCACTTCTTTCATTTAACTTCTACATCCATGCTTTTATGTGACTGTAGGGAATCTAGGACCCACAAATGAGAGAAAGCACACAGTATTAGTCCTCTGGTGACAGCTTACTTCAGCTAATGTGATTGTCTCCAGTTGCTTCCACTTGTCCGGCATATGACTTTGATTTTCTATATGGTTAAAAACAAGTTTCATGTTGTATAGATACCACATTTTCTCCATCCATTCCTCTGTTGTTGGATACCTATGGTTCCCCACAATTTATATGTTGGGAATAGCATAACAACTAGCATTGATATACAAATAACTCTGTAATATATTGACTTGGTATGGGTTTTTTTTGAGGGGTGGAGTGGGAGGGGGTAAGCACCCAGAATTGGTATAGCTGGGTCAAATAGATTTATTTTTAGTTGTTTTTGTTTGTTTGTTTGTTTCTATAAACTCTATGATGATTTCCACAGTGGCTGGACTAGTCTATAATCCTTCACCAGCATCATTTGTTAATTGCTTTCTCAATGGCTAGCATGGTGACTGGTGGAAGATGGAATCTCAGCGTAGTTTTGTTTGCGTTTCTCTGGTGCTTAGTGAGGTTGAACAGTTTTTGTATGATTATTGGCCATTTTTGTTTCCTTTTTAAAGAGCTATCTGTTCATTTTATTAGCCCATTTATTGACCATGATGATTTCCTACTATTTGCTTTTCTGAATTCTTTATGTAGATTGTATATTACTCTTCTGTCAGATGTATAGCTGGCAAAGATCTTCTCCCATTTCATATTGTGTCTCTTCACTCATTGAACTGTTTTCCTTTGCTGTACAGAAGCCTTGTGGCTTTGTGATGTCTACCTGTCAGTTATTGGCATTAGTATCTGAACAACTCAAGTTTCATTCAGAAAGTCTTTGCTTATGTCTATATCTAGAAGCGTTTTCCTTGTAGTTTCAGGTCTTACATTAAGATCGTGGATCCATTTGGAGTTTTGTATGCTATGAGAGAGAGGAATCTAATTTAATTATTCTGTATGTGGACATCCAGTTTTCTCAGCACCATTTGCTGAAGAGGCTGTCTGGTCTCCAATGTACAGTCTTGGCATCTTTGTAAAAAATCAGGTGGTTCAGCTGCATGGGTTTATATTTGAGTTCTACATTCTGTTCTCTCTCTCTCTCTCTCTCTCTCTCTCTCTCTCTCTCTCTCTCACTCTCTCTCTCTGCTGTTTTTGTTACTGTAGCTCTACAGAATATTTTGAAATCAAGTATGATGATACCACCAGCAATATTCTTTTTGCTCAGGACAACACATTGCTTTGGTTGTCTGGGGCCCTTTGTGCTACTATATGAATTTTAAGGTTGCTTTTTTTTCTTGATTATTTTAGTTCCTTCTGGCTAGTGTGGATCCTGAAAACAGTAGACTCTCAGAACTCCTGAAGTGAACTGAGATTGTCAATTCTTTTGTGCATCAACTTAATAATTTCCCACTTAGGCTTAGGATTAAACACAGAAGTATAAAAATGTCAGATTCGAGAGTCCCGCTGAAGGTCTTCTGACCTAACCAGCTCCCCTTGTAGAGGAAATGAAGAGAAAAAAGAAGAATTTAAAGCAAAGCTGAACCTATACCCAGATCTCGGCTTCTCAGACACGACTATTCTCACATATTGTGGGGTATGAGAAATCCACATACCTGAGATGTAACGCAGTCCTCCCTCCCCTGAGCTCTCCAGAGTGAGATGGAAATGAACACCATAGATAGGCACTGGAGGAAATTTGATAGGCAAAAACCCTGGACTACTTTTTCAGTCAACCTTCTCACCATTGACTGACAGAAGGTTGGTGGAGGAAGCCAATGCAGGAACTGATAATTCATCTAACACCGATCCCAACAAGGACTAAAAGGTGGAGGGACATGGTGAACTTAAGGTGGATGCCACTGGAGTGTAGGGGGATCACTTGTTCTTTATACATGTAAAATAGTCTCATCCTCTTAGAACAGGCAAGAAGAAATGCTATCCTAAGTTAGATAACAGATCAGCTGTCAGACATAACAACAAGGGTCTGGGGATGAGACCTAAACTGGTCTCACAAGCTCGATATTGTTCTGCATCCACAGGCTCCTTGTCTGCTGTGAGAGGATTATTCTAGCTTTTTCTGGCTACTTGCCCTCTCACCTGAGTTCCTGTCCAAAGCTAATGAGCCTTTCTTACCAGCAAGCCAGGGAGAGAAATCCCTGAAGGCTGTCCCACGCTTTCATGCGTGTTGGTTCTAAGGCTGGGCAGACACTGGCATTGTACCAATAGTGATGTTGGCCACAGTGGCCTCCTTGCTCTGTCACCACCATATGGGACCAGATGGCTCATCTGGTCCCTTCAGCCTGAGCTGCTAGAGTCAGTGAAACCCACCTATGCAATTTATCCACCAATGGGCCATGGGAAGCCTCATCTCACCTGGTTCTGGCTAACCTGTTCTATTTGGGTTCAGCTCCACTCTGGCCTTGATGTTTTGCCGGTCTGCATGCTCTTGGAGATGGTCACAATGCACTTTACCCACACCATCACCTTTCCACTTTCAATGTTGGGGGTGCAAAACAGGTGCTTGCTTTGGCCGGGCAGATAAGCATTCTACACTGGGCTAACAGCTCCCTCCCCTCGACCACAGACTTCACTAAGCATCTGTTTATCTCACCTTGTCCTCAGGTTCTATCTCTTTGTTCTTATAGCAGTCATTTTAAACACACATTAAGTTTTTTGTTGAAAAAAATGTTAGTTCTAAAATTAGCATATCATAAAATTTATATTCCTTGGTGTATAGTTTGATGGTTTTAACTCATGTTTAGATTTGTTACCCAGAGCAGGATGTAGAACACTTGTCCTTCTAAGATGTTTTCCCCACATCATTGCTTTGTAGTTGTATACCTCCGCCATGCCCTGTCCCACAGCTTCAGATTTGTGAGAATAACGTTAATGGAATCCTGAGAATTTAACGTTTTGGAGAGGTGGTATATGGCTTCTTCTCAATACAATGAGTCCTTTAGACTCATCCATGTTGTTGGATGTGTCAATAACTTATTTCATTATTGTTTGGAGAAACCCTTACTACATCACCCACATTGGTCTTGAATTCATGTTGATCCCTTGCCTCAGCATCTTGCGTGTTGGGATTACAGGCTTGAAACATAATATCCAGCTAGAATTTATTTGCCTTTATAGCTCAGTGATATTCCATTGTATAACAATATTGTACTCAGTCTTCCATTCATGAATTACAGGACATTTTGATTGCTTCCAGCTCAGAGAGACTGTAAATAAGACTTCCATAAATATCCATGAGCTGATATTTGTGTGACTGTAAGTTTACCTTTGTCTAGAGTAAGTGCCCAGAGGCTTTTAAGCTCACCCCTTAATTTGGATCTCCTCCCATTTTGCAATCTGGGTTTGTTCCACCCCTTGGCCTCCTTCTATCAGACGAAGACCCACGCCTTTCCTCTCAGATGAGCAGGCTTTGTGGAATCTGTTTCATTTTTGTCTCTTCCATGCCACAGCCTTCCCTTTGCAAATGAGGAACTCCCAGAACACAACCCGAGTGGAGCCCATTTTAATTAATCTAAATCTTCTCAGCTCAGTATTTGTTGTGGTTTGGATTATTGCACCAGTAATGTAGTACCCTCTGCTGGCTGGTTCACAAAGCTGGCTCTGTGCCTGGGCTAAAAAAAAAAAAATTATAGGTGGAATGGAGACAAGGAAAAGAAGTCTGGTGGGGGAGGAGGAGGGAGAAGGAGGAGTTGTGAGAGCGCCCGTAGAAACGACAGCCTGACGGGGACACTTCATGTATTTGATGCTACACATATAGATAAATGCTGTAATATTTTTGTGGAACCTTACAATATTGTCTTCTGAATTGTAGGCAAAGATGGGCTGTCTGGAAAGCTGGACCCAGCCTGGAGCTGCCACCCAGATTGCTAGTTTGTGAAGCCTTCTGCATACAAATGACTCAGATCCAAACATTCAAAAATGATCTTGGAGGGCCATCTGGTTCTCACTGGTTCTAAACGCTTCATTCAGTCCCGGTGTGGATCCAGTTCAAAAGATAGCAAGAGCCTTTCACAGAGAAGGTTTAATGTGTTCCACTGACCATGGCTGCAAGCTAGCTTTTAAAACCAGCCAGCCGTGATGCTCTGAGGGCTGGTAGATGATGGTTTTCATAGGTCAGTGGAAGTCTGATAAATATTTAATTGGCGATGCAGTGGTATAGTGATATGAACACACACATACACACAGACACAATTTTATATCATCAGGAAACATGTGTTAATTTGTTTGGGTGTCTGAGCCAGTCTGTGATTTAGCCTGAACCGGCATGTCAGGCCATGAGGTCTGTCAGAGCTGTGTAATCATTGCGATATGTCATTTTTAATTCGTGAAGACAATGTACCCAGCCTTGCAGCCGAGGTGCTGGGGTGCTGACCGCCTTTGCCATGGACACTGTTTGGCTGCTTGCCTTCCTGATCAAAGGAAGGGTTGTGTCCTCTGAAGCCGGGGGATGGGGAACGCTCCCTTGGGAGGCTCACAGCATGAACAGGAATGGGAGCCTGTGATCTCAGCCCTGGCTCTGGGCTACAACCAAGTCCAGAGACCAGGCATCAGGGAACACGGGTTGAAAACAACCACCTCAGCAAGTGAAGTGCACACAGTGGGGGTGGGGGTGGGGATGGGGGTGGGGTACTTGACTGACTCCTCATTTCCATCAGTTTTCACTGTCTCATGTGGCAAAAGTGTACAGGGAGAAATGTGTGTTTCCATTAGTACAGGCACACTAACCCCAAATGCTGCCTATGTTGTGGCCTTGAAAAGTTTTCCGTAACCCTGTCTCATACTCTAGGATGTAGAATTCTGGAATGCAGGGGCTGCATCTGGCTCCCTGAAGCCCAGCCCAGCACTTGGCATAAGGAAGATATACAAGGGAGTTTGTTAAACACTGGGGACAAAGAACAGCTTGTGAAGGTCACTGATGCATGAGATGACATACGTGGATGTTGGGACCTTGGTGAAGTCATTGTACTCCTACTCGAGGTAACTCAATTTTCTTGTGTTCACTCTCAGTGAGTCCCACATCAGGCCTCATCTTTTTGAAACCATGCGGAACAACGGAGACCCATAGTAGCTCTTAGGTGCAAACAGATTGGTGAGTGTTTTCCCAGCAAGTTAACGGTTGTTTTAAAAACCAAACAGCTTCAGTGTTGACCTTGTTCCTCAAGGCTCTTCCAGGAGACGGGAAGCATATCCTCTCAGCAACCGGAAGCAAAACTCAGTGACAGATAACGTGTATGTCTGTCCTAATGTATCTATTCTATATAAAAGGGCATTTAAAATGGCTTCTTTAAGTGAGGAAATTTAATACTATTGGTTTCTTAAGCTCCTGACAGAACCTTGGTCTTTAGAGAAGACTCCCAGGATCTCGGTCAACACTCTTCAGTATGGCTTCTTTTCACATTGGTGTTTGTGCTGCATGAGTTCTTGCCTGTGTGTGTGTGTGTTGTATGCATGTTTATATGTTTGTGTATGCATGGAGGTCATACTCTCTACCTTATTCTTTGAAACAGTGTGCCTTCACTCAGCCTGGAGCTCATTAATTTGGCTACACTGGTACTCAGTAATCTATGGGGAATGTCTACCTATCTCTGCCTGCCCCAGCACTGCTGGGATTAGAGGCACCTGCCATGGGCACTTGCCTTTTGTGTGGGCATTGAGGATTTGAGCTCAGGCGCTCATGGTTATGAGTGAACACCTTATCCTCTGATTTGTTTCTCTAGATCCATACTGACTTGAGATTTCTTTGTTGAGAGGGTTTCCCTGTGTCTTCAGTGTGAATCCTTACAGCGCTGGCTGCTCTCTGGAGATCTGTGTTGGCTTCCATTGAGGTTACTGATGATGACAGTTCTAATGCGTGTGCTCGTTCATACAAAAGTTACCATCCTGTGTGTTTTGAAATGAAAAGTACAGTCATGTTAGATGCCTCCATGACATTGAGTTACTATCCCCACTAGCTACCCACTGAGCCTTTCTCCTCTGCAAATCTGACTTGTGGCTATTTAAATAAGAATCCCTCTCTCCAATCTCTTTTCCCAGGCTTTGGCAGCCAACCCTTCTACTCTCTGTCCCTGTGAGTTTGAACTGACTTATAGACCTCATCTTAGTGGACCACATACCTGCTGATGGCTTTATTGTCACTCAGCATATGGCCTTCAGGTCCATCCATGCCATAACATGTGCCGCCATTTTTTTTTTCACTTTTTAAGGCTGAATGATATTTTCTTTTGTTTATATATCATGTCTCAAATCTCCACTCACCTGCCCCTGCACATGTGGTTTCTTCCACTTCTTTCGTCGGCTGAGAACAGCTCTGTTGTGAACGTGGGTGCACAGTTATTCCCTTGACTTCCCAATTTTGCTTCTTTTGGATAAATATCCAGAAATGGAATTGAAGGAACGAACAGTTCTTGTATCTTTAATTTGTGGAGGTTCTACCCCTGATTTACATAGTAGCTGCACCATTTCACACTCACTTCGAGATTCCACTTTTTTTTTTTTTTTTGATAATCTCATCAATACTTCTTATTTGCTGTCTTCTGTTTTTAATGTAGATATCCTAATGGGGTAGAGTAGGATCACATTGCGTATTTGATCTCCCTCCATTCATCCTTGCTCCCTCCCTCTCTTTGTCCCTCCCCCACCCTTCTCTTAGTACTGGTGGTGATTGAATTGAGGGCCTCACACACGCTAAGCAAACACTCCACTACTGAGATCTAGACTCAGCCTTCTCTGGTGCCTTTTCTTTTGAGACAGTCTCACTAAGCAACTGAGGAAGGCCTGAAGCTTGGGATCTTCTTACCTCAGTCCTTCCAAGTAACTGGGATTGCAGGCTTTCACCATCAGACCTGGATGACCTGCATTTCATTAATGTCCCATGATGCTAAATATTTCAGGCATGTGTCAATCTTTTGTTATCTTTAGAGAACTGTCTAGTCAAGCCCCGTGTCCATCTTGGAATTGGCTTGTTTATTTGTAAACAAACGTGTCAATCCCTTCTGTATTTCAGGTCCCTTATCAGACCCATGATCTAGTTTTCCATCCAGCAAGTTGTCTTTCCCATTTTGTTGCTCTTATCCTGTTATACACAGAGAAGCTTTGATGTGGTCCAGTTTATTTAGTGTTTCCTTGGTTGTCTGTGCTTTTGGGGTTATACATAAGACACTCTTCCAAATGCATTACCAGGAAGTTTCCCCTTGTCTAAAGGTTGGACAGTCTTAGGTTTTCCGTCTGCCCTCTGACACACCTGTTTTCACTTTCCAACCCAGGCCCAGGCAATGAACTTCTTGAGCTTAGAGGCTGCGGATACCCACTACAGCCCTAGCACCGAGCATGTGTCTGTCACTCGAGACACACACACACACACACACACACACACACACACACACACACACACACACACGCAGCAAATTATAGCAGAACAGAACTCCTTTACAAGCTATTATGAGGCTAAGTCACATGATAATTTCCCATCTTTATAATAATTACAGTAGTTTTACAAAATTTAACCACCTTTGAGGACCCCAAAGAAATCTCTGAATTAAAAGGATAATTTTTGTATGTTATTTTATTTACTTCCCCCAGGGATGCTTTAATGGGCTTATTTGGGTCTTTGTGATGATCCCTCTACTATTGTTGCACCTGGTATTGTTGCATCCGAGTCCCTTCATCATGGGGCCTGTACACTCAGTTCTGTAGTGATGGTGACGCCTGTGCAGGAAGACTGTCTCTTCCATCTGCACATGTGCCTAAAAGCCTGCCTGAATCACTAGGGAAGGGAAGCACTGAGTGGAGTGTTGGCTTCATCAGTCTCATGACCTTGGAGAAGTTCTTCACTTCTTTGAACTTCCCTCCATTTCCTATATAAAGTGAGAGAGGAAGATTCAAGTAAGCACTTCCTTCCAGTTCTAAAATCACAGAAACTTCAGAGCTGGTAATAGATCGAGTTTAAAAAGAGTCGACATTCAACCACCTCTGGAAGAACAAAGCTAAGACTCAACACAATTTGGCTTCTCAAAGGAACCATCTTATCCCAGGAGTGATGGAGAGCTACACAGGGAGAAGTCAATGACTCGGTGTTGAGTTATAGTCTTGCTTTCTCCATAAGGGCTGGCGGAGGTTGGAAGAAGAATACAATTACTATTGTATTTGCTGTTACCATTGAATTGAGGCCACTGAACTTTCAGCCACTCCAGAGCAAATTGTCTGGGACATAGACATTTGAGTGACACAGATAGTTGAAAACAAGAGAAGTCACTACTGTTATAGCTTCTGTGTTGAGTGTCCTCCAAAGAGTCCTGTGCTGACGGCTTGGCTGGCAACCTCTGGTCCTATTGGGAGGACGTGGACCCTTTAGGAAGTAGGATCGAGTGGAAGGAAGTTAGATCATTAGGGAATATGTCTTTGGAGGAGATATTGAGACTGTGACCATCTCTTTGCCTTTTGTCCAGGATGGTGTGAATAATTATTTTCTGCCATAGGGCTCTGTCATGATGTACTCTGAAGTAACAGGCCCAATACCCAGAACTGACACTAGTGAAATCATGAACCAAAACAACTATTCCTTTACCCATCAAAGTGGCTTGTGTCAAATATTTTGCCCTAGTGATGGAAGATTTACTAACACTCTTACACTGCTAGCTAAGACCATGGCTATTAGCTCATGCTCAAACCCTACACACCTCTTGTGTTTCCATGGTGACTTGCAATCATATCTGAAAGGCAGCTAGAGGTGTCATCTCCCAGATAGCTGTGCAAGATGTGACCTGGATTTCTTCTGCCATGGCAATCACTGGGGCTTTCTGAGGTGACAACTAGGCCATTTTTATGGTACCGATCACATAGTAAGATTGAGAACGTCATCAGGGAAAGGACGGGGTTCCGTGTATTGTTTTACATGTGTTTTTATGTAATAGGTAGAACATTTTTACACTGTGTTTTCCTTTTTTTGTAGGAGAGAGGAAAATGAGATGGGATTGTTTTTTCTTCTTAAGTGATAGATACTACAGTGGATGCTTATATAAATTATTAGTGCTCAGATGGTCCTATGGAGGGACATCATTAGGATGGGATACTTGATTCTCAGAGAGGTTATGTGACTCACTCAAGGTCACACAGCTGCTGTTGCACACAGCATAAATGGTGTTCATCTGCTGAGTCTGAGGCTAATGCTAATACTCTTTCTTGCATATCAGTGGACTTGAATATTATGTCAGGCTGATATGTTCTCTGTGGATGGGGACCTGTTTTCCTTTTTTCTCAATGCTGAAGTTGCTCATTTGCTTCCTTCCCCGGCCACCTCCCCCCACCCCCCAGATAAAGAGGAGTCCTCATCCTTTGAACACTGAGTTTTATCCTTGCTGGAGAGCAGGTGGCACTTACTCGCAGTAGAAGCCATGTTTTTTTCCCGAACACTGCATTTGGTCTGATTTGAGCAACGAACAATTGCTCCTGAGACCAGGATCCAAATGCACATGAATGAGGCTTCATCGGTCTGGGATCCTGCCTTTCGGCTTTGTCTTTCCTCTCTTTTCCTTTCCCTTGACATCTCTCCAAATGCTCACTCCCCTCGGGGCGCTGGTGAGTGTGATGGTGTCCAGATGCCTTCTCAGGGGTCTCTGGATTCACAAAAGGCCAAGTTGACGTCCATTCTGCATCTGGTTTATTTGATGCCAGAAGAGTGAGTGCTCAAGTCTCCTGGGGGAGCCAGGAGAGATTTGCCTCCTGCAGAGGTTTGGATAAGCCCCAGCTAATCTCCATGGCTTCTTAAGGGCACACCTGCTTGTCTGCCAGCCAGCAGCCTCCTCGCTCATTTCCCGTGGGAGGGCTGGGGTCAGAGGGCCTCCAGAAAGCCTTTTATCTCCCCTTGCCCCTCTAGCCCCCCCTCAACAGCACCTGGGTCTGCACATAAGACTTCCTTTGAGGAGAGGTCAAGACACTGTCCCTCCCAGAATGGAGGCCAGTGCCCCTTTCCTTCCTTTTAAGGCGGCTGGCTTGTTGCATCCTACAACACAGGCATCCGATTCAAACTTTATCATGCGTGGCTCAGACTTGATCGCACTGGGGCTAAGCTGATCTGAATTGGTTTCTAGGCTGCTATTGGGCGATGGACAGGTAATAGGTGCTCAGGAAACAACAATACTCATTAAGACTAGCTCACCAATCCAGAAGAGACACACACTGACCTTCCATCTGTTTCTTCACTTGAGTGAGATGGCGACAAGGGCCATCTGAACATGTCAGAGGACTGAATCATCTCAGCCTAGCTGTGCAAGGGGACAGTCCTTCTCTCTTTTCCCAAAGCACATCTTTTTTCTTCATTATCTTCCAGAGCAGTTAGCGGTTAAGTTGACGTGAGCATTTCGGTTCAGATAGGCAGCAGCAGGTTGCTGTTTGGCATGGGGTATCTTGGAGATTGTCTTCTTTCTTGCTGCCCTTTTTTCTTTCTCTTAATGCCCCCACCCCGACTTTTCTGTACTCAGACATAGATCATTATTAATGGTAACTGGTGTGCGTGTAGCTTAGAATTTTTAATGAAAACAACAGTGAGCTTACTATGGAAACAGGAAGCGTGGTGCAGGTTTCAAGTTCCACTCTCCCCTAAGTCTACTAACAGTCACTGACCTTAGGTTCCTGAGCTAAGTCTACTAACAGTCACTGACCTTAGGTTCCTGAGCTAAGACCGTGTGAATCCAGCCCCTGTGGAAGCTTCACTGCACTTGTAAAGACAGGCCACTGACTTTACCATGCAAGTAAATAAAATCACCGTGGTTGATAGGTCGATGGCCAAGTTCAGTCTTGAAGAAAGACATGGGGGCGTGCAGTACTAGTTGCCCTGGGTAGGGATCAGCTATGATGTTACAAGCTTTTGTGCATTTTGTTTCTCTTCTCTAGACCTGTGTAAAACAGGAGGGTTAGTTCATTTTCATAGATGAGGGAGGTGAACTTGAAGGCACTGAGTGATACGGTAGAATAGCTCCAGTGTTAGAGACACAGGGCATGCAAATCAAGATGCACTGTAAGCCAGGAGCTAAATCTGAACCACCTTGACTTCCATCCGATTCAATATGAGTACAAGCAGACCCTTCTGTAGAGGCTGTGGCTTTTGATACCACATACTACAAAGATACTCATATGTGTACGTATGTGTGTGTCTGTGTGTGTATACATATGCATGTGTATACAGGTTGCAGACAAACATGCACATCCATATCAAGTGTCTTTTTCTGTTGCTTTCCACTGTCTTTTGAAACAGTTTCTCCCACTAAACCCAGAGCTCAATGGTTTGGATAAACCGTGGTTAGAGAGCTCTGGGGACCCTCCTGTCTTTCTCTTCTTGGCGCTTGGGTTCCAGATGTGTGTTATCATGCCTGTGTGTGTGTGTGTGTGTGTGTGTGTGCGCGCGCGCGCGCGCGCACATGCACTAGGGTTCAGAACTGGGCTCTTGTACTTGCCTAGCAGGTACTTTACAGATCAAGCCATCTCCCCATCCCCCCAAATGAGGGTTTTTTTTTTAAATTAATTTTTTTTAAAGGAGAAAGAACATAGCATTGATATCTCTGTTTACTGATGATTACCCGTCTCAGGCTGGACTGCATCTGTTGCCAGCTCTAAGGAGACTGGAAAGGCTGAGTTTTTACGGTTTTAGCGAAGCTGCTTTGCCTTCTCCTCTGTCTGCAGCTTCTCATGAAGAGGCTTGGTCCTCACTGAGAAGCTCTGCCCGATGTCTCCTCTGACATTATGTACATACACAGATCTCCACACCTCCCCTTTCCCAGTAAACTGCACAAACAATGAGCAGACCGACAACAGCAGTGGGGAAATTAAGCTCTGGGCATAAAGTAGAAAACATAAACAGCCAGTGCTGGGTACAAGATAATAGCATAATAGGATAAGTGTGAGAGAGTCAGGAGGCTGTAATGGCCCTGGAGATGCAGAAATTCGGGGAAAGTAGGGCAGTATGAAAGCAGAGGCCATCTGGGGGACCTGGGCAGTTTTGAGCAACTCTGATGATCAGAATATGGAGATCTGTTATACAACACAATACACAGCAATAAAGCAATCATCTGGTCTTACGGCTCTCAGGCACTCTTTGTTTGAAATGACACCATCCCAGCCACAGATGCCAGAGTATCCAAGGTTATAAACAGCCTAGCTATAAATTGCCTCTTATTTCAGATAATTAAAGGTGCAGAAAATAAGAATGTAGAGAATTGATGTTCCCTTCCTTCCTTGATAGACTCTCCCCTTGGCTACTGTGCAAATTCTTTCTCCATCCCATTTCAGCATAAATAGAGCATCTATGGAGTGCTGTCAGAGGGGCTGAGGAAGAAAGTAAGCCTCATTGAGAATGTAGGTGTGTCAAAAGTGATGCTTAATATAGTGAACATCATCTCACGAGACCCTCATAGCATTTTGAGGTTGGGAGCATCATTTTTATGTTAAAGCTACAAAGGGCTGTCGATGGAGCTCAGTGGTCGAGCACTGGCCCAGCACAGGTGAGGCCTTCAGTGAGACACCTCACATTACAAAGAGAAAAAGAGAGGCGGGGTAGAGAGAGGGGCTGGGGAGGAAAGAAGGAAGGAAGGGAGGGCAGGGAAGGAAAGAGAAGGAAAGAAAGGAAGTCCAGTGAAGTAAAAATGACTTCCTTACATTCCCAAGAGGCAGAGGCAGAATTCTATTTCATCTTGGGAGACTTGTAGGTCTATTCTCTGTCTCCTCCCTTTACCCACTTTGCCCAAAGATGGAAGAATCAGTCAGTGCATAATGTCTCATCTCAGACCCCTTCCTAATTAGCCATCTCCCTTTGGCGTAAGATTTTTTTCACTGATTCTGGAAATCTTAGGTCATAACTCTTCCTCTAGAACTCTGGAACTCACCAACCCAAGCTCTTGTATAGTCAGAAAGGCGTTTCTCTATTCTAACTTCAATAGAAAAGCACAGAAGAAAGCCAAACGGGCTTAAGAGTGTGTGCAAAACATTAACATCTCTACAACAGTAATTCCCAACCTGCGGGCGGCAACCCCTTTGGGGGTCATACCATCCTTTCAGAAGGGCCACCCAAGACCATCGGGAAATATCGACGTTTACATTATGATTCATGACAGTAGCAAAATTATAGTTATAAAGTAGCAACGAAAATAATTTTATGGTCGGGGGTCCTCACAACATGAGGAACTGTATTAAAGGGGTGCAGCGTTAGGAAGGTTGAGAACCACCGCTCTAGAATATACTTTTATTTCAGCACAGTTTAATCTTGACCCTTTATACTGTATTACATGATGGCTGCTGAAGTTTACAGTGTCAAACCAGAGGTGGTGCCAGGGCACAAGTCATTGAAGATGACCAAAGCAGAGCGCAGAAGACAGTTGACTTTGACAGTCCCACGGGCATGGCCCTGGGTCCACACATACCCATACAGGAAAGCCTGGAAAACTGATCGCGCTCTGCCAGTTAGAGGGAGGCAAGCAGCACCTCAGTTATGGGCTTGCTCTGCATCTCAGCTTCTTTCATAAAATGCATGATTAACTTTCGAACATCAATAAAACAAGATAAATATTGGCCATTTATAATTTTTTTTTCTGTTGTTACCACTGGGGAAACAGTCGTGAAATGGGTCAAGAGGATGGTGCAGGCTCGTGCCATTTTACCTGTTTGAAGGAAGAAGAGCTCTGTAAGCAGGACCCTTACATGGAATTCACGCATTGGCAAGCACTGTAGGCCTTCTCTATCATTTGCATTCTATATAGTAAGGAGGGAGAGTCAGTGATGCCTACTACAATCCACTGGTTTATTGCTTCAATTTAACAACCTTCTTTTCTCTCAGTAGGATTAGCCAGGTGAGGTAGACCACATGACTAAGCTCAAATCTGTACCATTTGTATTTCTCTACCATCTACCCTGTTCCTAGAAAGCTCAACTGCCTTTGAAGACATCTGTTCTTAGGGATCTAGACATGCTACGGCCCATCAGTGATCTCCAGAGAAAGGCTGGAAGACTATAGAAACAAGTCTTGGAGGAGTACGATTGTCTGGCTTTTGTGGTGGGCGCAGATCTTCATTCTTGGAGTTATCATTTATGATCTTAGGATATTGGGAAAATAACTTTCTAAGCCTCAGTTTCCTTTGAAGTAATGTACATGAGGCTCATGCCATTAATATATAATAACTATGTTTTAAAATAAATTAGCTTTGTGTTTCTCCTAGTGTTAATTTCACTTTTATCTAATTTAAAAAAATCTCCTTCGAGTTTAAGTTATAGTTTATCTCCAGTGATTTTGAAGACCTACAGTGTCTTCTGCCTCCCCCTCTTCTTCCTTACCCTTCTTCCTCTTCCTCATCTCTTTCCTCCTCCTCTTCTATTTATTCCTATTTTCCTTTGTGTATGTGTGAGGTCTGTGTATGTTAGTGTGAGTATGGGCATAGACATGCTATGGCACACTGGTGGAGACCAGAGGACAACCTCAGGTGTAGGTCATATCTTCTTCCTTGGTTGAGACAGGGTCTCTCATGGTTTGCCATCCTGTATACCAGAATAGCTGTCCTTAAAACTTTGGGCAAATCTGTTTCTGCTTCTCATTTCCCCACAGAAGCACCAGGATTACAGACACACGCTGCTGTGCCCAGCTTTACATGGGTTCTGGAGATCCAAACTCAGACTTGCACTCTTGCATAGTAAGCCTGGCAGTGTTTGTTTTCTTCTTGAATCGGCCTGATGGGCACTAACCTGTTTGGGACTTCTCCTACATGAGCTTCTGTGGTACCTGCCATTGCTGTTCCCGCCTCTCTTCTTCATTTTCTCCTCTCATGGAGAGATATCAGAGTGCTAATGTCAAGATGGCCGTTGTGAGGGCTTCTATCAGGAACCCTGAGCACAGAGACCATTTTATCTGTCTGCTATGATTGTTTTCTGCTCCAGACACCACTCTTTAGCATTATTGATTTCCTCTGTCTACTGAGCCAGTCAGATGCCTTTGACCTGGTTTCACCGGAGCTGTCAAAGGGCCGCCTGAGACTGTCTGGCTTTGTGACTGATTCAGTATCTTTGATGCCTGCAGATGCCTCTTTGTTCTGCCTCGAAATGATTGAGACCGTTGCAGGTGGGGTACGGAGTCTCCATCCCATGCAGATATTTCTCCATATGTTAACAACATCACTCCGGTCAGCCTTTTTTAGTCTTTCAAGGCTCCTACCATCTCAGTGATGAAAAACACTAGCACAGCATCTTTTCCAGGAAAGTCGATTAATGCAGTTTCTGAATGAAGCAAAGAGGAGTTAGAGAGGAAATTGTTTAATTTGTGCATATAAACAGAAATGAGAGGATGACCCAATGGAGAAGGACACTAGACTGAGAGAAGGGATGTGAAGGATTTCAAGATTTAATTTTCATTTCTCCTTAGAGTTGAAACGTCCCCAGAATTGCCTTATACAGATTATATAAGACAGGGAATCTGAAGGCTTGAAAAATCCCTTTATTTTACTCATTCGAAGAACAGCTTTGAAAATTAGTCTTAAACTATTCTCATGGCCAAATCCTTCTCCTCCAGATGGCTACATCTCTCATTCCGGATGCCACCAAGCCATTCCAGCCACCTGCCATAGTGTTGTCTCCAGACAAGGGCAGACGACCAGAGACGCTCTGAAGCCCTACGGCTACTTGGAGAGAAGAATAATGTCCCTGGCAAAGGTAGGAGAGTCCTGCTTAGAATATGTAATGCTCCACAAAAGAGCAGGATGGCTTGAATGGGGAACAGCAAGGCGTCTGGTCCCGGGAGAAGGGCCCAGAAAAGTCCGAATTGTAGTGCAGACCAGAGGTGAGGTTTGAAATGTGCTCTCCAACCCATCTCAGAAGGGTTTAATTGCTTACTTTATATATATTATGCCTTCTGCTCATCACTCCATCACATTTTATTTTATTTATTTTTGGTATGCTTTCCCGTGAGTGCACATGGAGGGGCTGAAGGTCAAAGTCAATGTCTTTCTCTATTGTTTTCCCCCTTTAATTTTTTTGAAACAGAATCTCTCCCTGAGCCTGGTGCTCGTTGATTGGCTCAAAAACAGGCTAGTCAGCTCCAGGAACTTTTCCTGTCTCTGCCCCCTCACACGAAAGGACAACAGGCACACACTACCATGCCAAGATTTTTATGTGGGTGCTTGGGGTCTGAACTCAGGTCTTCATGCCAGCACGGCAAACACTTTACACAGAGAGCCATTTCTCTAGCCCCCCAGTTTTAATTCTGTGGGCCCAATTATCACCCCCTAGTCTGTTTCTCCCCCTATATGACTGTGTATTTCTCTTCTATGGAAGCAAGATTAGTATGATTAGGGCAACACCTCTACAATATTCTCATCTAAAGTCTGAAATGCATTTCTCTTCAGAAGCGGCAATGCTACAGAATGTTAGCTAACCAGTGTGTTAAATTGCACTTCCTACAAGGGCAAAGACAAATGGTTGACTCTCACATCACAACCCCAAGTGGTTTTCTCTGTGTGATAATATCGTTTTGTTTTATTGTGGGCACTGCTAGCGCTAAGTAGTCCGGCACATCTCATGTACTGTGTTGTTTTAACGTGTTTCTATGACAACCTCAACATTCTCTCACAATATCAGACTTCAAATGTGTGTCTATGAATTTAAAGGGAACAACTAGAGGATTCAGACACCATTGCCACATCAGTCTGTATAATCACAATTTCTGTATAGAACTTCATGGGTTGCTGTATTCAGTCCTTTCTGGGAAAGTATAAAGTATTCAAACTCTTCTCTAGGCAAGGGGGTAAGCATCTTGCTTGTGGATTCCTTATCCTTCAAATATCTATATATGACACTTGGTCAAGTTCATGTATTAGTTAGTACATACTCCAGTGTCAAAAGATCCCGAAGCATCTTAAGATTTTTAAAACAGAACTAATTATAATCATTTGTAATATTCTCTTAGGGCTGTCTCTCACGTTGCTCTGCTATAGCATGGCTTTCTTCAACATACTGATTTGGGGGACCCTGGTTCCTTTCACCACAGGGCTCATCCAAGTCTTTGCCACCCATGATCCTAGATATTCATGTAACTAGGAGCAGGCAAAAGGGGGCTGTTAGTCACATTCCTACAAGCGGTGGATAAAAGGAAGAGGTTTAATCGGACACATGCTTTCCAATGAGCCGGCTCATGTTCAGGGCAAGCTCATTTGCTTTAGGCCTCTGGTGGGGGCACAGGACAGAAGTGATGAGGAACCTATGGAGAAGGAAAACTATTCCTCTCGTGGCCAGGAAGCAAAAAGAGAGAAAGGGAGAGTCTGGGGTCCTGCTAGTCTTTCAATGTCATGTGCCCCATGACCTAATGACATCCCACTCAGCCTCTGTTCCTAAAGGTTCCACTCCTCCCAGTAGCCCCACCTTGAGGACCAAAACCGGTAGGACATGGGTCTTTCCAGGGTGCTTACAATCCAAACTGTATCATACAGACAGTGCAACAGCATGGGTGTATGGCACACTATAAAGGCTTCAAAGTGAAATGCTGCCTCTACTCATTTCTGTCACGAACATTTATGGCCTTGCAGGATCCTCTAAAACCATGAGCCAAAACACAGTTTTTCCCTTTATCAGTTGATTATCCCAGGTACTCACTATCCTGTTGATTGTTAGACCATTTTGCTGCCATGTCAAGAGTAAACAGAGCTGAAAAATGTAGTCACTGGCTGAGTAGGAGCTCCCAATTGACAACTCTGTATTAGAAGTGTAGTCTCATGAATGTGTTCTTATTGGCTGGCCAAGGAGGTAGAACCCAAAATAGCACGCTCACATTGTATGAAGGATTCAGTGTGAGAGGGGGTGTGAAAACTATCTAAATGTGTGTGCCATAGTACATGGCTATGCTGAGAACCATGAGGAGCAATGGCTTCTGGGCTTGGCCAGGTTGGAGGGGGGTGCATTACACAACAGATTTAAAGGCAACTGTACTCAGAATGGTGAAGGAGAATTGTTGCACAATTATTTTAAAGCAACAAACTAGTTGACATGTTTGTAGGCATCTACAGGAGACAGACCAGAGAGGGTTAATCAAAAAATGTAGGTGTCCTCTCTGGTTCCTGAGCAATAAGCCCACATTTTCCTCTCTCTCTCTACTTGTCGTGAGTTAGTGACCTTGATGAAATCCTCCCCCCCAGAACTTTATTATCAGTTTCTTCTGATCAACCATCAGTTGCTCTGACTGTCAATGTGACCCACCTCCAGTGAACAATTCACCTGTCACTTCAGCCTTACCAGGAATGCTAATGTAGGAGGAGATGTCAGGATGAGAGGGAGGCCTAAACACTGTGCAAGCCTTACTCAAGGGGGACATGGAAAACCACTGAGATCACTTCCCTTATTCCATGGACTGAGAGGGTCTGTGCTCTGACCTGGATCTTTCTTTGGATTAACTTGGTACAGCTTGAGCACTATCCCTTTCCAGTACTGATGGGTGCTGTACTATTCCTGCCAGACCATGTGGAGATCACTACATTTGCATTAGGAGTGACTAATTACTAATTTACTAACAGGTACCAAGAGCTAGGATGTGGCTTTTATTGGTGGGCAGGGTGATGGGTAGATTTATGATAATTTAATGTGCTTATCCAATCAACAAAGCAATTGAAATGGTATGCACAGAAGTGCTCTGCAAAGCTACAAGGACTTCAACACAAATCACAAAGCACAGCTTGGTTCTCTACATTTATATAAATTAGTAGTTCTTACTTAGTAATTGTTATTTGTGCTTATGGTGGTCATCAGTATTTCATTGATAACAATAATGAATAGTGAGAACACCTGAAGAATTTCTCTATAGATGTTTACATGAAACACCTAACTAGCCCCTTAGGAGAAACAGAAGTTAGATTGTAAGGGATTTCAGTGAGCATGGGCTGCTGCTCAGCCAGAAGGAGCAAGACAGACACTGAGCTGGATAAAAGGAAGATGTCACCCTCAAACACTTGGAGTTTAGTTTGCAAGGGGGATTCTACAAAAGAGTAATTCACCAAATCATGAGCCTTAAAGCAGAGTAAATGGGCAGAAGAAACAGGCAGTTACTCAGATAATTGGGGCAGACTCCTTAATCTATGAATTATTGTCCATATGTACATATTTTATAACAAATTTATTTATTTATTTATTTATTTATTTATTTATTTATTTATTTATTTATTTATTTATTTATTGGTTTTTCGAGACAGGGTTTCTCTGCGTAGCTTTGCGCCTTTCCTGGAACTCACTTCGTAGCCCAGGCTGGCCTCGAACTCACAGCAATCCACCTGGTTCTGCCTCCCGAGTGCTGGGATTAAAGGCGTGCGCCACCACCGCCCGGCACAAATTTATTTTTTAAGAAAAAAAAATTCATAATTTGATGTGGATTTTGGCTGTGACTTTTCTTCTTCTGTCTAACTGGTAATTCTTTATTTGATACATAGACTCTTGGTTTCTATAGATTCATCCCGCAATAGTTGAAATGATACCATACTTCCTGTATTTTGTATTGGTTCTTGAACTCTAAATGTATGTACTGGGAAGTCCTCATTACTTCTTGTGATGATTTCCATCCTTCCTTCCATCTTTTTTTTTTTTTTTTGAAATTGGGCCTCTATTTCCCCAGTCAGGTTGGTTGGCCTGGCCCTTACTATGTAGTCTAGGCTGGTCTTGAACTTTCAATAATCTTCCTGTCTCAGCCTCCCAAGTGCCAGGATTACAGGCGTGTACTGCCATATCCATATGAAGGCCGTTTCATGCTGTGATTGGTTCAGGGCAATGGAAGCTAATCCTGATTGGAGCATTGGTCTCCTACCTCTGCTCCTGTTCTTCCTCCCCTGTCTTCTTCTTCTCCACTTAAGCATTTCCAGGTCTAATGCTTGGATTTTTTAATGACCCACTGGGCTAAAGATATAGATGAGTGGCTGAGCACTTGCCTGGAATATGCAGGGCCCTAGGTTCGATTCCCTGTACCACAAGGGATAAAAGTGAATTGACCTATTAGAGGCAAATTTAAAGTTCCACGTTGCTAGGTAGACAGTGTTTTCCCAAACTTGTTCTAAAATATGTGTGTGTTTGTATGTATACAAGTGCACGCACATAGGCATGCATGCATGCGTGCACATGCACTTGAACTACAGAAGACAGCTCTTGGGAGTCAGTTCTCTCCTTTTGCCATGTGGGTTCTGGGGACCGAACTCAGATCTTCAGGCTTGGCAGTGAGAGCCATTTCACCCACCTAAGTTATTGTTTTTTAACAAGTCATTATTTTCTCTGTCCTGATTGTTTATTAGAATAGGTGACCTGAAATTTCTTACGCCTGTGGGCCCCCTAGTTACTCACCGTGACTTTTTTCCTTTGAAGAGGACACAAGGTAAGATCCCACTAGTGACAGGTGTTTGGGAAGGGTGAACCAGAATCAGGGTTTCTAACCACCAAGGCAGAGTCAGGTCAGTGTCTATAGAGTCAGAAGAAAATTGGCCAAAGCTTTACCAATTCCTTCCACGTCATGAACTGGTAGCTTCACCGCCAGGAATGGGATTGTCTATTGAAGTCTACATCATGGAATGATCTTTCTGTTTCCCCAAAGGGTCATAGAATCATGATTTACAGTTAGAAGTGATCTTAGCAAGTCAGGGAGCCCCACTTCCCAGCAGTTGAAGGACTTTCCTATATGATATTCAGGCCCTGTGGGGTCCCTTCAGTTATAGCAATAATAAAAAAAATCTTGCCATTTTATCTATGTCTCAAGTAATTATAAGTTTCAAAAGAGCTTTGAGTGGCTGATGTGAAGACCAACTAGCTAATGTGGATACTAACCAGAGTTTTAATTATAGCTGCAGCCAATTTTCCACATTTAATGTTGATGAGTAATGACAGGCTGTGAGTTGCTCTGGTGATAAGAGAGCAGCCCGAAGTTCCAGAGACTGTAAGTTTCTTAAATATTCCATAGGTAGGGAGTAATGTCCCCCACCCCCGCCCTGTGCCCAAGCTTGAAATGCCTTGTTGGAATGAGTGTTGATACCTGGAATGGAAAAGATTGACAAGCTTGATAAAGCAATACCTATTTTATGATTTTTTTTAATTTTATGTTTTTTCTTTTATTTAATTTTTAATTTTTTTGCTTTTATGCTTTTTCAATGTTGGCCTTTTGATTAATCATGACAATGAAAACAACCCAGGCAAGCTTGGCTCATTATTATCATATATATTGCTGAACTTGAAGTATGCACATTGGGGAGCATGCTAATAATGAATTTATCCTCACCAAATCCAGTTTGAGAGACAGGTGTGTGTGTGTGTGTGTGTGTGTGTGTGTGTGTGTGTGTGTGTGTGTGCATGTGTGCGTGTGTGTGTGTGTGTGTGTGTGTGTGTGTGTGAATTATAAAACAAATTCAACACAAATGTGTTTAGAATTATGTTTTAATTTCTCTATATCAATATTCAACATTAGCCGAGCAAGGTAGAATAGGATATACCTTGTAAGGCTATGCAGGTAAGCATGAAACATATCAATCATTCATTTGTTGACTCCTGTGTATTTACTGTTTGATTGTTCAGTGTCTTAACGTCTTTGTGTCTCATCTGGACTAAACGGTATCACTTCAGTGCAAATCGGCTGGCAGCTGCTTTCCAGCTTACCCAGGTATCTATTTATGTAGCGAACACTTGGTAAATGGCAGTGATAAATGATCATGCACTTCCTGGGAGCACAAGTGTCTTTCTAAAGGTCAAGTACATTTGAGTGCTCTGCTGATGATCTGGAAAGGTGGAAACCAGTAGGCAAGGCAAGTCAAACAATAGAAGAGCTGAAAGTTCAGTAGGGGGCACAGTGACCTTGAGGAGGGAGGTGCTGAGCAGCAGGACGCTTGTACTTCTTCACTGTGACTGTTGACTATTTCTCAATGTTTTGTGAACTTGGTGAGCACATCGTCTTGGGACCTTGTGGGGACAGGCTTTTTGAGAGGTCTCTGGATCCTCTGTAGCAGCTTGCATTGGAGTAAAACATAATTTAACGTCTGGAAGGAAGGCCCTTCATTGTCCCGAGCCATGTCTTTGTCAGAGACATTTTCCATAATTATCTGCTTTGCCACTTTAAAAGCCCCTTTACTGACGTTCACTAATGAAGCTCCTGGTTCTGTGAGTTGTGGTCCCTGGTTTTCAGAGCCTGGTTTATTAGCTGCAAAGAGGTCAAGGTAATTGTCCCAGAGCAGACTGCTTTGATCTGAACTAGATACTGCGAATGTCAGTTCTAAATGTTTATTCCCTCACTTTTTTGGATCTAAGTTGCAATTCCTTTAGATGTGTCTTATGGCAAATGTTATTAATTCAATCCACACACACTTACTGAATATGATTTTGTACCAGGTTGGAGTTTAGAGAAATTAAGATGAGCAAAGCCATCAAAAGTCTTTCAGAGATAGATAGATAGATAGAGATAGATAGAGAGATAGAGAGATAGAGATAGATAGATAAAGATAGATATAGACAGACAGACAGACAGACAGACAGATAGATAGATAGAGCCAGTAATCCCAATATGAGATACTTACAAAGTTGGCAGAGATATAATCAAATGCAGGGGCAGGTCCCCAATTCTGCCTAGGGTCTTAGACAGCTATAGGAGCAGTACTTGATTTTAGGTGAGCCACCTAATATGGGTTCTAAGAGCCAAGTTCAAATCCTCTGTAAGAACACTAAGTACATTTAACTGCTAAGCCACCCCCTGCCCACAGCCCATGCATTCTTAGCTAGGTTTCACTAGTCATCTGTGCCTCCCCCTTCTCTTTGTCTAACCACAAGACATTCACCTACATCTCTCCCTCCACCCAGACCTCCCTTTTGCCTAGGCAGTGCTAGTCAACCTCTAGAAATGAGCAGCTCTTTCTGGGCCCCCGACTCCTCACTCCTTTCCTCCCTCATCATCTCCTCAAGCAAATCTTGTTCCGCATGTCTATGTTCATGGAACATGTAGATTAAAAATATACTCTTTTTTTTTTTCTGTGCATCGGCTCTGGCCAATCTCTACATTTAATGTGCTTGCTTTCCTGGAGTCCTTTCCTTGTTGAGACACTGTCACATACTCTGATTCATTTGGCCAAAGCAATAGAAGGAGTGTCATAATAATGTTAACAGTGCAAAATTAATGACTGGCCATGTTGCTGTGTGTCTGCTCCCAGAGTCAATACATTCATCCATTATTTTGTTTCATTCCCAAGTCCTGGCTAATAGGGCAGGCGCTACTGAGCTGACGGCACTTGAATCCTGGCTGCACAGACTAGCCGACTGGGCTGAGTTATGATAAATTCATTCCAACTCTTGATGCATTTTCCCTTTGTAGGAAAGAAAGACAGTGCAACAGCACCTATTGCAAACGGTTGTTGTGAGCCTGAAGTTAGATGATGCATCTAAATGCTAAGCACAGTGCCTGCCACAGAGTGCGTATTAGCAAACAGCATCTCTGTGGTATTATGAATCTTTAAAGTAAGCCTGTCGCTAACTGTATTTTAACAGATGGGCAAAGAGAGACTTAGCATCTGCATGCATGCAGCTAGCCACTCTTTGCAACATTTCCTGGGTATTGGAAGTCATACATTTGTATTGGATTAGACATAAAGACTTCAGTCAATTGGACTTTAAACATAATGAAATCTTCCGGCAAGGTGTTGGATGCTTTTGGAGGTCTTTGTCCCAGGTGGTGTGTGCCTGACCCTCTGATCTTTCTTCCTTACTCTTATCCCCCCCCCCCATTGGACTATAGGAACAAACTTTTCAGTTCATGAGGGCAGAACGGTTCCCAGCTATGGTTGATCAGTCACATCCCAGCTGCCAAACTCCCCACCAGCTGTCACACCCTCTACCTGCTGCCGAGTGGCCCTGGAAGAACATTCAAGTGATTTCTGGCCCTCGGAAACATCAAAGCCTTCCCCCTCTCTCCCCGCCTTTTCCTACTGAATGCGCCACTGGTTGATATAAATGGAAGAGAATGCTGGGCAGCTTCAGCCACTTGAGAAGAATGTAGGTCCCTTGGAGGGGGCTGGCTCCATGGCCAAGGCAGGGAGCTGAGGTCCATGGACAAAGCCAGACACCCAGGCCCTGAAAGTACCCAGGAGAATCCTGATAGGCTTGGTGTGAAGTCATCTACCTCACAGCTTGGGTAGGTCCCCAGGAAGAGGCCCACCGCCTTAAGGTATGATTTCCACATTGTATAACAATCCAGCCGCTGTTTCTGAGACCATGTCAAACATAATAAAAACTCAGAGTCTCTCCTATTGCTGAAGAGCCAATCAACCTAAACTAATGCTTTAATGACCATTTTTCTCAATGAGAAAACAAATTCAGGGGGCAGAAAAGAAGCAGAGAACTGAGAAACATCTTGTCTGGTCAATGAAAAGAACAACAGAAAAAGACGTCTGGAGCCATGGCAATGGATGACGGATTACTTTGATCTGGAAAATAGATTTCCTCCTCCTCCTCCTCCTCCTCCTCTTCCTCCTCCTCCTCCTCCTCCTCCTCCTCCTCCTCCTCCTCCTCTTCTTCTCTCTCTCTCTCTCTCTCTCTCTCTCTCTCTCTCTCTCTCTCTCTCTCTCTCTCTCCTTTGTCCTCCAGTGCTTGTTCTCATGCCAAGAGATGTTATTGAACAGGAGGAGGGGAGACCCTTTTAGAGTGAAGAGGAACATTCAGTACAGACCTCAGTGACTGCTTTCACGGCACGTTTGGAAACTATTCAATCAGAGGGAATACTATTACAAGTAGTGTCTATGTTTTGTTTTGAAGATACTATCAATTATCAGAAAAAATGAGAAGTGTCCAGGATTATTATGGGAAGTATAAAGTATCGATTGGGGGAGGGATTGCCCTTCTTCTCCCCTCTGCCCGCCCCCAGCTCAATGAGACATCCAGAGATGGAGCAAAGGATACATTTTCTAAACTCCAAAATCTCAATTTCTTTATTTAGGAAAGCAGCTTTGAGGGAATGTCATCGAGTCGAGGGCTTAGTCTCAACTACTATTAATAAAAATGGCAGACTTGTTAGTTTAGGATTTGTTTCTCGTGAGCTTAATCTGTAGCAGTTGGGGGTTTTCATGCATGAGGAGGCTTTTGAATCAGTGACCTTTGGGTCCCATAGATGCAGCAACAGAGACACTGAGCAGAGAGATCCTGTGTTTTCCACTGATATTTGCCTCTCCCTTGGAGCTCCCAGTCAGGACCATCTCTACCCTGCGGGTCATCCTTGCTTCTCTCCGATCTTGCCTGTGTCCACTGGGGGACAGTCTGAAGACATGTATGTATCTTTACTGGAGAAATATATGGGAAGACCTCTGGTTATTCTTTTAAGAAATTACCAAAATCTTTGTCCAGGTAACATGCCTTGTTGTCATGGCAACAAGAAGACGGCTCATGTCTCTCCTTTTTGCTTGGCCTTCCTAGATTTATTTAACACTTTTCTGGCTGATATCTAACTTTCAGTTAAAAATGGATGGTCTCTTCTGCCCAAAGATGGATGGATTTAAAGTATAATTATTTAGTTTTAGGAATGGATTTTTTTCTTTCCCAGAAAAAAAGTTGAATAGATTTATTCATTAGTTCCTAAATCATTCAGATTACCCAAGATACAAATCAAGCCAGACCTCTTCTTTTCTTTCTTAAGCTAAAATTTAATAAGTGCTATATGAGCCAACCTCTTGTCTGTGTTGAAACCCAGGTGGCTTCATGTGAAAGCCCTATTGTGCCACTTCAGACATGGGAACTTCAGCGACGCAAGTGCTGAGGAATCACCCTCTTATGGCAGATGTCACCTCACAGGTGACAGGGCCAGAGTCTCAATTCTGATCCTCGGCTCTGGGGCATCTCAGATATTTGAAGAGGTCTCATCACAAAAGATGACCTTCTTTTCTACTAGCCATTTAAACAGAGCCAAGACTTGAGCTCTTTAGTAAGCATGAGGGATTCACTTCAGACCCTACTTAAGATGGTCTTGAGATTTTTCTTGACCCTGAGATGAGAGGCTGAGTGCTCAGTGGAATCGGTTTAGGGATCTGACGGTATAGGGAAACCCTTTTCAAAAGTAAAGGGATGGGCTATTTTCTCCTGTTCTCTTCTAGGAAGAAAAGGTCTCTCATGACCCAGATCCCACTGGGATGGCGTGTGAACTAAACTCTATTGATCTCTAGGGTTACTAAATCATGGTTTCTGGGAGCCTCAAATAGCAAAGGTATCTCCAGTCACCCCCAGCCTTCCTGCAGAGGCTGTGCTTAGTCACTACCCTGCTCAATCCAAACAAACTCCCTCCCGTGACTAACTTAACCCAGAGGAAAGATGGTATACTAGTTAAAAGTATGGCCTTCTGGTTTTGAATCTCATTTCTCTCACTTCCTTAGTTACTTTGAGCAAATCAATGCACTCTGGTCACACTGTTTCTATCAGTAGACTGAGGAATGGTAGCATCTGCTCAGAGTGAAGTGGGTAAGCCGGGGTGATATACCTCAAGCGCCTAGCAACTGATACACTCAGTGATTCCATCAATTCATTTTTATCATTAGACAATCCTGAAGTCTATAGCCTAAATGAAACTTGCCAAACCATCTCCCTGAGGTCCCATGGACTCCAGTAGCTGCCGCTGCATGGTGCCTCTGAGGCCCAGTGTTTTCCTTAGCCTAACACAATGGATTGTTTGTCTATCTGTCCTGAACATCTGAGCAGGTTCCTGGAGGGTCTCTTACCGCTAAATAGCAAAGAACAAGTTGGGATATTCACCTTGAGACAGTATCAGTAGTGGGAAAGCCAGCCTGCACTGGAGTGGGACAAGTAAAATCTATAGTTAAAGTTGTCTTAGGCCGAGAGAGAGAGAGAGAGAGAGAGAGAGAGAGAGAGAGAGAGAGAGAGAGAGAGAGAGATTACATGCTCTATGCCTTCATAGAACATGATTATCTGATCAATGCAACAGTGGAGAGTGACTAGTATAAAGTGGAATGGAATGCTTATTAGAGGATCACGTGTCAAATGCAAGATTATTGATAAGCTGTGTGGGGTTCAAAGAACATAGTGACTCCAAGGAGACCATTGGAGAACAAATGTTAAGTCCTAACCCGCACGTGGGCATTGACTTGGGGCCAGATGACAAGGAGGGTGGGAGGCCAGATGGTAAGGATGGAGGTGCTAGGGGTGAATTAACTGCTCTGGAGGAGGAAGGATGTCAGGTCATGGTCTCTATGCTCACAAGAGACTAGATGTGAATGCTAACAGCTGTGTAGTGGGGCCAGCAACCATGGGTCAAAATCTGTTACTTGCTGGGTTCAGTATTCAGTGATCCTCTCTGCAAAAGTGGCTCCTTTGGAAAGTTCCTATGACAACTAAGGTGACGATGCCTGAGTGCAGCCACAGCCAGCAGCTAGCAAGCACGGCTATTGCTTGCTCTGTTGCCAAACATACCTCCTTAGAAATGGATTTTTTTGTTTTCCTGACTCTGAACGATAATAAATGTATTTTATTTTCAGAATCATGCAAGGGAGTTTCACCTATTTCCTTTTGCTAATGATACTCAAATTTTAAAGTGTGTGTGTGTGTGTGTGTGTGTGTGTGTGTGTGTGTGTGCATACTCAGTGGCTACAGGGACGTACAGTGCTCTATTACCCTCTACTTTATTCCTTTAGACAGGGTCTCACTGAACCTGGAGCTAGGCTGGCAGCCAGCAAGCTCCGGTGATCCTCTTGTTTTCCTCCTCATAGCACTGGGATTCGGAGAACATGCATGGATTTTAATTTGGGTGCTGGATGCAGGACATTCAAATGAGGTCCTCCTGTTCATAGAAATCATTCTTACCTGCTGAGCATCCCCATACCTCTAGAATATTCAAATTTGTAACTGATCAGTTTACATGAATCACAGCTTAGATTTGCAGCAAAGGATTATTGTACTTCATTAATTCCTCAATGTGGTGATGTGGGCTGTGGAGGTGTGGTTATACCCATTCTGCAGATGAGCCAACTGAGTCATGGAGAAAAAAAAATTCAGTGTTATGCAGTTAATGTATGTGGGTACCACTATGTGCTTAGTATTTCCCCTTCTTTACAAATAAACAGGCGTGTTTACTCCCCAGGACACCAAAGTCCTCTTCCCCATCCCTGCCTAGTCTTTTTGGAACATGTTTCCAATGTGTTTCAAATCATTGTTATGTGAAAAGTCAGTAAATAAAGAATGCTAAAAGGCACCTCAAGCCATCACTGTCTCCAAAGGATAATTGCAAGAGGAGTGTGAAAAAGAAATCAATGTACTAGATACACGTCTCAAAAGTATCAAAACTCTGTTGTACCAAGCAAACAGGGAAGAGGGAACTTTGGATTTGCTGCCCCTAAGTAGGGCATGGGCAGGGTACGTACAAGATATGTTATGGCTTATTGTAGAGCTTTTGGTTGTTTTTTGACCTTAGAGAGTTGAGGCCTTTACAAGCTTCTAGTTCAGATTGTTTTGCTCCACTGAGTGATTCTAGCCAAAGCCTTGTCTGTCCACTGACTTGAGCAAGAAATCTTCTAGAAGGGACTCTCTGAAGGACTAAGCCTGATCGTAATAGTCCTTTCTAGTAAAATAGCACCGTTTCCAATTTGGGAACTGAGTACGGCCCACATTTGGAGTTACTTTGGAAACTTTTCAGTCTCACTTTTGGAATTCAAGCGACGATGCACTTTTACTCTGTCTTGAAGCATATACAGCGGCAGATCAAAAGCTCAAATGTGCTTAGCTCCTGGTGATCTCTGAGGTACAGAAACGCATGAAAAGCACACCTGCCATTGTGTTTGCTTTATCTGGGCCCGAGATGTTTATAATCCTTAACACCAGAAGGATTATCGAAGTCACTTTAGTGAAACTCCAAAACCAATCAGCTGTTGTTCAGAGAAAAATTTCAGAAATGACTTGAAATCTACTGTCTATAGTGAGAACATGTCTGCGTATGTTATGTGTGCTCCATGGATCTCCAACTACAAATCTGAGAATAGCTGTTGTGTTTCCTTATGAGGATGACACCAGCTTTCTTTGATTTCTTATATAGCTCTTTAAAACATGTGGTCTGAGGTGACAGAACAACAGAATGTTAGAATTGGAAAGGACCACACAGGATGGAGAACACTGAGAGTGTGGTAGCTTCCTGCTAGAGAGAATGTGTTACAGAACCACTGTCGAAATGGATCCAGAACTCTCATTACAGGGTGACTGCACAATTTGTTCCCATTACAGAGTTCTTTGGGGATCTCATCTGATGATGTTTCCAAGTGGTAAGCTTCATATCTCAAGGCTGATGATGCATCTGTTTACGTATTTGATGATGTATTCAGGGGAACATGATCCAATCCTAAGACTTTGGGTCACCAGGCAGTGCCCCCAGACCTTATTGGGCTGTCTTTAGAGAACACATGTAGTACATCTATTTGGTGGTATGCTGTAAAGTTTGCTATCATTGGACATCCTGACTCATCTTTTAAAATTCATAAATTTGTACATGTCTTAAAGGCCATGGGGTGAGTTTACAGCTTAAAACGAAAAGCAGGGTCTCAGAGAGAAGGGTCAGTCAAGGGATAATTTAGGGCAGGAGTTACTCACAAGCAGTAAGAATGACCTTTCTGTGCACAAAAGTTGGAGGAGAAATTGTACTATCATATCAGAAGCAGCCTCTATCTTGGCTGTGCCTTATTCGTGCTGCTGAATGCATTCAAATGGGAGTACTAAGTGAAGCCTTGTTTGCTGGGGTATGAGGATTATGGCCTTGAAAAAACACTCTCAATGAGCAAAGCATAGTTGAGATATTTAGCTCATTTACCAAAGGCTCTTTTTTCCTTGGGAGGAGGTAAAAAAATCTTAATAGACATAATTTGAAGATTTTAAAAAAAGTATCCAGAGAGGCAAAGATAGACATGCTCCCTAGGACTCGTGGCCATCTAGCCCAACCTTCTCTGTGAATTCCAGGTCTGTGAGAGACCTTGTCTTAAAAGAATATGGATGGCACTTGAAGAATGACACCACAAAGTTGTTCTCTGGCTTCCACGCACATGTGTATGTAAATGTTCATTTGTACACAAGTACAATACATAAACTAACTAATAAAATATATTCACAAGAGACACTCAAGGTATCTTCCAGACCCAACTTTAATAGTCTATGAAAACATTTTAAGATGTTTAATTCTATGCTAGAATTCTGCTGAAAACTGACAGAGCAAAACTTTTTGCTACTAATATATTCAGGGAGCAGGGAAATCACTGCCTTCATCTGTGTGCCCTCTGATTCCCCCACCAGGCTCCAGTCACACTCCCAATCCAGTGGTCACACAGATGGCCCTAATTAATCTAACCGTGCTACAAATACAAACCTGGGAAAGGGGCTGGTATGAATAGGGTTGACAGGCATGAGAAGGACATAGAGAATGAGGGGGAAAGAACTAAGAACACATTATATACATGAACTCTTAAATATCAAAGTTAGTCATTTTAAAAGCAAGAAAAACTAGATTGAAAAGACATTAGGCAGCTAAAAAAATCAAGGTGGAACAAACTGAGTAATGAAGTTTGGCCTCATTCGCAATACTCTCACCAACCAACTACTACCTGAGCATTTCACGATGTTTTGTAGGTAAGCTCTTCCACAAGAATGTAGAAGATGCTTTCTAAAAGTGCATCAAATCCTGCACTGCATGGATTTTTGGGCTACAGAATAAACAAATCTATTTCTCATTGGCAAAAATTTATTGATTGCATTGGTTCCTATTTTGATTTTTAAAAAGTCACAGCATTGAGGTAGTGTATTCTCTTTCAATTGTTTTGCTATTGACTCAACAGAATAGTGTTTAATGTAAAAAATTACAATGTTCTAGCAAGGATTATTGTTAAAATTAACTTTATTTAAACTAATCTAGACAATTGGATATTATTTATACGCTAAAGGATCCTGCCTTTGAAAATATCCAACATTTATATGAGGAATTATATGGGTATTAACTAGTTTCAAATTAACATGAAGCTCCTACTTATGATTTACTAAAATCCTCTTTGTACATTAAATTGTCCTGTTCCTGAAATAGACAAGGGTATCTGTGGTCATTTACATATATGCAAATTTTGACTAACTCTGCCATCAAAATATAGTTTCAATCTTTCCATTCTCTCTAGCTGTAATGATACCCCCACCATACCTGGTTTATATCATCACTAACTTTCACCTAATCTACTTTGGGGGTACTAGGCATGAACTTCTCTACTAGGTGACCTCCTGATTTGCTAACTGGCATTTTTACTTGCCAGTCAGAAAGCCATTTTTCACCTCATGGCCAAAGCTGCATTTCTAAGGATCATTAAATCATGTTAATGTTCTGTTAAAAACTCTTCATTCATATTTAGGATAAGATGTGAGTTCTTTTGGTCTCCAAAACTTCATAGCATTCATAGTTTGATTAGAAGCCACCATCTTGGGTCTCCTAAGACCCACCTAACACACTTGGAAAGTTGCTAGAATCTCAGTGATCAGATTGTCCAAAGAGGATGGGCTAGGGAGAGGACAATAAACTTGGGAACACAGTCAAATCTCAGCATGATGAAGGCATGGCAGATTGCATCCAGTTCCTGGTCAGTGTCCTCAGAGCATCATCTGGGAGGAGTTGTATAAGACTGTTAAGCAGTAAGAGTACTCCCCAGGCTACTGGCTCCATGGAAGCTTTTGGCTCACATACACTAAGGGATGGGCTCAGCAAAACCTTCTACTTGATGACTTTTGGCACCTGTGTTGGGGCGAGGCTGGGCAGTTGCAGCCTCCAGGATCCAGGGTCTGTTTGGAAGCTTGGGACATCTACCCTTGTTTTCTGTGTTTGGGTGTCCAATCAGTTCTCATGTCCTCTTTAGACTGTGTTATCAGGGTTTCAGCCAATACTAACAGTGCAAAGGAAGAGAAACTCACCTACTGAGATTTCCTTAACATTAAATGCTATTGTCTAATTACAGCTGTGTCCTTGTTCACTCATTGTGTTGGGGAAGATCTTTAATTTTGTTTTTGTTCTTTTATGATATTTAATTTTCTTTTGGGTTAAGGATCAACATTCACACGAGCTTAGAGTGTCATACTCCCCCTTCACCTGTACAATCCTCTTCTTTACATTTATCCCTTCTCTTTTCTTTTTCAGAAGTAACAGTAATTTTCTAGTTGTCTTTCAGATTTGACCATTGTACCCTTTTAGATAAAATCTAGTATTGTTATCAATTTTTTTTTCTCTTTTTTTTTTTTTTTGGCCTGGGATACAGACATGCCTTCTTTACATTTTGATCTCCCACTTTTGGCTTAAAAAGAAATTAAACTGTCAAACAAACCAGCCAACAAACAAAAGCCCTCCAAAGGATCGAAGATGATTGCTTTTCATTACTTCATTTCCTCCTGTGGAGGAAGACATGAACATTCCTTGGGAAGGTATGTTGGATGTCCTTCAAGAGACATTCTGTTGTCACAGAGTCTGACATCAGAATTGGGAACAGTGAAAATTGAGAGCGGTGGCAGCTCATCATAAAAAATGGGAGGGTTCCTTGCCTTGAGGGAAGAAGGCTCCAACCTTGGCTCTCTTTTCTGATAAAATGAAAGCCGAAATGAAGAAGGCCAAGACAGGGCTTTTCAGCTGTCAACAATAAACACAGAAATTTTATAAAGCAACAGTGGGATTTTGGTGAAGGTTGTAAGTTACAGATGTGGCCTTCTCAGAAATGATTGAGAGGGTCACCTGACTAATTGGAGCCAGAAGAGCAGGTGGATGGGCTTCACTGAAGCTAGAGCCATAGTACCTAACAGGAGGGGAAACTGTATGGACACTCATGCGGCTTGGAACAGTAGCAGCACGGAGCATCCTCCGGTTCAATGTAAACAGATACCCTAAAGCCCCCTCAGACACCTTCAACCCCCATCATCTTGTCCTGTATCCAGTATGGAAAGACTTGGCAGCACACTTCCTTGAGTATGAGGAAGTAGGATAGTGACTCTGGGATGAAAGGGTAGAAAGTTGTGAGGAGGTAGGAAACATCCTTGCATCCTTTGGCAACTTGTCGTGACACCTTGCTCAACAATGAGGGTGTTGTACATTGCTGACCGATAGAATTTTCTATAAAGATGGATGTAGATGAATAGTCTTATTAAATAAGAAGCACAGAACCAATTGCAGAGTTAAAAGTCCAAGAGGTCAGAGCAGTAGCTGAGAGCTGAGACTTAAACCCGCCTTTCTTACCCTTAGCTGCCGCTGTCGTCCTTCCCCTCCAAAAGAGGCCTACTTCCTGTGTATCTGTCCTTTTATTGACTTTCTGTTCTGCCTTCTCATTGGTTGTAAACCCAACCACATGACCTCCTCATCACTGCCTGTCTATACAGACCTCCAGGTCTTCTACGGTTGGTATTGAGATTTAAGGCGTGTGTCTCCATGCTGGCTGTATCCTTGAACACACAGAGATACGCCTAGCTCTGCCTCCCACGTGCTGGGATTAAAGGCGTGCACCACCACTGCCCAGCTTTTGCTACGGCTTGCTATTAGCGCTGACCCCCAGGCAACTTTATTTATTAACATACAAATAAAATCACATTTCAGTACAAATAAAATATCACCATAGATGGACATAAAACCCAAACCCTGCTGCACTAAGGTCGTCCTCTTCAACAAGTATAGTGAGTAGTGAAATGTGGCTCTTGTAATGGAGCCACTGCATTTTAAATTTTATTTCATTGTATCTAATTTTAATATTCATCCCTAGCAAGGGGGCTACCATTTTGGACTATGTAAGTTAACAGTGTAGGGCAGTATTTAGACCAGGGAGGAGAGTAACAACTGTTTATTGACTGATTGAATAAAATGCCATGGCAAATGATCATAGACAAGACAAAACAAGCCAGACCTGCTGGCTGTTAGGTATAAGCCCATAATCTGGGAGGCTGAAGCAGGAGGAGCAGGATATCAAGGCTAGTCTCAACTATATAGTGGGCTTGAGGTCAACCTGAGTGACAAAAGGCCTATCTAAAAGCAAAATAAAACCAAAAACCAAAACCAAAATAAACAAACAACCTAAACCAGTGACAAGAAGAAGAAAATAAATAAAGTAGCAATGCCACGGCTAGTTACCTCTTTCCTCATAGGGATGCTATGAGGACCCTGTACTTAACATACCCATGGACTTGAGTCTACTGAAAACTGCCATTGTAGATTCATGTGCTGCTGGGAAATATGGTACAATTTGAAAATTCACACATAAGTATTCCATATGTGGATGGAAGGCACTTCAAAGATGTAGTTTAAACTTGGTTATCTTAAAACTTAGCTTCTTTTGATTTGGGGTGTTTTGCTATTCGTTAATCAAGCATGAGGGGTGAACCAGGGTGTGCTTTTCATGTCTTTAATGAGACTGTAGCGGTGTGTCCCTGTCAGTTCTTCTTGCCATATGCATTAGTTGGCATTTCTCCTGGCACCATGCCAATGTTTCTTATCTTCCTGTGTCTAGCAGTTAGCTACGTATGGTGTGATGTGCTTTAAGGAAGAAGCCAATGAATTATGTCAGTGGTGGAGAGGCTTCAGGGAACTACCAGGGAGAAAGTGGAGCTGTGAGTTGTGCATCCAATGGAGAGAATGAGGATAAGATAAGGAAGGACTTAAGTTTGCCCCTCTGGCTGGACCAAGGCATGACCTATAAGGCAACCTACTATCTTTTTCTATGACTGTGTTTTTATTGCTTTATTTATTGGTTTGAATTCTGAGCACAATGAAGTTATACTCTTTCTATCTTGGGACTCTTATGCTTTAAATGAAAAAAAAATTGAAATTAAAATAGAATTACATTATTCCCCCTTCCTTTTTCTCTCCCCAATCATTCTCATTCACTTCTTTGCTCTGTCTCAAACTCTTGGTCTCTATTTCTTTGTTTTATACGTGTGTGTATATTATATATATAGATATACATATATATGTATATTATATATACATATATATATATACATATTACACACACACACACACATATATCAGTATGTACATTATTTCAGAGCTGACTACTTGCTATTGGATGAGCAAGTGGAGGCTCTTCCCTAGGGCAGACTGTTTCTCCTGCTCTCTGCATTCTGTAGCTGCCTGTAGTTCTTTGTCTGGAGTTGAGCTTCCCCCCTTCCACTGATGTGTGGTCCTTTTTCAGCTCTTGTTTAAGCAGCCATGTTGATGAGGATTCATGGGTACAGCTTCTCTGTCTGACCTTTCTAGGAGATACGATCCCACAGCAAACGCCCTGTTTCTCAGCTCTCATCATCTTTCTGCATCTTCCACTGTGATCCCGAACTGTAGATGCTTGCGTTGTGTTGTAGAGGTTATCAATTGAAGCTGGACACCACACAGTCAATTGTTCTCTGCATTTTGATCCACTGTGGATGTCTGTAATGCTCTCTGCTGCAAAGAGAAGATTCTTTGATGAGGAGTGACATCTGTGTTTATCCGTGGGTGTAAGGATACATGTTTATAATACAGTTAAGAATTATGCTGGTTTAGTAAAGTAGTGGTTATAGAGTCTCCTCCAAGATCCATGACTTTACCAGCTGCTGATAGTTGGCTAGGTTTCCACTACCAGACATGATTTCCCTCTTGTTGAATGAGCCTTAAATCCAATTAGAGAGCTGTTGGTTACTACGAAGGTGTGTGTGTGTCACTATTTCAACCCTAGGGATATTGTGTCATGCTGATCGAGTTGTTCAGAGGTATCATAGCTGGGTTGTACTATTGGCTGCTTCCCTCTCTTCTGGTACCATGAAAGCTAGTCTACAAGAAGGAAATGTTCAGGTCAACTCCAGCTTGGTTCCTCTGGGTACTGTGTCTGAAATTCATGGTGTCTTCAGCAGTAGGGACTTAACCTTCCACCTCTGGGAGGTAACCAAGAAAAACAGCAATAGCCGATGATATTTTGAGAGTTCCTTAGACAACCCTGATCAACAACTCAAAAGGGCCCTAGTGTTGAGGTTTTTATTGGGTAGTTTATGGTTCTTGGGTGGGGAGTGGGGTGGGGGTGGGGGGTTGTGGAGCATTGTCAGCCCAGATGGGAAAATAACATTTCAACTATATATACTTATCTGTAATTTTAGGTAAATAATATGATTTTTATGACTTTTCAGAATCCTTACTTTTATTCTACTTTCCTTTTGTTTTTATCTCTTACCCCACCTAATTAAAACTCCTCCATTTTCCAACCTCCCCCTTCAAATCACTCATATGCTGCTAGATCCAGTTACTCTGGGTTTTATATTCACACCTGAGAATTTGGAACTGGGAGCCTCAGATGAGCAAGAAATTATGATTTGTTCTTTGAGCGTGGGTTACCTCACTCAATAATATCTTTTTTAGTTCTATCCATTTACTTGAAAATTTCATAATTTCATTTTTCTTACAGCTGGATAGTATTCCATAGTGTATATGTACCACATTTTAATTATCCTTTAGTGGGTTGATTCTATATGTTTGATTTTCTGGCTGTTATGAATAGAGCAGTAATGAACACTGCAAACAAGTATCTTTAGAGTAGGATGTTGAGTCTTTTGGGCATATGCTGAGGAATGGTATGCCTGGATATGCTGAGGAATGGTATGCCTGGTTCATATGATAGATGCATTTTTAGCATTTTAAGAATTCTCCACACTGATTTCCAGAGTGACTGGATGAGTTTTCAACCTCACCAATAGTTAATGAGGGTTCTCTTTCTCCTATGTTCTCTCCATCATTCATTGTTGGTTGTTTGGTTGATCTTTGCCATTTTGACTGGGGTAAGATGAAATCTCAAAGTTCTTTGAATTGCATGTCCGTAATTTCTAGGGATGATGACCATTTTTTTTGAGATATTTCTAAGCCACTTAGTGGGTTCTCCCCTAGGTGGTATAGTGCTTTTGTCAACCTTCCTACAAAGGTGTGAAGCAATGCTGAGTGAGAGATCCAGTTGAGATATTGGGCAACTGTATGTTATTCTTGGCTTTGGTATTCTAAGACTTCATTCTGCCATTTTGTTGCTTTTGGTTAACATTAACTAAGAATTTAAAGATTGTTGCAAGTCTTGAATTTTTAATATGAATGTCATTCCAAGAAGGGTTTGAGCTGACACATAAAAACTTTCTAGCATGGCCACAATTGACTGCTTGCCCAGAGGCTGTGTGTCAGGCAGGGCGCTGCACACTCGGCCCCCAAGCACAGACGATGAATGGCACAGATCAAGGCTTCATAAATAATTGCTGGATGTCTGTCAAATGCATGAAGGGTGAATGAACAAACACACGGAGCTCATCACTAGCACTTTTTTTTTTTTCAGAAGTGGGTATACACCAGTTTTTAGCTAGTCTGGGGAATTTTTCTGACCTTACCTGATTGCTTGAGAAGGCTTTCTCTGGAACACTCAGATGGAGCTGTCTGTTTGAATATGATCCAGCAGCAATCTGGTTTGTCAAACACTGGAAGCTGGTAGACTTGGGCTTTTCACATCTTTAAGCAACATGACATGAATACCGCAAAGTGTTGGTTAGAACCACCTGCTGGCAATTGCTGTTACCCTAGGGTTAGCTGAATTGCAGACATCAGCTAGATCTAATTTTATTTCTCTTTATTTAATTGGCAATTTTTCTGGAGAGCTGGAAAGAGAACTTGTATTCATTTTTAGGCAAAATGAGGCTAAGTCTAACACAACCAAGGTCAAATGTGCAGTTGCCTTGTGGCATGTAGGCTTAGTTGACAACCTACTGGACTCTTATTTCCTTGGGGTATCAGACAAGGAGCAGCAATAAATGAACAACTAGGATCACAGCATTGATGGTTAGCCTTTGCCCTGGGACAACCAGGAAAGTGGCAGTCACTGCATTCCTAAAGAGAGCAGACTGTCTGGGCTGAGATGCTGGCTCAGTCACTTTGTTCTTTGACCCAGAATTAGATCTACTAGTGAGAGTTTTTATTTACATTTTTCTTTGAGGTATATGATTTCATGACAGTAATTGAAAAACATATATTAAATTAAACACTGTTACCATCAGGGTATAACAGCAAAAGAATCGTGACGTTGCTTGCACTCCATGAAACCATTCTAATTCTAGATGGGAAAATCCTTCTTCTAGTTCTTGAGTCTTGTACGTTGCAAAACTTTGAAGCCAGATAGATGCATGATAGTCAGCCTTTATTGCTGTGACAATATGCCTGAGACAATTGATTTACAGAAGGGAGATGCATTTGGGCTCATCACTTCTGAGGCTTTGGTGTGTGGTTGGCTGGCTCTGTTGTTTCTGGGCTTTGGAGAGGTAGAACAGGGGACAGAAAGGCACAAATAGAGGAGAGCTACTTACCCACTGGCAGCCAGGAAGCAGAGAGTTCCTAGAAGGGACCAGTGCAAGACACACTTTCAAAGGCAAGCTTCCAATCTCCTAATAGCTCATTCAGCTGTGAACTCATTAATGGATTAAGCCTTTGATGGAGTTAGTATCTTCATGACTGAATCACCTCTCAATATTACCACCAGCCGGGGACCAAGCATTTTAGCACATGAGCATATTTGTCAGATCAGTGGCCTCATAGAAATGATCAGGTCCTTGGCAATGGTGATCATCCAATTTCAAGGAATCCCAAAGAAGGCAGAATTCAAGCCATAAGGCAGAGAGGAGAGATATCATTAGTACCAACCGAGATCTGTCAGCTTTTCCGGGAGACCACGTTTCCCAGCAACCTAGAGATAACCCTAAAGAGGCTAGAATTGCATGAAATTCTGCAGGGGTTCTCAGTCAACTCTGAATTTGGGGGTTCAGATAAACAAAGTTAAACCTAATTACTTATTCACGGACTGTCTTGCCACCTGCATAGAAGTATCTATCTTGGAATTTTTCTGATGCTTTTAGGAGAAACAGCAGGTGAGATGAAAGGCGAAGGGAAAAACACGCCGTCACTCATTTCCCTGGAGGGTTTGCAGTCCTGTCAAAGACACTGGAGGGACAATGTTGACGGAGGTGCCAGAAATGCCAGCTCTAAGAGAAAAAAAGACTAGATGGAAAACTCCACTGCGGGCTTTTGGATGAGACCTTGGCTCATATCAACTGTTATTAGAGAAGAGCTCATTCACAAAACTATTTCATGGTGCCCTGAGGAGTATATCTTTCAGGAGTGTAGATCTGAATATTCATTAGAGTATATTTTCCTGGATGAATATAAAATCCACAAGTGCTTCCAATCAACTCTTTCTGTAATGTGTATCTAGAGCAGGTGGAGGTCATATACAAGTGTTCTGAGAAGATAAGGGCATAAGAACAAGGGTTGACTGAAGGAGTATGCATAACCCACACTAAGAAGTCATACTTGACTAGCTGCAATGAATGGTTACATAAAGAAGGACATTTAAACATGTGTGCTCATGAGCATACACAAATGCACACACATTTTACTTGAGTCAAAGATTTAACTAGTCTTCTTTTTGGAAAATCTTTATCTATATTGTCTTTGTTTTATTTATGTTGCTATGATAAAATACTCCAACAACAAAATCAACACAAGAAAGAAAGCATTTTTTTTTTTTAGCTCACAATTCTAAGCCACAGTCCATTATTGTGGGGAAGTTATACGTATGGGGGCTTGAAGCAGTTAGAATACAGAGAAATAAATGCATGTGTGCTTCGTGCTCAGGATAGCTTTTTATACTCTTACAAGGGACTAGGGCCATACACTTTCAGGCTGCGTCTTTCCATACCACTTAAAACAATTAAGAAAACCTCCCATAGACATGACTACAGGCCCATCTGATCCAGGCAATCCTTCATTGGTATTCTTTTCTAGGCTGTGTCAAGTGGACGGTTCAAACTGACCACCACACATGTCAGTGGCAAAAGAGCTAGAGGAGAAACTGACCTCAGCCATCCAACAGAGAGAAGGACTGAGCACCAGTCCGCCAGTCAGATTCCAGCATTGCAGATAGGTTTGGGGGACACAAAAATCACCGGCTCTTAATCAGTGTGAATATAAAATGCTTGGAATATGATTTTCTCACAGCTCAGAGCCCTCCTGTCCTGTGCATCTTGTTGACTAGAATTCCATCAGAGAACAGTGCTTTTGAAACACAAGCAAAGGGTAGTTTCTCCCATCAAAATGTGTCCAACAACGACTTGGAAATGGGTTGCAGTTTCCAGAGCCTCCCCCAGAGAGACTGGGTTTTTGTAAGCCCTGAGAAAAATTTAGGGATCTTGTCTCTGGACAAGGCCTCAGATGATGCTGGACCATCTTCTGAGGATGCTGACTGTTCTGTGGCTACCGTCACATTACTGGAAACACTGCTTTATGGATAGTCAGTTCATTCTACCTCCCTCCCCCCCAATCAAAAGGGATGACTAGAACCTCTCAGGCTCAATGCTGCATTAGGAACACAGAAGTAAATTCTGGCCAGTCCCTACCCACATGAAGTGTAGAGCTGAGAGGGCCTTGAGAGTCTCAGAGGCAATTCCGTTGTTGTAATTTCAGATCCTATCTCAGATAATATCAACGCTATACAAAATGGATGCATGGCAGATACAAGTTTGATCTGTCTGTACCAGTGAGACGTCTTAGAGATGATTGGGTAATGACAAGGAGAGATCAATGTCATGAAAAGATGGTTTGTATCATCTGTCCTTCACATAGGTGCACATGCCACATAGGACCACATGGAGGAACATCCATGTTGGTTAGGAGGCATACAGGAATAAGGAAGGATTCAGACCAGGATGTAGAAAAAACAAGACAGGATTGGTTTGCTTAAATAATTCTGGAGTCCTTTGGGCTAAGAGGATGGTCTTCAGGTCCCTGACTCTCATCCCTGGGATGACCGCAGACAGGACAAGATTAGCACACTATATGGGGTAGATGAGGTGTTGGTTGGCTTGCCTGTGAGAGGCAGTTTTCAACTACATCATTTAGTGCTTTAGGAATTAGCCAGGCCCGGTAGGGGTAGTATCACCCGAGTGCTGAAATGTGTGCTTAAATGCACAAATACAAAGATTGATGAAAATAAAAAAACTTAGTAAATACAAATATCCCTGTGATTAACAGATAGAGAAAAAATACAGAAACTAACAAAATGTAGAGCCACCACCCTCTGGTCAAGTTAATCCCATGAGAATAGCTGAAGAGAGTAAAAGCAACCTTACTTGGCAAAAATGACTAAACAAGAGCACTGTATGGTATAGCCTGGGAGATATACATCTTTCATCTAGGATGGTGTTTCTCCAAAACTAAATCTGGTAGCTCAGAGGTTAATGTATTTAATAATTTATACCAAAGTCTGGTTTCTAAATGTCTGGGCACTTCACATCTCCTTAAGATCTTTCTGAGCAAAACAATAAGTTGTTGCTGGGAACAGGAGATGGAAGTCATTAACCTGCCACTCCCTGGAGGAAAGTGGTACCTAAAACTTGCAAGGAGACAGTTTGACTAGGCTAGATGTAATTTGATGATCTAGGTACTTTATGAGAAATACTGTGTTTGTGTGCGGAGGCTTAAGATCTCACCTTGGTGCCACAGGGTGTGTTTTTCCTGTTTGGGGATGGATCGTGGAATCCATAAGATCACATTGAAAATGAGTTGCAAAGCAAAGCTAGCGGGGGCCTTTTAGCTCCATGTTTCTCAATAAGAATTTGCAATATCATGTGCTTCATGCTTTCTCTTGATCCTTGATCGTGTTTCCTGGGGGAGGTGGGAATGACTAAGATAGATGTCTATAAAGAATGAATATTGATGATACATTATGTAAGGCTCAATGAAGGTTGTGAATTCACCAGATGCTTGGAAAGTCAGCTGCTCTATTATGCATTTCCATGGCCCAAGCTTGGACAGTTTCCAAGAAGCAGTTGCAGAAGCAAGTAGAAGGATCTGGTGTGAATTTGTGTGTGTGTGTGTGTGTGTGTGTGTGTGTGTGTGTTGTAGACTCCAACTTGTTTAAATGAGTAACGTGTGAAGAACTTTCCAATCTTCCTTCAACTGAATGATGAGCTTAGATTTTATAGGAAATCAAATAAGAAGAAGAAGGAGAAAAAAAAAAAACCCCACTACCACCGCAACCACCACCAACAAAAAAACCCCGGCTTGGATCTTTACTTCTCAGCAAGTTGGCCCCTCGGCAATCATTTTGTAAGGGAACCAGGGCCTTAGTGCTAAGTTTGCTTAGCAACACATTTTCTTGATGAAGGTTCTCAAAGCAGAGGGAAGTGAATGGAAGTTTGATTAACCACAGGCCATAATGGCTATATCAGTTTCCTTTGTAAGTGAAAGATTGTCTTTGCATATTCATAAGGGGGTGTCTAAGCATCTCTGCTGGAGCTGTCAGAGCTCTAAACTAGGTTGGATTAGGAAGTGTATGGGAGGCCTCCCAATGGGTGGCCCTGGGGGACATTTTTTCACAATCAACGAATTCAGATCACACAGAATTTACTCACTGTAAAAGTTGTTAGGCATAGAAGGAGGTTGTAGAATTTATTTTTCCCATAGACCTTTAAGGACGGGACAGAAACTCGCTGAATGGGTTGAATTCAATATAGTTGTGAAGTCTTTGAAAAGAACTGTTACTGGGATGAAGAAGATAAAGGGAATGCAGAAAGAGAGAAGCATGAAAGTCAATCCAATTATCCCAGCAGCTGAAGTGGGGTCCCCGGGTAGCAACTGGGCCTTCTGGGATGATGGTTACTTTTTCGTATTTTAGGATAGGAGAGATTTCCTAATACATACTTAGAAGGAGTTTGCCCACTACAGGCCTCCCTAGTTGACAATGTGTGGACACCACTGTGGGCATCAGGAAATAAAGCTGAGGTTTGTGTCACTCATACAAACTCAGCCAGTTGCTCCAGGAAGCATTTTGTTTCATTTGCCTAATTTTTTTCCTTTTAAAGTGAAGTGTATTGTCAAATTTTGTCCTCCAAACAAATGGAACAAAGTGATGAGACTATGGGATGAATTATTTACCTCGGATCTTAGAATAAGTAGCAGGGCTAAAGATTGGATTCCAGACTCTTTCCACACACTCACGTGACTTCCCTCAGAGACCTCTAATCTTGGCATTGTCTGATTCTGTTTTCTAAACACGTTATCATGGTAATGACTATTGCATTCTAGAAATGTGAGTCTGCAGAGACCATCCAAGCTACCCTGTTCAAGAGTAAGTCAGAAATGGATTTCACTGCCACGTTTTCTCTCCAATCACATATCCCCAAAATCTAGGAATGAAGGATGCCTTCACAAGCATCAGGCAAGAAATCAATGGGGAGGTGAGAATTGGACTCTCAGGGCAGTTTTAGAACAATTCCTGCTCAGGATGCAGACTTAGTTGAGCGCATAGGCATGCTGGGTATTAAAGGCTTTTTCAGAGAGCTGGGTTTTGCCTGTGAGCTCCTAGAGACCATTTTTTGATCCCTAAATTCAGCTTACAGGAACTTTTAAACAAATGCATGCTGCATTATTCTCATTATTCAATTATGACAGTCTTTCCCCCAGCATTTTAATTAGCACTCATTTACTGAGAATTAAACTGTCATTTTAGTTGAACTCAAAGGAGTACCCCAGGGACATGCATTCCACAAGATAACAAAGGCACCATATAATTCTGATGCTTCAACAATTTAGACTGAAGCCACGACAGGGCTCTTCTGTCAGCCATTTCGGATGGAACTTAATCATTGCTGTTGAAGGATGGGGGAGGATGTATCATTCTCCACGTGAAGACTTGATGCCTAATCACGTTAGATCAGGAGAGCAAACTCGGTTCCACCTGATGCTGTGAACCGGAGAAGTCAGGAGAAAAGACTTCATTCGGCTTCCATTGCTTGTTTGGCCATTGTTGTTGTGTGTTCTAGGTTATGTGGGCCCTTTGTCAGGGTGCTGTGGTCACAGGAGGCTCCGGCTGTGCTCTCCACTGCCCTTTGGGCCTGTCCTGACTTCCTCAGGCCTATCACCTTTCCCTTGGCATTTAGTGTATAAAATGTTTAGTGTCTGAACATCACTGGAGAGTATCAAGTTAACCAGACAGAGGACTAGATTTTTCTCATCACTACCTCTGGAGGAAATGTCATTGTCTTTCAATTCTAGAGGTCCAAAACAAAATGAATGAGTTATTTTGTTGGTGGTTGGTTTTGTTTAGCCCTTAATATGCCTAAGATCTTGAGTATCATCTTAACAGATTTTCATAATTTCCATTCAGTCAAACAAGTGACTCACCAGTTTTGAAAAGTTGGATGCCCTTGGATTCAAGAGTAGCATCTCAGGACCATGGGATTGTAGGAGAGACATAAACTGAGATGATATGGGGTCAGAGAAATTTAATGATTTTCCCAGGCTGAACAACTGAATTTGTTGGGAATAAAAACTGGAATCCAAGTATCCTGGATTCCAGTTCATCTTTCCTTCCTCCCTCCCCACCTCTCTCCCTCCTTCTCTCCCTCCCTCCCTCCCTCCCTCCTTCCTCCCTCCCTCCCTTCCCACCCCCCCTCTTTTTTTCTTCACCATCTACAAGCTGTTGTGTGCCCTGGCTTCAGCCCATAGCATGTAAGTATGTTAAAACTTAACACTGACAATGGTCATGATTCTCAGTACTGCACTAATTAAAGCCAGCCAATGGCAGTCATAGGACCCAGCATGAAGGAGATGGGAAAGAGAGGAGAAGTAGAAGGTGCAATAAAGTACAGATAGCCAATACTAATAATTAAAAAAATGAGGTTCATTCAAGGAGCAGACTCTCCAAATATTGGCCATTGGGTACTCTCCCATCATCATAGCCTTGGGAGATGCCTTCATTCTGGTGCTTCATTTTCAGAGTGAGGCTAGATGATGTAGTCATGTTAAGGAATGACTTCAAAATAAACACACACAGAAGCTTCATTTCACACGCAGACACACAAAATCCTAGGTCCAGAGTAGGAATCCGATGGAAAAGCCTGAGCTTTGCCTGTCAACTTTGTTGACAAATCTTAACCATTTGAAGTGCAATGCTTGGAAGCAATGACAAAAGCATTGACGGTAACTGCGGGTGTGAGGCCTAGTCTAGACGACTGCAGATGGAAAGACTGAAGAGTCTTTCGCAGCTGCATCTGACGTTGTCCATGGCTGTACGAATCTGTGATTCTTTGCATGGGGTAGCAGCATGGATTATAAACACTGAAGGAGGAAGGCGTGCCAAAGGGTCTACTTTCCAGTGACCATACTTCAAATTTTTATTCATTCATTCATTCATTTGTTTATTTATTTATTATATGAGTGTGCACACACATGCCACAGTGTGTATATATGTATGTGTGTGTATTTCTGTGTATGTGTATATGTATGAATATGTGTTTGTGTGTGTGTGTGTGTGTGTGTTGTGTAGATCAAAAGACAACTTATGGGAGTTAGTTCTCTCTTTTACTATGTGGGTCCCAGAAATTGAACCCAGGTCTAAAAAAAAGATGACTGTTTGGCCCTTTGCCAGTATGCAAAAAAATTGATAAAGATTTTTTTCTTTAGCACATTAAAAACCAATTAAGGTGAGATTATAGATGCTATGAAAAAGGTCAGGACAGGAATTTCTTCTTATTTATGCACAACATTTGGTATACAGGCTCAATAGAGTAGTGCTCAGGAAATAGATTTCTGAGAAGATATGTGGAAAGCCAAAACCACAAAAAACACACACACAAATTTTATATTTAAAGATATTTCACTATACTTCATATTTAAAGACATTTATCACTGTATTTAGTGTGTGTGTGTGTGTGTGTGTGTGTGACATATAGTGCTCTGCCATGTTTAGGAGTCAGAGGACAACTTTCAGGAGTTGGTTTTCTCCTTCTACCATGTGGGTCCTGGGGAAAATTACTCAGGTCACCAGCCTTGATGACACATGCCGGTGCCCACTGAGTCATCTCATTGGCTTGAAATGCTGCGTATTTACTAGAGAAGTATCATGGTTAGTGAGGGTGTGGTGCAAACCTGGCTGGGTTCTTTTCTCCGCTGTGTCTCCGACTGCTTGTGAGACTCACAAGCCGTTGCTTCCCTTTCAGGAAAAAAAAGAAGAAAAGAAAAAAGCCTTGGATTTTGGTTCCTCATACATAAAAGGATGAGTTAAGTCTGGTTCCATGTTGTATTTTACAATAATTTTCACCAGTTGCACAGGAGACAGGACTTCCAGAATTAGCAAGTAAAATCACAGGTGTCTGGCTAGGAACACGGCTCCCAATGTGGGCAAAGTGCTTGTTGCAGAATTGTGAAGACCAGAGTCTGAGGACCCAGGACACACACATGCAACTTGTGGTAGTGTGTCTGCAGTCCTAGCCTTATTACAACACAGGGGTGGGGAGCAGGGAGAGGAGAATCTGTAGAGTTCAGAGGCCAGTTAGCCTGGCATAATCAGCATTGGGCAACAAGACTCTGCTCCAGACAAGGTGGAAGGTGAAGACTGACATCCAAGGTGTTCTCTCTCTCTCTCTCTCTCTCTCTCTCTCTCTCTCTCTCTCTCTCTCTCTGTGTGTGTGTGTGTGTGTGTGTGGTGTGGCACATACATGGCCTCACACACAGAACTTCCCTCACTCCCCACAAGCACCCGTATGAATGCCCATGAATGCCCTTCCAGATAGAGCCAGGTCCTCATGGTTCAGGTTAGACATGTGAAGTCATTAAACTAGCCACACTGTCCAACACCAGAACTCAGCACAGCTGAGTGGAACAGAACCAAACAAGGCTGATGTGTTTGGGGTTCTAGGGTTATAAATATAGGTTAGAAACTTCACACCATTGCCCAGGTCCCCTGACACTTTACCATTTAAGGTTAAGTGGGTTTAATTACACAGCTCCTTCTCCCATCCTTGCTTCTTTCTCACACTGTAGAAGATATTTTAGGAACAGAGAAAGGTTAATGGGCCTGTGATGGGGCCTTGAATTAACTTCCTTAATTAAGCCTCCAGAAGACATCTTTTCATTTCTCTTAATGACCTGTCTTGGTTAAAAAAGACCCTGAGCACCTGCCGCTCTGTATGGGCCTTGCTTCTGTGAGACCACAGCTCTGCCTGAGACAATGCTCCAGAGTCAGACACACACAGTTCCCAACAATGAAGTGGAATTTGGCAGACAAGGAGCAGAAAAAAGGCAGCTCAATGAAAACTTACCTGGGTTGATTTTTAATCAGTCTAGAGGTTAGTTCCTCCTCTTCCTCCTCCTTCTCCTTCTCCTCTTCCTCCTTCTCTTTCTCCTCCTCCTTCCTCTCCTCCTCCTCCTCCCCTTCCTCCTCTTCCTTCTTCTTCATCTTCCTCCTTTGGTGTTACTGCAAAATTGAACCCAGGTCCAGGCAACTGTGCTACCACTGAGTTACAGATAACTGTGCTACCACTAAACTACAGATCCACTCCTTTTTGTCACTTTCTTTAAATTTTGAGAAAGAATCCCACCAAGTTACCCAATCTAGCCCTGAACCCACTCTGGAGCACAGGGAGGCCTTGGACATATGATCCTCCTGCCTCTGCCTACCAAGTAGCTGGGATTATAAATCTACACTCCCAGGATCAGATCTCAATTCTTTTCATTTGAATCCTCAGAATCTCATTTACCTTTCCTAATAGCATTGGAATAGAAAATATGGGTTGATAGAATTCTTACTCTTCAGAGGTAGTTAATGCTATAGTAGTGTTTTTTTTTAATTATTGAGATTATATTATGATTACATCATTTACCCCTTCCCTTTCCTCCCCCCCAAATCTTCCCATACAACTCTCCTTGCTCTCTTTTAAACTCATGGCCTCTTTTTTCATTAATTGTTATATGCATATAATATATACATATATATGTATGCATACACATATGTATAAACACACACACACACATATATTCTTAAATACAACCTCCTTAGTCTGCATCATGTTACTTTTGTGTATGTTTTCAGGAATGACCATTTGGTATCAGATAACTGAGTGGTGTGTTCTTGCTGGGGAGGACTATTTCACTCATTTTCAGCATTCGCTAGTTGCTTAGTTAAGGTCTTGTGGGCTTTTCTCTGTCTACTTTGGTATGCCTGCTGTTTTTGTCCTTGCTCAGCTCATGTTTAGGCAGCCATGTTGAAGAGGCTTTAAGTATATAGCTCCTGGTATTGCTAGGAGACGCAATCTCACAGAAAGCTCTCAGCTCCTCTGGCTCTTACAGTCTTCTGCCCACCTCTCCTGCAGTGTTCCCTGAGCCTTAGTTAGGAGCAGAAGTTGTTTTGTAGAAGTAGCCATTGGGACTGAGTGCTGCAACTCTGTATTTTGATTGGTTGTGATTTTCTGTAATGGTTTCTGTTGTAAAGAGAAGTTTCCTTGGTCAGGGGTAAGGACTACACTTATTTGTGAATATAAGGACAACTATTTATAATGTAGTTAGAGTTATGCTGGTTTAATACAGTGGTGGTTAGAGGTTTTCTTCTAAAGTCCAGTTTCATTAACTATGAGTAGTTGGCTAGGCTTCTGGTACCAGGCATGATTTCCTCTTGCTGAGTGGCTCTTACATCCAATCAGAGAGCCATTGGTTACCATGAAGGCATGCAAGCCACTACTGTGCTCTTAGGGTTATCATGCCATGCTGGTCATTGTAGTTCACAGGCATTACAGCTGGATAGAATTGTTGATTACTTCCCTCCTTTGGAAGCTTTGGAAGCTACTTACATGGCTTCTTCTTGGTACCATGAAAGCTAGTCCTCAGGAGGAGGCATTCATGACAGTCCCTGCCCAGGGACTTCTGGGCCCTATGTCTGACTTTTATGGTGTCTTCAACATTAGGGATTTAGCTTTCACCACTAAAGACAACCAAGAGCAACAACAATTGCCTGTGATGTTTTGAAGATCTCTTGGGTAACCCTGATCAACAACTCAAAAGGGGGCTTCTCATGCCTGGTGTTGGGGTTTTTGTCAGATGGTTTTTGGCTGTCAGAGAGAGCATTGCCAGCCCAGATGAGAAAAATTCACTTAAACGATACATGCATGTTTACACACCGATTTACATGTATTATAGGTGTTTTTGGTGAATAGTTACTAGTACGTTTTCTTATGACTTTTTCAGACACCCTTACTGTTATTTTACCTTCTTCTGCCTCTCTGCTCCCTAATTAGAACTCTCACTTTACCCCCATTTTCCAGACCAGATTCAACAGCATTTCTTAATCAGATTCAGCTTTGTAAGTTTAAAGGTTTTTTGATTTGTGGATTCCTGGGTGAGATTTGGGGGCACTGACATCTAAGTCTCCAATTCTTGAGTTTCCCAGAAGACAGTGCTATGCATTCCCATCTCAGAATCTTTGTGTATATGGATACAGTCTATAAGAGAGCTGGATGGCTTCTCTCTCCATTTCTCCAAGTCTTCTTCTGTCCTGCCTGATAACAGAGTTGACAAGAGAGTACACTCTATGCTAAACAGCTTCTTCTTTCTTTCAAAAGAGAATTATTTTTAGTATATTTATCCCCGCACCAGTGTGTGTGTGTGTGTGTGTGTGTGTGTGTGTGTGTGTGTGTGGTTCCTGAGGAGGCTGGAAGAGGCTGTGGAATCCCCTGGAGCTGGAGTTCCAGGCAGTTGTGAGTTGTCTGATGTGGGTTCTGGAAGCTGAATTTCAGTCTCCTTCTGGGAGCAGGAAGTGATCTTAGTCACTGAGCCATCTTTCCAGGGGATGATCTCCTTACAATGATCTCGGAACCAAGAGTGAAATTTAGAGGGTTAATATCTGAACTTGGTGAATTTGAGAGAGTAAGCTGTTTGTGGGAAAGGGCCTTTAGAAAAGAAAATCCTAAATCTGGTGTTTCCGAATTCCTTCTTCTAGGTAATGCAGCAGTAGTGGCTCTTGCTCTGTGTAGTTGCTTCAGCTTATTAATGGGCATCTTGCATCATCTTTCACAGAGCATTTAGGAGCCTGGATATCCAGGGGAAGTCTATAATCAATCCTTTAAAACCACTCCTGATCTTCACATTTACACTTCATGAGTAGTTGTCACCACAAGGCATTTTATACATCCTCTCGTGTAATTCTTCACATCAGCATTAATTAAATACCCAGACCTAATGAGAAGAGAGTAAATGATCGTATGGTTATTTCTCTCTCCTGTTCAGAACAGGGCTGCAATGAGCAGGTGAGTCTGCACAGGGTGGGCTGGATGGGGAGGTGGCCAGGTGAGTGTGTAGCTAAAGAAGCAGACAGCACTAGACAAGGGACAGCGGTTCAGATCTAGCTGAGAAAAGGTAAGGCTGTGGCATCTGAAGGATAAGGCAACCAATACTGTCAAGGTGTGGGAACTAGGGTCGGTAGTTGTGACGACAGAAAGCAGGACAACCTGCAGAAGCTGTCTGTGCTGTTCTTTTCCTCATCTATGAACCACATCCAGTTCCTAGGAAAGTAATTGCCAAGTTACAGCTTTTAAGTACACGCAAAGTTTCCAGAATGTCACCTGCTATATGATAAGGTTGGATTTATGTAAAATAAAGCTACAATTATTATTTCCAATACACTTGGGTTTAAGGTGGGCTTGAGACCTCACAAATGGTGAGTGGAGATGGGACACAGAATGTGAATGTAGCTTGACTTCTAAGGAGAAAGTTGGGCTTTATTGTGTAACACTATTCCTGTGTAAATGTGAATACAATAGATAGGAAACGAATGAGAGACTAAAATACAGGTATCACCAAAGTCAATTAGTGAACCCATGAGCTTATGGGGGTAATTTACAGGAATTTGGGTGAAGGTTTACTTACAAAGCAGAAATGACTCAAAGACAGCTGAATTACTAAAAGTCCACCCCAGCAGAGATGATAGCTCATGAAAGCTGGAAATCTGGAGCACACTGAACAACACACAGGCATCTCAACAGGCTGTGCAATGTCCTTTCCAGGTGTCTCAGTTGATCTGAGTCTCTTCCAAGCAGCACAGCTGTCCTGAGGGTAACTCTCAGGGGATCTTAGTGCTTCTATATGCTTGGGCAGGGAGGGTCGGTCCTAAAGAACCAGGTCAGTTTCAGGAACTTCCTAGAGCTATTGAGTTGTTTTCTTCCTGAGCTTAAGATGCTTCTGTGTAGGATAGAATGTTTCACTTCCCTTTAGAACATCCCATGGAATTTCCCTCTGTGGTGGAAAGTTTTATCTCAGGGCTATTCACTATGTAGCAGTTGGAAGTTCCTGAATTCTTTCTGTCTATTGAGTTGAATTTGCAACAGAGTATTTGGTTACCTCAATGTGGAGATGTGGAGGATTTGAGATCAGGTTTCAGTTTTTGGACCCTTTTTCTGCAGTTGACCTGATGTCTTTATTCTCTTATGATAACACTATCAAACCCCAAGGGCGAAAGTTTAACGACCATTTGAGTGCATTTGTGGGGCTGGCATTTATGGTTTTTCAAAGTCCCAAGAAAATGGGATTTGATTGTACCACCGACTCTAACATTGATGTTGATTTATGTCACAGATGATCAGATATTTGATAAATGGTGGGAGAACATCTCTCTTTAGAATAGAAGAATAGCTCATACAGGAAACTTCTACAATTAAGAATTGTTGTGAGGCTATGGAGATGGCTCAGTCAAGCACTTGCTGTTCAAGTTAGGAAGATCTGAGTTCAGATCCCTATCATAGACAAATACAGAAGCTGAAGGTGTTGGTGTACACCTAAGATCATAGCACTGGGAACACAGAGACAGGAGGATTCCTAGGGCTTTCTGGCTATCCAATCTAGCCAGTCAGTTCAGTAGGAGACCCAGCTACCACCCTCCCCCAAACGAAGAGTGATTGAGGAACATATCTGACATCAATCTCTGGTCCCCTAGATACATATTCACACATGTGTACATGTACTCTTACTACACACACACACACACACACACACACACACACACACACACACACACACCACTTGTTATAACTCCTGAATATCCATCATTCAAGAAATGAAAAGAGTTTTGTTTTGAGACAGGGTCTCACATTGTTGCTCAGGCTACCTTGAAACTCACTATCTTTAGAGTGGCCCCAAACTCATGACAGTCCATCCGCCTTAGACTTCCAAGTGCTTAGATGGCAGGTATGTACAAACCCATTACACCTGGCTCAAAGCTCAAAGATTAATCCTCTGAAACCATTCACTACATCTGAGGCTCTGTTTATATTTTTCAGTTTTCAGGGGTAATGTGGTAGCTATTTTGCATGGTAACTATATCTAATGATATAATCCAATCAATATTTATCTGCATGGTAACAATAGTAGTTATTGATTCTCAATATACAAGATAGCAGGATTCCTGTAGCAAGGAGAGAGGTATGTTCAAAACACTAAGTTCTTGTGTGTGAAAAGCACCGCAGGTAGGACAAAGGTGAAGTGCTGCTAGGCACTAAGGAGGCTTCCTCTGCCTCAGTCGTGGAGAAAGATGACAAAGAAAAGGTTCAAAAGGGAAAGAGTCATATGGTCATGGAAGAAAAAAATTGTCTGAGCCAGGCGGTGGTGGTGGCACACACCTTTAATCCCAGCACTCAGGAGGCAGAGGCAGGTAGTTTGAGGCCAGTCTGGTCTACAGAGTGAGATCCAGGACAGGCACCAAAACTACACAGAGAAACCCTGTCTTGAAAAAACAAAAAACAAACAAAACAAAAAAACAATTGTCTGAGAGAAGAGAGGTTAAAAATGATTGCTCACTATCGAGGAGGCCTGGGCTAAAAAAGGTGGCATGGAACATGTGTTAAGGGTCTGGAGTGAAAGTAGGAAAGTGGAGGAATTTGGATTACGCCGGTAGGAAAATATACCATTATTAAAAAGCTGGCAGGGCATACCTAAAGGACCGACTTTGTACGATGTTAACGACTTAAGAAATCTGACATTAAGATCTGATTTACTTTTCAGAATGTTCTTCCTGAAGACAGTTTGAACAATGAATTGGACAAGAGCAAAATGCCACACAGAATGTCCATTACTAAAGATTAAAGAACTTTTCAATGTTCATGCTGTAGACAACAAGAATATGAACTAGTATTAGAAAATTCAGGAAGTAAGCCCAGAAGGACTTGGTGACTGACCACATGTTCAAGTGAAGGAGGGATTCCTTAATGCCCAACATAGCAACTAGCAGTTCTCATAGTCTGAAATGTCTACCCTCTGCCTTGAGGTCTCCACTAATGATCAAAACCAAATTCTGCTACAAAAGATACTAGAGGGAACAATAGAAGGAATAACCCTGCAAGGGTAAAAATAGAATTCACTTAAAGGGAGCTCTGGATTGCATTTGACTCGTTTCTTTCTCTACACATCTCAGTCTGGGGTGGTACATGTGGATGGAGCTATAGATAAAGCCACAGCTTAACAATCTGACCTTTTAGATCAGTGCTTTTTCAAGTCTAAGGTACATTTAGAATCATCTGAGGATCTGGTCAGAATGCATGTTCTTATTAACTGAGTCTGATTGTATGAAGTGAGGGACTGTGTATGTCAAAGAAATCCCCAGTGATTGCTGATACACTTGGTCATACTTTAAATAACAAGACTCTACATCGTTTTGCAGGGAGAAGTAAAATTTGTTAGTCCAAGAAAATTACCACAAGCAGACAGTGCAGTGGAGAAAAGCAGTGGGTCTTAGCTGTGGGTGTAGGAAATCTTGCAGCCTTTGCTTGCAGACCTGGTCTGAGTGTGGTCCCTTGGGACGGGTGGCCATTCCAAGAAGAGAGTTCAGAGAGCCATCCACACTCTGTAACACCAATGAGGTTGTTATGGTGTCCCATGAAGAACCACAAAGGGTTTTTCTCACCACACTGGCCCTGGCACATCCCACTGAGTAAGCAAGCCCAGACTCAAGTCTGAAACTGACTCCAACTCACTGGCTTGCAAACAGTACCATCTAGCCAGAGTGGAATAGAGTGGGTTTTGTTCACCTTGCCTAAGGTTGAAGACTATTTGGAGCCCAGTTTTATAAGAAGCCATCTGTACCAATTTCAGTATTTATGTACTTGTCACCAGAGACAAACAAGGCTGGAAATTTATAAACTGGCTCCTTCTAACCTTATGAGTCAACACTCTCTTCCACATTTGGCCCCTACTCCCTGACCATGAAACATTTAAGTTATGGCTGTTTGGACACGTTAGCTCTTTAATTACGAGAGCATAAGTGCTAGGACCGAGGACCAGATGCCGGCTTGGCACTGCGTCGTGGGAGAGCAGTACTGACAAATGGCTCTGGGTGGCACAGACCCAGGTTGGCCCACTCTGGTGCCCGAAATAGACAGGAACGCTTGCTTTAGGGAGATAGCCCTGGGCTCGGAGCTGCGAGAAGTCTGGCAGCAGGGAAAATACTCTCTTGGAAATCAAGGCACCAGATCCAACGTGGCGAGGCCTGCTTCGATGGCTTCTGGATAACCTATTTGTCGTTTTTGGCTTTGGCGTCTTCCCGAGAAATGGAAAGAGGAGCTGTGTCACTTGTCCTTAGACAGTTCTCTTCAGTGACACACAACTCCATGAGATGGAAGTGTCCCTTCGAGTGAGAAGTTTTGTGATTTCCCCACGAGCCCCTTTTATACTCAAGACTCCCAGAATGCTCTAGGATGAGGTCCACCCGAAAGAGTAAGTAAGAAAGTTTGAAAATACCGAAACATTGCCGGGCGGTGGTGGCGCACGCCTTTAATCCCGGCACTCAGGAGGCAGAGGCAGGCGGATCTCTGTGAGTTCGAGGCCAGCCTGGGCTACCAAGTGAGTTCCAGGAAAGGCGCAAAGCTACACAGAGAAACCCTGTCTCAAAAAAACCAAAAAAAAAAAAAAAAAAAACAAACAAACAAAAAAAAAACCCAAAGAAAATACGGAAACATGGCAGCATCCAGCTATTATGTTTTTAGGCTTTATGCCATCTGAAGGAAATTGATTTCCTGGGGCTTAGAGAGACGGCTCTAGAGCACATACTACTGTTACAGAGGACCCAAGTTTGATTCCCAGAACCCATGTGGGGTAGCTCCTATGACTTCACCTTTAGGGGATCGAATGCCCTCTTCTGGCCTCCGTGCCCACTACCCTCACCATAGAAACCCACACTCAAACACACACATAAAAACATAATTTTCTGAAAAATTAAAAGTTTCCAAATGTGATTTGTGAAAAATCAACTGCAAGATTAATTTTGGTAATCTAAACTAGACCTAATACACTTTTCATTTTAAGAAAAATATATTTATGCGACTTCTTGCTCATGACCCGGGGATATTTAACTTATGAAAATGTGAGGCTTATCTATATCTCAAAGTGTTTTCTCTGAGTAGCCTGCAGCCTTAGCAATTCATTCCAAATAGGTTCACCTGGCTTCATTAGTCGTCACCGTGTATTTCTACATAGTGAAATTCTTTCTGAGGACTGCATTAATACAACAGTCACTGTATTATCACCTCACCTCTCTGATGGCTCCATGGAGGACTGGCTCACAGTGTATAGGCCTACAAGGGCTAAAATGCCTAAGAGCAAAGGCCAGCTGAGTGGCTGCTTGCACAACCTGCCTGAGCCATGGGGAGTTTCACGAAGGATGCGCCTTTGCTGTACTGACATCAGTGAACTGCGAGCAGCAGACAGGCTTGCTGAATGACCGACCGAAGAAGCGTTCATTCGCTGATTTGCTGATCCCATTGCAGAGCTCATGAATTACTGGGTTTTTTTTTTTTTTTGGACAACTGAGATGAAATTATGCATTTTCTTAATAACTATGCTTTTATCTTGATTCATTTGGCAATTTGGTGCTGCATTATTGCCTGGCATGGTAGATCTATCATTTTCATGTTTATGGAGGATGCTCTCATTAGTTAATTGTTTTTTCTTTACAGAATTCACTTCTTAATATAGAAAAATGATAAAACCTGGTGGCTTCTGACAAAAAGGTGCACTCTTTGAAAATTAACCAAGTATGATTAGATAATATGAGTATGATTCTCAAAGATATCATGAAATACAGAAGGATTTTCCCATGCACCAAAAATTATTCATCATTGAACTATATCAGAATATAAAACACATGCTCACAGTTTGAGTTTGTTTGGATATTTTATATTCCAAGTTTCTATTATTGAAGTTTGACATTGACTATTAGTAATATTGATGGACCAGAGAGATGGCCCAGTGGGTAAAGCATTCACTGCCCAAGTGTGAAAACTCAGTTTGGATCCCAAGAACCCACTTCAACAGCCCAGCGCAAGGCAGAATATCTCTAACCCCAAATCTCTGATGGGAAGATGGGAGGTGGAGGCAGAGAAATCCCTGTAAGTCTGCCAGCTAGGGTGGTGTGCACAGTGGGGGGGAAAAAACAGAGAGACCATGTCTCAGTCAAGGAAGAAGGCAAGAACTGACAGTTCAGCCTCGGCACGTGTGCCGTGCAGCTACATGTATGCACATGAATGTGTATTACACAGAAACATGACACACACACACACACACACACACACACACACACACACTGATGTCAGAAACGATTATCACATTGGATTCAGCATCCTACAGGCCTGAAAGCATCTCCAGAAAGTGCCATATGTTTATATCTTCTAGGATATGGAGGACTAACTTTATAAACTTAGACTCCAAACCTGAGGCTATGGATCCTAAGAAACCTTTTCTGGAGTTCAAAGTGTAAATAGGCCCTGTCTGTCTAGCTAAGGAAACTACAGGTATGGTCACATGAGATACTGGGGGAGAGAAGAGAAGAAGCAAGGATTTGACCTTGAGTCTCTTTGGGGTTTTCATGCTCACATTCAGAAGGACTACAGCACCAGCCTCTCACATCTATGTGACCTTTGGTGTTTCTTGCTGTGTTCACAAGGGTAAAGTGTCACACATATAAGATGGCTCCCCCTCAGACTGCTACGACGAAAGCTTAGCATGGAGACCATGCAGACTGCTGTTTGGATCTAAAGCTCCAGCTGGAGACATGGCTCAGTGCTCATGAGCACTTGCTGCTCTTGCAGAGAAATGGTTAGAGACAATGGTCTGTAACTCTAGTTCCAGGAGATCCAATCTTACAAACACAGAGGATCCTCCAGGGGCAGAACCTGAGAAGTCAACCAAGCATGGGTTGAAGGTTGGGGGTGGAAAAATGCATCACTACTGACAAGATGTAGATTTCTGTTGGTCATATTTTCCTAAATAATGCAGTGTGACACTGTGTGCATAACATGCATAGTACATGGGGAAATCATACATGATGCAGAAGTGATTCAGGGTGTGGAGGAGAATGTGCAACAGCTACACACAAATGAAAGGAGCTCATCAGTTAGGTTCCCAGTCAATCTGCCATGAGACAAATACTATACCAGTTCCTATATGGACTTGAGTCCCCATGAATTCTGGGGTCTACAGAGTTTCAGGAATGATTTCCCAGTGTATACTAAGGGACAACTTTATACAGCAGTGCACAAGGAACATTGTGTGGAGGTATTTCATTTTGTAAATCTGAAGTTAAAACAGACGAAAGCAAAGCACACGGCACTACTGCCTATATGCAGCAGATTTGGCTTTCTTCTTGATGATGTGGAAGCTGTTTGAAAATGTGAGTAGGATATCACAAAGTGACTATATTTGAAGTCCACATGGCTTCCATGTGAGAAAGAGAAGGCTGATGGGAACTGAAGAAGGCAGGGAGATCCTTGGCTGATGATTGAAATGCTACCAATGAAGAAATGCAGAAGTGTTTTGAGCTGTGGTGTGCTGTGGGATGGCCTGTATGTCAAATCTGTTGCTCTGATTGGTCAATAAATAAAACACTGATTGGCCAGTGGCCAGGCAGGAAGTAGGTGGGACAAGGAGAGAGGAGAATACTGGGAAGCAGAAGGCTGAGGCGGAGAGACACTGCCAGCTGCCGCCATGACCAGCAGCATGTAAAGACGCCGGTAAGCCACCAGCCACGTGGCAAGATATAGATGTATGGAAATGGATTAATTTAAGCTATAAGAACAGTTAGCAAGAAGCCTGCCACGGCCATACAGTTTGTAAGCAATATAAGTCTCTGTGTTTACTTGGTTGGGTCTGAGCGGCTGTGGGACTGGCGGGTGACAAAGATTTGTCCTGACTGTGGGCAAGGCAGGAAAACTCTAGCTACAGTGGTGGAATGTGGCTGCAAAGGCTCAGATCTTGAATGTATTTACTGATACGTTACAGTGTGATTCGAGGGAAAGATTAGAGTCAAGGCTGATGCCAAGCATTTGGATCTCAGCCCCAAGAAGACTGCAGTTGGTACTTTTTAAGGTGAAGAAGACTGGGGTAAGAAGCTCCGCATTCATGCAAAGTTAAGTTTTGGGTGTGTGTTAGCTGCCCAAATATAGATATAGTGGTAGTTGGGCATGAAAATCAAGATCTCAGGGGACAATACTAGAGCAGGAGAGAGAAATTTGGCGATTGCCACACAGTTAGAATTTAAAGTCAAGAGAGTTAGATCATACAGAGGAGGAAAATAAGGCAAGGTCTTGAAATGGAGCCTCAGAACACTTCAGTGGGGGAAGTCAGGATGACAGGTTGGAGTCAGCAAAGGGGGACAAAGGGCAGACAGATGGAGAGTGGGAGAGAGGTGCCACTGAAGCAAGAAAGTAAGAAATGAGCAAGTTTGTCAAATGTTGCCAGTATACCAAGCAAATCAAGGGTTAGGACTTGTCCTGGGCCAAAGCAGAGGTCCCCTGATGACAAACTTGACAGAAGCTGTGGTGCTGAGGAGACTGGAATGAGTTCAGAAGAGCATCAGATGAAGGATGGAGATGGTAAAAACAGACAACATGTGCTGATGCCTTTAAATACCAGCTTGCCACAAGCTAGAACCACCCAGGAGGAGACAGGTATCAACTGAAGAGTTATCTAAATCAGCTTGGCATGCAGGCAAGCTCTGTGTGAAGCACCATTCCATGGGCAAGGAGCATTGAACTGTATAGAAAGGAAGAAATCTAGGCACCTTGGGTACATTCTTTTCTCTCCACTCTTGACTGTGGATGAATGTAACTAGTTCCTTGAGTTTCTGCCATGACTTTCCCTAAAACGGTAGACTGAAACCTGGAATTGTAAGATGAACTAAAAATGCCTTCCTCTTGTAAGTTGCTTTGGCCAGTGCATTCATTTATTGTATCATCAGAAATAAATCTAGAACACAGCTCTTTCCAGAGTTTTACTTACGGTGGAGAGCAAAGAAGCTCAAAGATGATGGAGAACTTACACAGGGATATTAGAATAATGATGGGATACAAGAGACATGCTGATTGTAGGTCTGGCCAAATGTCATGTTGACCCTACAGTGGCCTTTGTGTTGCTTGATTATGGGTTACCCAGGTGATTCCAGGGGAGAAGTTGGGTTGAGAAATGTGTGAGCAAGGAACTCAAGAGTAACATATCCAGAACGCTTTCTGCTTTAATAATCAACATAGTCATAGTGGTATGGGGTTGTCTTCTAACTTTGTGGTATGTATGAGTGTGTGTGTGTGTGTGTGTGTGTGTGTGTGTGTGTGTGTGTGTGTGTGTGTGTGAGAGAGAGAGAGAGAGAGAGAGAGAGAGAGAGAGAGAGAGAGTTGTGACGAATTTGCAGTGTATTTTAATAATGTTGGAAATGATTAGAAAACAGAGGAAATTGGAAATTTGATGATGTCATAGAGTAAGGCATGGATTTCAAGAGATCTTTGAGTGGGAAAATGGGGATGGAGGGATCACTTAAGTGAAGGAAGAGAAAGTTTGATTGGCATGCAGCCTCTTCTGCTTACAACAGGCAGGAGGTACAGAGGACTGAGGCCAGAGATGCAGACATTTTAGCTTCTCAGTGATAGGTAGAAGGCACATGGGGATTCTTTCCTGCTTGTATCCATGTTCTTTATGCAACACAGGGCATCTCCTCACTCCCCATCTCTTCCTCAAGACTCCCACTCACTCTGCCTGATCCATGTTTTAACTGTGATTTATGTAGGACTCTGGAGAACACTGGTCACTAGACCAAAGTTTGGCTCAGAATCTGGTGCTCTCACAAGAAGACACCTATTTGGGAGCTAAACTCCTCATTCCAGGGACTTGCTATGGCTTAAAATATGTTGGCCATATTTTAAGGGGCACCATTTTGCTATGGAACAGCTCAGGAAGGAAACATTTCTTACCTGGCACAATGGTGTCTATCCAGGGTAACTATATAACCTGGCTCATATTTTTAGAAGAAAGGAACGAACAAGGGGAGGAACAGAAATATGGAGGAAAGGAAAGAAGAAAGAAGAAAAGACTCATTTTTTTTTTTAATCTAGAAAGACCATCACCATTCTAGACTGGTTAAATATGTTTCTGCTCAGGAGATTTGCATCTTTGTTTGTAACTAATTCCTCTGTTACACATTCAGCATTCCACAATGCTTGCCTAGACTCAGGAATAAATCCAAAATGGCTGAAGGATGACAGGGTTTGATGGCTTGCCTCTCTCTCTGTCCCTGAAGTTAATATGATGCTTATCTGAGAGCAAAGACACAGACAGGGAGAAATTTAATGCAAATTTCATCAGGAGTCTAGTGCCACTTCACAAAATATTGATTAGGTGTCTGATTTGCTGTCCCCTGACAATGGGCCATCGGAATAAACCAATGAGCTGGGCTTGACTCCAGCTCGTCATGGTCATTCGATAAAGCCAGGCAACCAATAAGGAGCAGCTACCTTCTGATTGGGCGAGAGGCCAGTGAAGGGGGAAACCATCTTAGCAACAGCAGAAAATATTGCACACGCCCTGCACACACGCACAAACACAGACAGCATGCCACCACCCTGCTGCTGTGAACAGTGGCTGATTGTGTCTCCTCGGGCTTTTGTCTTGCCACATCTCCTCGAAAGGACAAATTTCAGTTCACACAGAACACTGCCTACCTGGTCAGACAGCCCATAATCCCTTTTTAATGGAAAGCAGGGCAACATTGATTGCGCTCTCAGCCCCCTCCAACAGTCCCCTTATTAAGAAAGAACTTTGATGTGCAGGTAACTGCACGGGCTTTGTTCTGGAAATGTACTGTTCTGGTCTCCAGGGAGCAGGCCACATCATTGCCCTTCCTGCCCAGCATGCTGTGGGGAAGGGGCTGTGGTGTGGGACTGAGCCCACTGGCTGGAGATGTTTTTTTTTTTTTTTTTTTTTTTTTTTTTTTTCCCTCCGATTTCTGTAAGAATGGCAGAAGGATTTTGCGGGGCTGGAGCAAGCTCCAGAGTGCCTGTCATTTTCCTCATACACTTCCTTTTGCATTGTTCCATGACCTCCGAATGCAGAGCCTCAAAAGCTTTCCTGTTTTCCCTGTAACATTTGGCAAGATCTTTCTATGCTCCCAGGCTCCAAGCCTTTAACATTCTCCTTTGAAAGGCTCCCTGCCTCTGTGTTTTTATGTTTTCACCAGCAGCTCCCTTGTTCCCCAGATGCCAGGAGGAGGAGGCTGCTTGCCAATCTCTGGCTTTCCCCTCAACTAGCAGCTGCCATGACCTCTTGCCTCATTTTTTATCCCCCATCCTCTCTGCAGGGCTCAGGGGCTATTTGGAGGACAGTGGGGGAGGCAGGTGACTGGAGGGCGCATTATTTCCAACATCACTTCTTCCCCCATACTCTTTGCTCTGGTGCCTGATTTCAACATGCATCCTTGGTCCAGGAGCATCTGCCCATGGATTATCCAGTCCTGCTGATGCTCTTACCAGCGCTCCCTGCTGACAGCTGTAATTCTGTCTGGGTGAAAGAGCCTATCAGAGAGGACAGTCTTCACTCTGGGAGGCATGCGGCCATGTCTTCTGCCAGAGGGAAGGAAGTTGAGACGATGTCATAGACATTTTTTCCAACCCAAGAAGGATTATCTGCTAGGAAATGGTACCAGCTGTTTTCCATCTTCCTGACTACAAAGCAGAGGGGAACGGCATGAAATGGAAACAGAAAGGAAGAAAGCTAGACATGAAGACCAGTTTTGTTTTTATATCAGGGTTAAGAGAGCCTAGGTTCCTTTACAAGTGGTCATTCGGGGCTTCCTTTGAGGTGACTATGATACCCACCCACTAGCATTTTGACAAACTGTGCTCTCATTTGGTGTGATGGAGTGGCTGTGATGAAAGACTGGGATGGGTCTCTGTGACAGAGAGCTTGCCTAGGACGCATGAAGCCCTGAATTTCCATCCCAGCACTACAGTAAACAGATGAACAATGAGCCTGGGCGTGCTGGGACAGCATCATGGATTCTGGAGTCAGACTGGCCCAGATTTAAGTCGTAGCCTTGAAGTCATCTAATGTGGGGATGTAAACAAACTCTTAGCTTCTCTAGGCCTTTGAAAAACATCTGTACAATGGAAGCCACACTACCATGTAGTCTTAAGTAACATCTTGTTTGTAAAATGCTCAGCTGAGGGTTTAGTATGTGTGCTTACATTAAAAAATGTTGAATCTTGCTGGATGTTGTGATACAAGCCTATAATCCTAACATTCTGGGAGCTTTGGCTAGAGGATCAGGAGTTCCACATCAGCTTGGTCTGTATACATGAAACCCTATTTGAAAGAAGGGAGGATGGAAAGAAAGAAAGAAGAAATAAAGAGAGAGAGAGAAATTAAGACATCAAACAACAGACAATCTTGTTAAATCCTCCATTTGAGAATTCTCCCAGCTTCATTCAATCAATAGACTTACGGACACAGTAGTGCTAATTCAGGGAAACCAGTCTGAACATCTACGATACTCTGAATTTTAAGGCAGAAAAGAAGGCAAGCACATTATAAAACAGGGGGCCATTGAGGCAAGGCCACAGTTAAGGGCAATTGTGAGGCTAGGGATGTAGCTAGGTTGGGAGAGTGCTTGTCTAGCATGTAGGGGGTCCTGGGTTCCACCCTAGCCCACACAAACCAGACATGGTGGTTCACACCAGTAATCTGAGGAGATAGAGGCAGGAAGACCAGAAGTTCAAGACCATCAAAGCCAGATTAGCTTTGAGACCTTGAGACCACACACACACACACACACACACACACACACACACACACACAGAGAGAGAGAGAGAGAGACAGACAGACAGACAGACAGATGGAAAGACAGACAGAGACAGAGACAGAGAGACAGACAGAGAAAAAGAGAGACAGAAGGAATAAAGAAATTGAAGAGAGGACTAATAGGGGTGGAACAAGGTGGAACTTTGGTTAGAACCAACAACAACAGAGCTTGGATAGGTTGATGGAATGGACCAGGAAGAAGCAGGCAGCCTTCTAGGCTGAAGTAAAAACACTGACAGACTGACAGAAGAACTGAGTGTGGCCGTTGAAATGCACAGGGAGGAGAGTTGTCACCTGGGCAGAGTGTTACTTACTAAATAATTTACTGTAAAAATCTCAGGCCCTAGAATCAGGCATGTCTTGCTTTCAATTCAAAACTACTATTTGTATCTATTTGACTCAGTTTCTTTAGTTGGAAGAAAAGGGTGTCTAAAGCTGAAAACCATGTTTCAGTGAGACTGTCTCAGAAAATCCAAGAACAACAAAACAAAGCCATACCTTAACCAACACACACACACACACACACACACACACACACACACACACACACACACACAGAGAGAGAGAGAGAGAGGGGGGGGATAGGGTAGCCAGGCAAATATTTTTAATATGAAAAATGAATAGATAAAAGGTCCAGCTATGGCTGGGCAGTGAGTGCTAATGCCTTTTAGAACCCCTGTGACAATGACCTTTGGTGTTCTCTCTCCCAGACAGCTGCCTGTGTTCACTTCTCTGCAATGGTGATTTAGCACATAAAGTTTCCCCTTTCATCTTCCCACTTGCATGCTTATATTAGACATGGATTTGGTTAGACCTGCATCTGTTGAGATGACTAGCCTATAATAGAAGCCCCACGGGGCTAACGCATTCTGGTTTCAGGAGTGGGTCTCACAAGTGAGGTCTAGGTCAGGAAGTTATTAGCTGCAGACTCAGGGAATATATTCAGCTGTCATCACTTTTTAATTAAAAATAGCTTGGCGACACACAAGCATTCCAGCACTCTGCTGTGGATGGGTAAGTGCCATCATTTTCCTATATACAATTTCCTGCCCCAGAAGAGGGTACCTTCTTCCTGGCCCAGGATCTCTGGGGCTTGTCCAAAAACCATGAGAAACTTGACCTGTGAGGTAAGGACAGGTACATACTGGTATCCCGGGGCCAGCTCTGAGCAGCTAACCTGTGTATGTCATCTTTTCCTACCTCCACCTTTAGAACCAGCAGCTAATGGGGGTATGGTCACCAGGGAAATCTGTATATGCTTACCTGTCAGGTTTTCTTTTTTTCTTCTTTGAGCATCTGAAAATTAGACATTGAATATCACACCATTGAAAGAACAGTGGGATAAATTCCCAGCTGGCAAGCCCCACACATAGTCACTATGAAACAAAAATTTCCTGACTCCAGGAATTGCCTTATTCCTTTTCAACTTTGCTTATAGAGACTGGATTGTGAGAAACAACATGGGACCGTTTTAAAACTCACCCAGCTTGGCCTAAGTTAAAATCTCTGTCTTTAACTCATCCCATGGCCTTGGGCATGTTTTCTTAGCTGCTCTAAGCCTGACTTTCTCATCTGTAGCATGGGCACAAATAACAACACAAGTGACTTAAGATCACTGGGAATATCCAATGAATCTTCCATGTAAAGTACTTTGTACCAGCTGTGAAATAATTATGCAGCAAATACAGACAATTTCATTAGGCAGTGTTTATAGCTCTGGCTAGAGGGTATGTGATGGCTATTCTTGGTTGTCAACTTGATTATGTCTGGAATTAACTAAAGCCCAAATGGCTGGACGCACCTGTGAGGGATTTTTTTTTTTTCTTAATTAAACCATTTGATGTGTGGGAAGACCCACTTCTAATCCAGACTTTTAGGGTGGGAAGATCCACCTTTAATCTGGCCCACACCTCCTCCTGGCAGCTTATATAAAGGACATGGAAGAAGGGAGCTTGCCCTCTCTGCCTGCTTGCTCTCACTCTAGCCAGCAAATCCATTCCTTCACTGACAGTAGCGTACTTCTTCAGGATTCTGGCATATACTGAAGATTAGCTGAGATATCTAGCCTTGTGGATTGAATCACTGCTGGATTCTTAGACCTTCTGTTTATAGAAAGTTATTGTTGGACTAGATAGACCACAACCTATGTACCATTCTAATAAATCCCCTATTTATCATCTCTCTCTCTCTCTCTCTCTCTCTCTCTCTCTCTCTCTCTCTATCTCTCTATCTCTATCTCTATCTCATCTATCTATTCGTTCTGTAAGTTGTGTTCCTCTAGAGAACTCTGACTAATACAGGTTATTATAAAAATCCGTTGAGTACAACTAGTTATATTCTATCAGTCTTGTGATGAATGCAGATATTCAATAAGGACATTATTTGACACACAGTTATCTGAGCCATGACACAGTGAAATAGTGAAATATGCTAATATGTGCCAGGATGCTTAATTAAAATGCATAATTTATTACTCTGGTATTTTTACATTTAAAAACATTATGCAAAACAAAACAACACAGTCCCCACTCCCTTAAATTGACATAATGCAAATTATATATTCAGCATAGATGGTGATATGCAAATAAAACATCAACATATTTGCAGATTCACAATCATATATCATTTATTTTGCACTTATTATCCACAGGCAAACCAAAAGAAAATGTTTTTTTTTTTGATAAACACAGTTCTTATCTTTCTGGACTTTATGGCATAAAAAGGGCAGTATTGTAATCTCTCTTACAGGTAGACAAGAAAACAGATTTTGAAACTAGCATAACATTCTTTTCTTTTACATCTGTGTGTGTGTGTGTGTGTGTGTGTGAGGGGGGGAAGAGAGAGAGAGAGAGAGAGAGAGAGAGAGAGAGAGAGAGAGAGAGAGAGAGAATGAACAGCATTCAAGCATGCACATGGAGGTTGGAGGACAGTTTGTGGAAGTTCTCTCCTTGGTAGCAAATGCATTTACTCACTGAGCCATCTCACTGACCCTACCATAACATTTTTGTATCAGGCTAATTCATAGCACTATGGACTTACTGACCTGCTATGTTGACTCATTTCATATGACTAAGGGTTATGAACTTTGGAATCTCATACGTGGGTGGAGACTTCAGATGGATTTAATCACCCACGTTAATCAATTTTGTTTTTCTTTGACATGTCATTGTCTTGCTCAGAGTTAACTCGGACAACAGTTAAAGGGCCAGGTTAGCATTGTCCAGTGGTGGAGCTCACTCAGTGTTTTGTAGTCTGCTTATCTCTAGGCCTCCCTTGCTTTGCAGTTCCCACGGGCACTCTGAAATCAGTGGGTTCCTCTGAGTTGTGAGTCTTGGCATTTTCCAGATGAACATCTGCGGTGAAGGTGCTCCAGAGTCTCCTGGGATGGCTGTTGAAATGATAGTTCCTGCCAAAGTCCAGGCCTATTGCTATGACCTGGATCTGAAATGTCTGCTGAGGCTCATGTTTTGAAAGCTTAGGATAACTTAAATTCTTCACTAAGACCAATAAGGCTTGGCCAGCCTTCCTGTCCTACTCCAACCACCCGACTGTCCCCTGGATGCTATGGCCACATAGAGTCCCTTGCCGTCTTGGAGAGTTCTCCTATTTCAGACCCAGGCCTTGGCTCCTGCTACAGCTCTGGCTAGTGGTTGCCTCATCTTTATACCTTTTCTGAGTCCCTGGCAAATATCTACCAGCCTTTTACACAGCAGTTCCAGAATCCCCTCATCTGCAGTGACTTTCCTAACCTAGTTCTACTGTGCATCCACTCTCCCTAGACCAATCTACATTTACTTAAAAAATGTATTTATTGTGCATGTATGTGCCTGACTGTATGTAAGTTCACCACACATGTGGGAGCCCGCGGAAGTCAGTAGAAGGCATCAGATCCCTTAGCACTGGAGTTACAGGTAGCATGAACAGCCTCGTGGGCACTGGGAACTGAATCCAGATCTTCTACAAGAGCAGTTAATGCTCTTAACCACTGAGATATCTCTCTAGCCCCTGATGCACATTTACCTTGATGGTAGAACTTATAACGTCTGACCACAGTATTCTTCTTCTTCCTTGAAGGCACAGCACATATGTTTCTGCTCTTAGTCTCTCAAAGAACATAATCATGCTCCCCTGAGTGCATGAATATACCCATGAACTATGCAATGGAGAGTTAGCATGTATTTGTAAAGTAAATTTTCAGCCTTGGACCTGGTAGCACCACTATTCTTTGGATATTGCAGAGTTGTCAAGAGTCTTGTCTGATGATCATAGACAGGGTCCGGAGAGCTGGTTTAGTAGTTATGAATGCTCACTGCTCTTCCAGAAGACCTCAGTTGAATTCCCAGAACCCATATCAGGTGACTCACAACTGCCTATAGCTACAGCTCTAGTGGCTCTGATGCCCTCTTCTGGCCACCTAAAGGTACACACACACACACACACACACACACACACACACACACCACACACGAAAATACAAAGAAAATGAAGACCACAGACAAAATGAATTAATTGTAGCTTCCCATATGTGAGCAAGCTCTACCCAGCTTTACTAAACGATGTTAAAAGCAGATGAAGCCCATAAAATCTGTCTCTTCCTTGATGCCAAGATACAGAGATAACAAAAAGGATAACAGAAGAAATGAAACCAGTGTCTTTGTTGTTTCAGCCTCAGAGAGAATGTGGGTAAATGAGCAAACTGTATGCTAAATTGAACTGATCCTTCCTGAACGTGCTCTTACTTAATTGGTTGATTTAATTTCCTAGCAAATGGACACTAAATGTATAATCCTTGAGAATGCTCGTTTGCCACAAATCCCTTCTCTTAGCTAAACCTCATTTATTTAAATTAATTTCCCATCATTTCTTCTCTTAGCAGTGTAGAGTGTAATCTGAATACTTCACACTTGCCTTTTCTTTCTAAGTACAAAAACATTACCATCTAAAGCAGTTTATGAATTAACAGTAGCCCTCCCAGATTGCTGGTGTGAATGTGAAATGGAAGAATCACTTTGGGATGATAGTTTTTTTTTTTTAAAGTTAAACTGAAATATAGAATATGCATTATTGTTTTCATTCCTAAGAATCTACTAAATAGAAATTAAAATGGAATTCCACAAAGATGTGTTAGCCAATGCCCATGCTGGCTTGATTCATCATGGCCCCCAAAGTAGGAACACTCAAATATCCATCTACTGAGACAAAATGGAGTCTGTCTATACAGACACTCACACATGTTCACATCCGTACCTATTCTCTCTCTCTCTCTCTCTCTCTCTCTCTCTCTCTCTCTCTCTCTCTCTCTCACACACACACACACACACACACACACACACTTAAAAGCACAATAAATCCCTTAGAAAACAAAGCATGTTCAACGAAAGAAGCTGGGTCCAGATGGGTACATAGAGTACTATTAGATTTGTATCAATTTTCCCAAAGGACAAATTTAGAGGCAGAGAAAGCAAATCAGTGGCTGCTTGGGCTTGGGAGGGCATGAAAGTAGGGCAGAAGGCAGAAGTGGCTGCAGATAGGCGTGGGGAGTTCTGGAGTTAAAGAGCAGGCTCTGAAAGGAGGTTGTGAATCACCGGGCTCTGTAAACGTACGGCTAACCGTTGACCGGCATCTCCACAACAGGCAAGTGTGCGGCTGGGGAAATCACACAGCAGTAAGTTACGGAACGGGGTCGAAATTGCCACTTGGTAATTTCATAGTCTCATTTCAGTGATATTTTAATTTTATGAATCCTTCCCAGGTAATGTAAAAGAAAGGTCTTTAATCACAGATTCCAGATTTGAAGTTGGCTTCTCCTTGGAGCCCCAAGGGCCTTCACCTTTATACCAGTAGAGGCAGATTCGGAATGTAAAAAACCTTTCTTTCCTTCAAACTAATTAAGGAAGCTCTGACATCAGCTTTATTTGCAGTACACCTGATGGAGGCCACGATACCAATTAAACTCTTGAATGATTAGAAATGCAAACTGTCAGACGCCTCAGCAACAGGCCTTGCTGTCTGTCTCCAGAATCACGAGGAGGCAAGGACATCATCTCAAGGGCCAGGAAGCTCTCAAGTTTACCCAAGTCGAAAGAGAAAGGGATGCTCACTATGATGGCCCAGAACTCACCTTTCACATCGGACAAAATTTCCATCATGGGGCAGCATGTTCCCGGGTTCAGAAGTTCTGTTACAGGGTAGGCTGACGTTGAACTTTCGGTGAAAAGGGAACCAAGTTGGGCTTCTGAATCTAGGATAGTTTAATTTCCCTGAGTCTGTGTTTCTTGGCCTGTGGTAATGGTATGAGTCTCTGCCTCACGGAGAGGCTAAGTAAGTGAGATCTCCTAGATGTCCGTGTTGTAGACAGAAGATTAACGAATGGGATCTATTCAGAGGATGGTTTAAGTCTTGACTCCTCCCTCCCCTACCCCCGCCCAGGCCATAGCTGTTGACTGACTGCCTGCTGTTCCCTCAATTCAGCAAATATGAACATCTGCATAAAACAAAAGCCAATAAAACTGTGCCATAACAAAAGCATCTGTGCAATGACTGCCAATAATAAATAACTGAATTTTATATGATGTTACAGTATGTGTCCCATGGGAAAGGTACCAGGTAAAATAGGAGGTCTCTGGAGTGGTGGGGGTGATGAAAGGGTGGGCTGCTGACAGGGTGCAGGGGAAAGGATTTCTGAGTAGGAAGTGAAAGAGAAGTATCATCTAGAAGATGCCTGAGGCACAGTTTAGCGTGTAGGTTCCCAAGTGGAATCTTCTAGAATGTCCTACAAAAGTTCAAGGAACACCAGGGAGGTGGTGACCAGGCCAGACCCAGGTGTATAGCAGTGAGAGGAGCAATGAGAAATGAACTCAAGCTCTGCCTCCATCGCCTGCTACATGATGCTTGACTAACCATTTCATGTCTCTTCATCTACAAAATGGGGTTCCAATCCCTATTTCCTTTTTTTAAAGTTTGTCACCCAGTTTTATTTTTTTCTTTTCTTTTTATTAAGAGATTTTCTATTCATTTTACATATCAACCACGGATTCACCTGTCCTTCCTCCTCCCACTCTGTAGTGAGTAGCCATTCAGTCCAGCGGTGTTCTCTGGAGCTCTGCTCAGTCCACCTCCACTGTCCAGGGTCCAGGAACAGAGAGAACCCTCGCCCATCCAGCTTTCCGGTCTCTGGGCACCTCCCTTGGCCCCTCCTTGTAGGCATGACAGTTGCCGAAGCCTCAATGGGGGTTGGAACTTCCAGATCAAAGCTGGAATGGCTACCCACTACACCACCCCCCCAGCCTACCCCCCAACCCAACCCCCATTTCCAGTTCCTCCAAGGCAAGGTCTCCCCTGGGGAGTCAGCAGAGCCTGGTACATTCAGTTGAGGCAGGTCCAGTCCCCTCCTCCCTGCACCAAGGCTGAGCAAAATGTCTCACCATAGGCACTAGGTTCTAAAAAGCTGGCTCATGCATTAAGGACAGGTCCCAGTCTCACTGCCTGGGGGCCCCCTAAACAGATCTATGTCCCAAAGTTTGGAAACACCTACCAATCCCAGGTGACTCTGAAGTTGAACCTTGTAGGTTGTGTTTCATCAGAACAAGCAGGAGAGCCTGCTGATTCATTTCTCTCTATGTCTAAGCTATTCAGATGTATGTGTTACCCCATTATTGTTGGTGACTCAGCAAGATTGCCCAGGGCAGCTATGAGGTAGGACTGACTGAAAGAGAGGAACAAAAGTGAAAGATTTAGACATAGGCAGGAGAACAATTCGCTTATTCACCCACCCGACAGCTGCTCCTGAATGGATAAATTAATATAGTTATCTGCTATGCCCATTAAAAAGATAAACATGGGGTATGGTACAGACTTTTCAATAGTGGGATGATAGATTTTGTACATAGATAAATGAATGCATGCGTGTGCATGTCTACCAGTGTCATATTAGGGTATAGCTTTTCTCAGAATCATCACACATCAAAGGTGACTCAGATACTTAGAGGACATTTGTCGGCCATTTCTAGTAAACTGTGTGTTAGAGATTCATAAGACAAGGGAGAACATGGTAGACCCTTCAATGCTATTCTTCTCAAACTGTTCTCTCAGCCCTGGGCAAATATAAGTGGTTCAATGCAAAGACTACCTAACCCAGCATCAGAAGACCTTGGCTTCATCTCTGGCCCTTCAAGATTGAGCTGTGTAGCTTGGGCTCCCCATTGAACTCCGAACTCTATTTTCTTCACTTCACCTAATGGCAATAAACCTCTACATTATCTGACTCCCAGATGTCAGAGGTCAAGTATAAAGGCCATTTGGTAAACTGTAACTAGCTACTCAAAATGAGCTCAGAGGTCCTTGTTGGAAACAGGCTGATGGAAACCTGGGGGGATGGTCAAGTATTGGGGAAAAAAAGGAGAGTTTGGGCATCTCTCCAGATTAGATGTGCTAATTTATGTGCATTAGTTAGGTTGGTTTGCTGGGCAATCAGATGGGACTCCCTGATGGATGTGCCATTCACAACAGCCAAGAAACACATGGCTCAGTAATTGTGATCCTTTCTGACAGGATTATGAAAGGCATAGGTCTGGGGGACAATTTCAAGGATACCTTCTCACTAAACCCTTCAGAGACCTGGAAGCAGAATAAGTTGGGTTCATTTTCAACCCTTCTCTCCAGCTGCCTGGGTCTGGGTTCCAGGAACAATAGGAATAAACCATAGTCAGAGAATGGTGCCTGGTGGTGCGGTCCCACTTCCCTTCAAGCTTAGAAACCATCTGGGCTAGCTGAAAGTGAGAAGGAGGAGAGTCGCCTGCTTTCTCATGGAGAAAAACACCGCTAGAAGTCAGGGGCAGAGGAGGTTCTCTGGGAGAGAGAGTTACTGAGGAGAATGGCAACAAGATGCTCTATTAAATGACATATGCCCGGCTGGAGCATAAACTAGGGAGGGGTTAAGAATCATTGGATCTTAACAGTTATTGAACTTGCTGGGCATGGTGGCTTTCTGCCTATAGCCCCCATACTTGGGAGACTCAAGTAGGAGGAGTACCTGGGTTCAGATCCTGCCTGAGCTACATAGTTTGTTCTGACCATCCTGGGCTACAAATTGAAACCCTCTCTGCATAAAGAATTGTTGAACTTGATGACGGACTTGATGCAGGTAAAATGTCCCATCACTCACAGTGAACTGTGAGCTTCTCCTGGAGACTATCAAGTCTTTGAATTTCTTATCTCTCCAGGACTTACCCATTGCCTGGCACTGCATGGTCACTCAGTATATTTGATACAATGCAATATCTGCCTGGCTCTGTCCACACAGCCAGGTGGTCAGTGACAAAGAGCCAGCATTACATGGGTGTTTTACCTTAAAATCCCTCACATTTGAAGAGGTTCCTTTGGTAAAACATTTCTCTTATTTGATATCCATTCATCTTTGGAGTGTTCATAGCACCCAAACCAGGATGTAAACACGCTGTGATGTCTTGCTATAAGGTTGAGATAGCAGGGCTTTGGGGGTGGTTTGGGGATATCTGGAGCAACTTCCAGGTCTTAAGAATTGAGATCCTGATGGTTGAAAATATCTTGTGGTGGTAAATGACATAAGTTTGGAGACTCCTTAGAAAATATCAGTTCAGTGTATGACTGACTCTGCCTGTGATGACTGTTTGGGTCTGTGACACCAAGGGAGTGTTTTAGGGCAGTTGAACTACATCACATTTCATCTGACAACATCTCCGGGTTTCTTAAATTATTTTTAGTCATGGTTTCTTTAACAACAATAAGGCTCTTTGCTTGTTGTATAAAGCATTCATTTAAAAAAAAAAACCCTTTTTATTTGTTCTTATAATTTTCATTTTCTACCACCTAACATTTTATGCTTTTCCTGTGCTATTTGAAGTTAGGAAGTAGGTATTGCTATATGGGAAATGACTATCAGGGAGACCTTATATAGGCCTCATATTTACTATCTTTTAGAACATTTTCACTCAAAATACTGTGTATTAATTGTAAATAACATTGCCAGGAAGCCTCATATAAAATACTTCCAATCCTCAGGGACCGGAGAGACAAGCCAGTGGATAAAACCGCTTCCTACTCATGCAGATGAACTGGGCTCAGTTTCTGGCACCCATACCGGTCAGCTCACAATCACTTGTAACTCGGGTTTCGAGAGTTCTGCTGCCCTCTGACCTCCTTGGACACTGCACACGCATGGTACACAGAAATCCACACATGTACAAAAACGTATACATAATAAACAAATTAATTAACTAAAAATCTTCCCAATCCTTTTCAATGTGTCCCAATCATGAAATGATCATTATTTCTTGGGTCTCCTGAAACAGTGGAGAAAGAGTGCTGTAATCATTCTTGCTGTAGCTCCCCCCCCCCAATAGATACACATGGAAGGAGTATTCATTTTGGTGGACATGGCTTAAAGAAATCCAAGCTATTTCTATTTTCACATTTTTAGAGAAGGAAGGGGTTCATTTGGCTTGTAGTTCCAGGAGAGGGAAGACGTGGTAAAAGGCAGAGAGAGCACAGCAGTAGCAGAAAGATGGGCGATCACATTTTATCCCCACACAGGACGCAGAGACAAAGAGAGAACAGGAAGTGAACAGGCGATGAAACTTCAAAGCCAGCTTCAAGTGGCGTAACTCCTCCAGCCAGGCTCCACCTCTTAAAGGCTCCTTAACTTTCCCCAGCAGCACCACCAGTGAGAGCCAAGTGTTCAAACATATGAGCCCATGGGAGACATCTCTCATCCAAACCATCCAAACCAAACCACTGCACATTAATCGTTGCACTAGCATCAGCTGCATCTGAACCAAATACCAACACCTAGGACTTTATAGTGATCTGAGGATATTAAATTTCTTTCTCATATATTACTTTTACATACACTTACTTTTAAAGATTTTCATTTTTTAATTAAAATACTGTTACTTCACTTCACCTGCCCCTTCCTCCATCCAGTTCCTCCCATGTCCCCTCCCTTCAATTTCTCTCATGCCCTCCCCAGTCTCAAATAGATAGTCTCTTTTTCTTTGATAACTATTGTTACATATATATGCACAAACATAAATACAACCAGCCGAGTCTAATTTTGCTGTTTGTGTGGATATAGTTCCAGGTTTGACCATCTTATACTGGATAACCAATCTGGGGCTCATTTCTGGGAGAGGCTAATTCTCCTCAGTCAATAGTCGCCTGTAGTTCTTTGTCCAGGTGTGAGACCCTCATGAGATTTTCCCCTTCTGTGTTAGCATGTCTATTGATATTGTCATTGTTCGGGTCTTGTTTATGCAGCCACTTCTAAGAGATGCAATCTCATAGCAGACTTCCTGGTATTCTGGTTCTTACAGTCTTTCCATCCCCCTCTTTCCTGATGTTCCCAGAACCATAGCTGCAAGAGCAATGTGTGCTGCAGATGCATCCTTGGGAGCTGGGCTCCCCACAACCCACTGAGGTTTGCAAGCCCAGTTGTAGTCCATGGAGTAAGTCTCCACTTGCTACCCAGGAAAATAAAGGGAAAGGTGTTTGTCACAATGAGCACGTTCTGATGGGACTGGATATGTCTTGCAGACTTCTTTGCCACCTGGATCTCCCAGCTTCCTTCAGAAGACTATGGGTAGGAAGAGCTAGCAGATCTCCAAAAGGTAGTAAATGCCACCACATCCAGCATTAGCAATCTTTGAAACTAAACACGGATTTAACAGATTGCTAAGTGTCATAGTCATACAATTCATTAAACCACATTTAAATGAAAAGCAAATGATAACCTTATTTATTTGAAAATTAAACGAACAAGTGCTATCATGTAGAAATGAAACACTCATACCTCATTTTTATTGAATAAACATACTAAATGTAGGAGGGAAAACAACCATACAGAATGGGGTTCAAACTGACTTTAGTTTACTCTTTAAGCCTGCTGGGAATGAGTGGAAGGACTCCTTTTCTTTTGCTAGGATGGGGAGACCCGTTGTAGAGGAGATGAACCTGTAGCTTTGAATAGCTACTTACATGGCAAGAAAAGCTTGAGGCAGGACCTCTGTGGTCTCAGGACTAAGACTTCTACAATTAAACAAAAATTGGAAGTGCAAAACCTGAGGCCAGGTGGTGGTGGTGCATGCCTTTGATCCCAGTTCTCAGGAGGCAGAGGCAGGTGGATCTCGGTGAGTTCAAGGCCAGGCTGGTCTATAGAGTGAGTACCAGGATAGCCAAAGCTACAGAGGAACCCTGTTTTGAAAATGCAGAGCACTGGTGACACTCTAAAAAATTGTTGTCTACTGGAAATGCAAACTTGGTCCTTTTGTTTTTATCTAGCACCTCTGCTTAGGGGAAGATTGTAGAAGAAGGTTCTAGAAAAGTGTTAAGAGAAACAATCCAAATAGTCTCCTAGGTGGTTAGTGAACAGCGTAATAGAAAGATAAAGATGTGAGTATTGTTCCTGTGGGAGACTTACTCAGGATTCCTAAGGGTCAGGGTGCTGGTTAGATAGGGCTACAGTTACAGTGTGGGCCAATTCTGGAAGATCAGAAATTGTTCACAAAGGGAAAATCATGGGAGCAGGAAGGCATTTCAAACATAGACCACAGCATATTCAAAGGTGTAGGGCGTGAAATAACTCCTGTATCCTCCTCCATGGAACCTTTTCTGACCCGACTCACAAGGAGCTGACCTCTCTTTTTCTCATACTATCACTGATTTTAGTCAGCTCACACTTTCTGCCATTGAAACACCCGTGGTGTGCAGGTTCATCAAGGTAGCAGGTAGGTCATGGGATAGTCCCGGAACACATCTATCAATCGAGCAAAGAATCCAGACGTTTCCGGCAGACAATGGAAAACAAATGCACTAAATGTTTCAACGTTTTTTTTTCTGAGCCACGCAGCGTTTGGTTCTCTGTGCTTACATAAACTCCGAGCGCTGTTTTATATAACACAGCGCTTAGAGAGCGCCTCGCCTGTGAGAGAAATCCCAACACGAAAAGAAACCAAATGGAAAAATAAGAAAAATTCCTTGCATTTCCCCATGGTTTATCCCCACGCCAACCCACACAGCTGAAACACATCTTAGCTCCCTGCTGCTTCGGGGGCGAGGGAGGTGGTTTGAGATGTTAGGTTTTTGAGAAGAGAAGCTTTTTTACACCCTCCATTTATAGGTGTACCCCCATTTACATCTGTGTGTCAGGTGCACCCCCACTGCCAGCGTTTAGAACCTTCTACTGCTTCAAGTCCTTAAATTTATGATGCTGTGTAATAAGAAGGACCATTCTGTCTTTCCTATGGAACACCAACTATGAAGAATTCCGGGTATTTATGTGGGAAGGGAGCCTTTATACTGCCCTCTTCCACTTAGCGTGTGACTGGAGACAAAAGCTTAGGAAGACATAGAAGCATCAAGGTAGTTTCTTCTAGTCTCTTTAATACATACCCATGTTTTCTTTGTTGCCGCGGCTTCTAGATGGTCACCAGCCATAATAGGTGGGCATTTTCCTTGTTACTGCCCTGGCTTTGCTTTGCAGCTGGGCTAGAACTTGGGAAAGTGAACTTTGCTTACGCCCTGTCTCAGAGTTCAGAATGGTTTGCACCTTTCAGTTCCAGAAGCTTCTTCTACCCTGTTCCCCAAATCAATGTTCTGTGTTGACTCTTTGATTTTCTTGGAGCATTTCCTGAAAGTTTTATCTCCGGACCCATCTTGGTTTCTCCTTCCCCGAGAAAGACCCATGTCTGACTCTGTACTCCACCTGGGAAATGTGTCTTTCTCAGGACTAGGAGGAGAGTATGGTCTCCTTGGCCTGCCTTGACAATGGTGCTTACTTGCAAAGGCCGGATGAAACCAGGGCTTCCTGCTTCCTCTTGGGTCCTCTGAGGGTTGGTTTCTGCTCTCCTGCGCCACCTGCTGTAAGGAGCCCCACAGGCCGGTTTCCCAGTCTCCAGCCCCAGGCTTACAGCGGAAGCCAGAGCCAAGCCCTTCCTCCCAGCAGATGTTCCTCAGGCTGCCAGGTTTCTGTCCAGACCTTATCTGTGTTGCCTCGGCTGGCTCCTAGCTCAGAATTCCAGTGTCCCCAAATGACTTGCCTGCAGTCACGAAGGCCCTGCGCTCACTGGCCAGAAGGAAGGGGTCTGCCCATGTGAGGACTGCTGAAGTACAGTTCTTGCTGGCTTTCTGAATGTGTAGACAGTGAAGACCGTCTCTTTAGCAGTGAAAACACACACATACACATATTTGTTTTGAAATGGCACCAGAAACATGGCATTTGTCCTTTAATGGCCTTCCATCATGTCCCCAACTTACCCCAAACGAGCTCACTTCCCCACCCCAACCCCAAATTCTCCCAAGTTTGTTTTTTGGTTCATTGTTTTGTTTTAGCACTTGGGACTTTTCTGCGTGCTCTCCACTGAGTTAGTGATTTTAATCAAGGGACCACAGAGAGAGAAGGGCTGTTTTTGTTGCCTTCCCATGGTTCCCTGTTGTAGATTGACCAACTCTTGACAGTAGGTTCTTATACATTTGTGCTTTATACATGTTCATATTATATATGTGCAGCCAGGCATATTGGAGGCCTGTCTCAAATCCTTACTACAATATGGAGACTCTAGTTGATAAAAACCCTTTATGTATCATTTCCTCAAGGCAAATCTCACTATGGAGCCCAGGTTGACCCCCAACTCATGATCCTCCCACTTCAGCTTGTAGAGTGCTGAGGTTATAGATATGCACCTCTGAGTCTGTTTCAAAATCCATCTCAAAAGTCCTTCCCTATTTGTTTATCAAAAGGGAAAGCCAATGCTGAGATGTTGAATGCTCATTCCTGATTTAATTCCTTCAATAAAGCTGACGCTGTAGGAAGGGTGACTTCTGTTGTGATCCTGGTAAAAGGGAAGCACGTGACCAGCAATTGTTTCTTGAAATCAGAGGGGGAAAAAACCAGAAATGCATGCATATGACAGAGAATTGAGATAAACACAAGTCAGAACTTCCTAAGAGCAAAGGTTACTTGAGAGTCTTGAGAAAGAGGCGAGTCTATGCCAACAACTACGGTAGAAAGAGGGAGTGCATTCATTTTGCTCAGTAAGCACTTACTTACCATTGCTTTGTGTTAGCACTGGGGGATGCTGGTGTTAAGCATAGCATTTGACCACTGAGAACACAGAAACAAATAAATGGACAATTTCAGTAGAATTTTCTAAAGGCTGAGAGAGGACATACCCTAGATGCTGTGGGAGATCCCTACTTCAGGCTGTCTAGCTAGGGAGGGTGATACTCCGATGAACACACACAGCCAGGGAATTACAGTGGTTGGTTGGCCTATAAACACCTTCAGATCTTGGGAGGTCCTTTCAGTTCTTTTCTAGAATGAGATGTTGATACATAAACAATGTCATCCAACCTTGATGGCTTCAAGAGGCTCAGCTCGCTTCTGCTTCTTGGTTGGCTTGTGACATGGACATAACAGCTCTTTGTGTATTAGAAGGGAAAGGACAAGGTGGGGAATCTTCTTTTTCTCTGCTTCTGAGGGATGTGGCCTTTGAAGCAGCCTTGGTGCTCCAGATGTTATATGGCCAGAGACCTAGTAGAGGAATTCTCCATGCAAGCCAGTGTGGAGAGGAAGGAGAGGGTCAGGACTCAGATGAGGTGTATGGTAGCCAATCAGAGTTCGAACAGATCATCTGACAGGTGGGAAAGCTGAGGCTAAAGGGCATGGAGCCACCTATAATCTTGGGAAACAATTCATATCTATGCTCTGGCCTGTATCTGACCAGTCTGGGAACCTCTGAGAGGTGTATTTTGTAGAAAGATACACCTTGAGGACTGGGTAGTATGGTGGTGATGGGTCAGTCAGTAAAATGCCTGTCTTTCTAGCTTAAGAGTCTGAGTTTGGTCCCTAAGATCCACATAAGAATGTTGGGCATGGTGATGGATGCTTGTAACCTCAGCTCCAGGGAGGCAGATACAGGAAGATCCCCAAAGTTCACTGGCCAGGTTAGTCTAATAAGAGATCCTGTCTCAAAGGGAGTAGACTAAATTCCTGAGGATGACTTCTGAGGCTCTAGTTTGGTCTCTACATATACTGGACTCCTTATGCACCCTTGCACCTACAGATGAATACACACACACACACACACACACACACACACACACACACACACACACACTTTAAAAAAGAGGCACTTGGAAATAGTAGGCGGGCTAGAATTGGCCTGTTTCACTTGACTATCCTGCCAACTGGATTGGTATTAGAAGGGTGGTTCTCCCAGCCTTCTCGGGGGAGTTATTCAATCTACACTATGGCAGCTGGTGTCCTTGTTGCCCTGGACCCGTGGTCAGAAAAAGAAATTCAGGGGAAACAAAGATCCTGGAGTGTCTGCAGACCCAAGCCCTCCAGGTCCACTTGCACAGGGCGGGGCCCAGAGGGTTGGTGCCAGGCACTGTGTGGCTTCTCCACCCCTTCCCAGGCCCCTCAGAGCATCTGCTGGCTTTCAGAACTGCAGCCACCCTGAATGGGTCTTTGTGTGTGCCCCAGGAGCTGGCTCCGAGGAGCCCTGTTGAAATGCTTTTAGCGATGTCTCCTCAGGACCAGGCGTAGCCCGGCATGGTGCCCATCTTGTGAGGGCGGGCCTTTCTGGTGCTGTTTAGATGAACGGGAGATGTATTCTGCACTCCTGTAAAGGGTATCATGGACAAGCTGTAGGGATGGCAGATATTCTCTCTCTCTCTCTTTTTCTCTTTTTCTCTCTTCTCTCCTCTCTTGGTGCTTTCTGGCCACCCATACATAGCCATGGTAATATTTACAAGAGGGTCATATTTGGCTATTCCTTAGAAGCTTCGTTCTGTGTTGATGGTTCAGCATCATTCCATCCAACTTTCTCAGTCATGCTCTGAGGTGCATCATTTCAGTTTCCACTTTATAGATGGAGACACCAAGGTTCAGAGGTGGTAATCTACCTGCACCCAGGGAGTTCTGAGCAGGAACATAAAAACAGGATTAGTGCCTCCCCCCCCCTTCCCACCCCCTTCAGGTTTCAAGGTGTCTCTTGCAAGATACTGAGACCTGCAGGCCACTTGTAGGCCTGGGTGCCTGAGAGATCTCTGCAGTCCTGGGTGCTGAGGGAAGCAGAGACTGGGTGTGGGAAAGGGCAGACAGGCTTGTGCACACGCGGATCCCATTATGCTTACTTCACGCTCCCTGGTGCTTTGGCGTCTTGATAATAACATTTTACTTTATGTGATGAAAGGAACTGTAGCTGTAGGATGAACCTATTGGGGACAACTTCATCTTTAGACCTTGGCTAAAGAATCTCATTTCCACGTCCAAGAAACCAGGAAACAAATGGCAGTCCAGGCCCCAGCACAGGGCCCTTTCCTCAAGCCCGTCACTGTCTACACAGTTTACTGTCCTCTCTTGCCACTCAGGCAGTGAGGGCTCCTTCACTGGCCTGTCCTTGGCTAGACAGGGATCTTGCTTTTGTTTACTTTTCTTTCATAGTAGATCAAAGTGGGGGTGGCGGTGACAGTGACATCGACTTTCTCCCGCCTGTCTTCTCCTATGTGTGACAAGCCCCGATGCTGGAGCGTACAAAGCTCCAAGCATGACTGCTTTGAAGGACAAAATGGTTGACCATGACTGAGCCAAATGGCTGCCCGGGAAGGCCTGCATCTCTTTCCAAAGAGATTATGGAAAAACTCCCAGGAAACAAAAACAGCATGGGAAAAGAAAGTGCATGCAGAAGTTCCCGGCTGTGTGCTTTTGGAGGGTGCTGTCTGCCATCTTGAGTTCTTTGTTTTTTCCTCTCCACTCCAGCCTTTCCCTTCCTTTCTCTTCCTTGATCTTTTCTTTCTTTGAGACAGAGTGCTTTTATGTTGCTGATGCTGGTCTTGACCTCTTGGGCTCAGGATCTTCCTTCCCTAATAGCTTGGACAATAGATACAAGCCTCCACACCAGCTTTGTCTTTTTCTTTATAAGAAAATTGATCTTCTTACCTCCTTGGCTATTGGCCATATAACCATACTTTCTGGAAATAGAGGAATGGTATTGCCTCTGAGAGGGATATTCAACATTTTAAAATTAAGATGGAGTTGGTGGTATTTCATATGCTAAGCAAGTGCTCTACTACTGAGCTACATTTTCAGTTGTGGGAGGCCTTTAACATCCACCTTTAATACACAGCAAAAAAGAAACTCAGTAGAATTGAATCCCCAGTTGCATGTGGTTTAATGTGCTCTGCCCTGCAATGGGAAGAATCAGCTTGCACCCCCAGCTATTACTGCATACAATGCCAGAAATAGCAGTGTTGACATGATGGATAAAAGGATCCATTCTGTGTATCATTCTCCAAGGTGCTTCCTGTTATTCCATATTTCTTTCTGACATCTAAAAGTCTTTAACTAAGTATATTTTTCCTTTATACCATTGTTGTCACTATGAATTAGAAGTATAATATTACTGTCATGGTGTATGATAAATACTTATAGTTTTGTGTAACTGAAACATAAGCCCAACAGAGAAATACCAGTCAGAATCAAGAAGGTTGTGTGACTAGTCTATAGATGATTAAGGTCCCGAGGGTAGATGATGCTGAGCAAATCAGAATGAACTATACATACCATACATACCCATTAGACTACCTTTCGATAAAGTCAAATTTCAGAGAGAGTAGACCTCACTATTAAAACAAACAATAACAAATAATAAGGACAAGAGATTAAGGGACAATTCATGACAGATACTAGAAAAGATTGTGTGTGTGTGTGTGTGTGTGTGTGTGTGTGTGTGTGTGTGAGAGAGAGAGAGAGAGAGAGAGAGAGAGAGAGAGAGAGAGAGAGAGAGAATGAGAATATATGGGAAACAAACCCATTTGGATAAGACGATGCTTGGGCTATATGAAGTCGGAGTAACTTCCTGCACTTAAATATTTTATTCATAGGGCAACATGTGAGTCATTGGAGAATTCTGTCTTTGTTAGTAGAACTGTCAATTTACTTCTTAGCCTTGTGTTGGCAGGCGCTGCAGAATCACCTGTCAGGACTGTGACAAGTAGGCAACAGGGATTGCCAGAGGTTTTCAAAGAGAGATATGATCAAAGGCAGCTATTAGGAAGACCAACCAGGAGTCATATGTGAGCTGGATTATAGTGGGTTGTCTTAGGAAGCCAAACTAGGTGGTGTAACAGTAATCCAATGTGTGTGTGGGGGGGGAGGGGGCTGGGAGAGGGAGAGAGGGAGGAAGGAGAGGGAGGGTAGAAAGGAGAGAGAGGAGAGAGGGAAGGAAGGAGAGAGGGAGAGAATGGAGAGAGATAGAGAGAGATGAGAGAGAGAGAAAGAGAGAGAGAGAGAGAGAGAGAGAGAGAGAGAGAGAGAGAGAGAGAGATGCTTCACTAAGGGCAGCTGCATCAGTATTAAAAGAAATGGACCAATTCAGAAAACTCAGTGGAGGAAAAGATGGACAGAGCAACTAAACAGCAGTGGTGGAGGAATGAAGCAGGGATGGATTCAATGTGACATGGTCATCACTGTCAGATTTCCCAAGAAAGGACTGGGCATCTGTGCACCGGCCAATGCCAGCAACTCGGCTTTCTGCTCCTTCCTTCCAGGAAACAGTCAAGAAACAAGTTGCTAGGGCCAGTCAGCTGCACAAACTTTCCCCTAAATCTGTGATGATGGGAGTCACATGACCCTGACATAGGCTAAGTCGAAGTCAGAGATAAGGTGTAAGATGCAGGTTTCTATTCCCTCAAGGAAGGATGCTACTTCACAGATGCCATTGCCGTAGTCCTACCATAGTTCCTCATGCTGGTGCTGTGGAATGCCAAGCTTGATCTTAGTGTGGTTCTCTGCACGAAGGTAAGAAGAATTAAGAGTAGGAGAAATCTAAATGCCGTGGTGATATCCAGTCTCCTGCACAGTCCCACTCGACTCTCTGTGGTTTAGTTTGAGTCCCGTTCTCTTTCATCAGCATTTCTTTACTCATAAATCTAAGACTCTGTTACCAAATTTCCTCAACTTTCACAATGAGATGGGAAATGTCTGCCTATTAATTTTTTGCCATGCCATCCGACAACAGTGGACTGTAGAGCTCTGATGAAGACGGCATCTCACTGGCTCTGAGATGAAAGGCTTGTTGTGAACCCATGAGCTTAACTCACTGGCACCTCCCAATGAGCCTCTCAGATTACCTAACAGCATGTTCTTTTATGCTGACTCCAGAATAAAAAAGAAAAAAAAAAAAAAGAACATTACTGTGATAAATGAAGGCAAGGTAACTGAAGTCCCTTCTTTAGAGATCTACCCAATCCTGGGGGAGTTTTATGTCTCCATGACCCAGGCTGGTCCCTGGCCAAGGACCCTTGAAGTTCTCTAAAGAGGAGCAGCTCTTGAAAGATCGATTGTATCCTTCATCAAAGACGAAATCAGTGTCTTTTCATAACCCCATTGCTTTCCCACGCTGAGGGCTACTGTTAGCATCCAGTGCTTTCTCCTTTCTTGGTATGAAAATGCAAATATCTCTTGTCCACCAAGAATGAAGCATCCTCATAGTCACACTAATTGGTAAATTTCCCTCAAAAAAACATGGATATATATGGTAATGTCTGAATGTCAAGTGTCATGTTTTGAGTGGGATAAAACAATCCTGGGTTGCTGGGGGTCCTTGGCAGAACCCACTCCTAGGGAACTATCACTGTACACTTCTTGTCTACAACAGAAAGCTTTCTGACAAGTGTGGTGATATATGGTGTACCCTAATAAACTTTTCCTGAAGATTAGAGAGACAAAGGAACAAGCCACTGCCACGTCTCCCCTCACCAACTCCATGAATCCTCTGACTGAAATCCTGAGTCCTCACCGGAAAGGCTCCAGCCGAAAAAGCGTCTAGCTGAAAGGGACGCTTCTGCCGAAAAGCCTTTAGTTCCTGTCTCCTCACGCCTTATATACCTTTCTCCACCCTGCCGTATTACTTCCTGGGATTAAAGGCATGTGTGCTTTCCAAGCAAAGACATAAGATCTCAAGGCTGGAATTAAAGGTGTGTGCCACCACTGCCTGGCTCTGTTTCTCTTCTAGACAGAGTCAATCTCATGTAGTCCAGGGTGGCTTTGAACTCACAGAGATCCAGACAGATCTCTGCCTCATGTGTGCTAGTATTAAAGGTGTGTGCCCCACTGCCTGGCCTCTATGTTTAATCTAGTGGCTTGTTCTGTCCTCTGATATTCAGGCAAAGTTTATTAGGGTACACAATATATCACCACAGACAAGCATATTGAGATCAACATGGGTCCCTAGGAATTATTTACTCACTTGGAAATGAGACGTGCCCTGATTTCTTCAGCTTCTTGGTTTACTATGGCATTTTGAGCCCAGTAACCCTTAGTTTCTGAGAAAGAAAGATTGGTTCTGATTGACTGCTCTTAGAGTCCCTGGACACCTGTAGGCCACAGTGCCTGTGAGACTGAGTACAGAGCTTTCTATCTAAAACATCCTGTGTTCAAACTGAATGCTTTCCGACTTGGAGTATGGATCTGCAATGTTGTTGCCTTAGTTGGTAGTGAATACAGGAGCTGTAGCTGCATGTCTTTGCTACTTGCTCTGTGGTTGGAAAGACATAGTTTGGCTTCTTTGGCAAACGCTTCACAGGAGTGGTCAGTTCTCAATGACCCCCACATGGATTACATGCTCTGTGAATTATCCATAGATAATTTTAAATTCCAATCTGGCTATACTATTATTTGATATGCACTCATGAAGATATCCCTCAAGATCTTCCCTTAAGCAAGGCACAGTTTGCATGCCAATGTCAGCATGGAAGGAAATAGGCAGAGGTAAATTTACTGAGCTGTCATGGTGTAACAATTCATAAATCAGAAAGAATGACTTTGAAGTAATCCTGCTTGAAATTGCATCATTACTGCTCAAACAGCTTTCTGTGATTATGAAAACAAAAATAAAAAAATCCTCTATATACCTATTCTCTCCTCTTCTCAGTGCCAGAATTTGCAAGGATATAATTGCGGCAGTGAACCCCAAGTTTAGGAGTGAGAGAGGGAGTTGACACATAATTCTCCTGCCAACTTGAGATCCCCTGGGGCTTAATCTGTAAAACCTCTCTAGCTCTTTCCCAAGACAGTCATCAAGGAAGTCACATCGGAGCCATCTTGTCCTCCTCCTCCACTGAGTGAAACCCAACAGTGTAAAGCCAACATGAAAATCAGTTGTGCCTTATCTCCTCCTGGGAGGTAGAGAGGAAGGGCCTTTTAGGCCTGTTCCACCTTAAAAGCCAAACGTGCACTTTCTGTGTGTGGCTCTGGCAGGAAGGGGGTGGGGGCTGATCTGTGCAGGGAGTGGGGGAATGTAAGCAGATCTCTGATGAAACCGCTTGGCTCAGCAGTTTTTGAGCTTGTTGTAATTGGCCTAGCCTAAAAGAATTCTTCAAGCTGTACCTAGGCCAAGGAAAATGCAAAGGCTTCCCTGAAACAGAGGCACTCGGGGTGGATGGGAAGAAAGAGCTCATCTGCAAACTAGACAAATAGACAAGCAAAGTGGACAGGAAGTGGGGCGGGGGGTGGAGCAGAGAGGGTGCACACAGACCGTTTTCTCTCTTGGCACATCAGTGGATCTGGTCACCTCAGGCAGGGTAGGCAGACCTATCAAAAGATCTTGGGTAGCCCTTTCCTACTTCCCTGAAGACTAAGCCATCTCCTTGTCTAGTCTGGCTTCCCACAGGCTTTGTAATGGCCCTTTCTCTGGACATCAGAGATTAGGGTTCTCTCTGCCAGTCTCGGGCTGAAAGCCAACTTTCTATGCACTCACTGCTGCTGATGCTCAGGGTGCCTCACAGGCCTTCCAATCCGGCACTTAGCTATTATTTCCTCTTCTTTTTCCAGGTCCTCTGTTACTATTGTGAGGGTAGGTCTCGTGGGTCCCATTGGGTTCCTAGTGTATACCTTGACCCTAGCTATCAGTACTCTAAGCAACAGCTGACTGGGCCACTGAGTACTGTGGGACACTTTATAGCAGGCTTTATTCCATTATTGCTGTATATTTGAGCACACAGGAGGTGTTCTGTCTACACCTGATGGACTCCCATTGCTGTGATGTATTAACAGTCCTTGACTACAGGAGGGTGCTCCTAGGTATGTTTCCCTGAGAAGCAAGGAAGTCAGAGAAATGAAGAAACTCAATCATGAGATGGCTCGACCTTCCTTCCATCTCTATGCTCTGGTCTTTCTTTTTTCCACCTTTGCCAGCAATGTGAATCTGCATACCCACTTCCATCATCTCTTGATACCCCCATGTGACCTTGCGAAAGTCTTATCCATCAGGCGCCTCTCGTGGGATGTCACTTCCTGTCTTCATCTTTCTACTGTCCCTTTCTCCCTGCTTCCTTCTTTTCCTCCATCCTCCAATTCAAGCTTTTTGTCTCCTTTCCTTGGCCAGAAATGAATTCTTTCTCTCGTCCCCTCTTTTCATGAGCTTTGTACCTCTCCAAATCTCTTCAACTCTTCTACAGTAAACATCATGCAAGGGACCCTACAGCTCCCTGATATTCCTCTCTATCAGTCTTCACCCTTCTTTGTTTACCTTGCTTCTGTTTCTCTCTCCCCCCTGTCTGCATTATAAAGCTTACCAATATTGCAAAAAGTGTGACAGAGCGGGGGAAACTAACAGTGTCACCAGTGTGGCCATTCAACCTTGAACTTTTCAAAAACGCCCACGTGGAACCGCTCTGAGGGGACTGCTTGCTTCTCCCTTGTTTCCACATCTTGCTGGCACATACTACACATGAGTGGCTACGCTTTAGCCCCAGTAGCCTGCTCTGTAACCAAATGGATCTCTGAGGCCGACTCCAGAGATGTTACAGCCTGGTAATTGAGGAAGTTGTAGAAGGAGGTCAGGCCTGGGAGTGGTGGTAGCTTGCTATTGCAGTGGTTTCTTGACATCTCTTTAAAACCTAAGGTGCTCCTTCTGTGGTTTATTCAGAGAGCAGATATCCTTTTCCTTGATATTTTCCACCACACTGAAGGGCAGTTGCCTCATTTAAGAAGTCCTATAGCCTTGTGGAATTACGTGGGAGGGTAAATTACTCTGTTTTAGTGAAAGACAGGGAAAGAAACAAAGCACAGTCTGGAGCTAGGTGGCTGTCAGATTAAACTGTGAGATGCCTTAGCAGGAGATAGAATGCTGTGTAGGTAGTTCATGTTTTTTCTTGTTGTTTTTGTTTGTTTTGGTTTTTTTAGCTTCTCCTGTAGGCCTCAGTTATTTATCAATGTTGGGGTCCAGTGTTTTGATTCAGCCCCTATCTATCAAAGGGTCCCTTGAAGCGGGGAGTGAAAAATTGAGAAGTGATAGAGAGATAGATAGATAGATAGATAGATAGATAGATAGAAATATAGGTGTAGGAAAAGACAGAGACACAGGATAGCTTCAGGAGGGCTCTGGGTCAGTACCCAGCAGCCACAAGTTGGGCTTTTTATACACTAGCAACGGGAGAGGCAAAAGACCTCCCCCTTTCAAGATCAAAGCACAACATATAACCCAGTGTAGACCCTTCAAAACACCTGGTAACCAGGCCCCACGGCAAAGCATCTTGTGATTTGGCCTTGAAGTATAAGACACCTGGCAACCAGGCCTTTGCACCCTATTATGCAGCATTGGAAAGCAACATAAACTCTGACTCTCAAACCTGGAAACAAACCATAGCTGAAATCTTTGTGGACTTCCACATATCAACTCAAAGATTCTGAGTCAGACAGATCCTCAAATGTCATTTCATTTCAGTTGGCCTCCATGGTTGGGTCTTCTCTTGGCCCAAAAGCAGAGCCCTCTCAGCCATGCCCACCTTTCAGTCTCTCTCTTTTCTGTTTCATGTGCGTTTATAACAGAACTTAAGCATTGCCAGAGTTGTTGAACACTTGCTCCACCCGCGGACCCAGGACAGGTCCAAGCAATAATGACAGACTCTTTGTTCAATAACCATACCATTAGCTGGCTTTTCTTCTTCTTCTTCTTCTTCTTCTTCTTCTTCTTCTTCTTCTTCTTCTTCTTCTTCTTCTTCTTCTTCTTCATCTTCATCACCACCACCACCATCTTAATGCCATAAGCTCCTCTTTCATGGGTTGTTGTTGCTATTTGGAACCTACTTCCTGTAGTGTTCATGTTGCCCATAGAGAAAGAGCCCATAAAATAGCCGTGGTTCTTAAAAAATAAAACTGTACTGGCTTACACCAAGTTCAAGCTTCCCATACAGTTCAGTACAGTGCTGCTCCCAATATCAGAGAGGTAGTGGGATTTAATAGAGATGAGTGAGAGTTGGCTTGTGATTTGGTTCGTTGAGTAAACAGGAAGTGTTTTATATTGATTTTTTGCCAAAGCCCCCCCCCCAGGATAGCTAGAAGAGCCCATATAGCCATGTGACATGTGAAATGGGCTCAAAGCTTTCAGAGATTTCTATTTGATCACAGACTGGTCCATTAACCACTCCGACCTCAGTTTCTTTATCAGTGAAACAGGGCTCTTCTAATCTCCCAGCCAAGGCCCCCCAACTGGCCTGATGGTGAACTGATTGGATCACAAAGCGTGTGGTTGCCTAGTCAACACCAAATCACTGTCCTTGTCCTGCAAAGTCTCCTTATTCATTTAGGCTTCGCTAACCGTTACTGATAAATAAAAAGCTTCCCACTTGGTCCTATTGGTTCCCTGCCTGATTTGACATAATGATAAATTGAACTCTTGCCTGCAGCATCAAGCTGGGTCTCTCTCTCTGCATCATGCTCAGCACACTGTCGTCACACTGGGGGGTAGGGAGAGCCCTGTTGCTGAGGGGGGCAAGCCTACTGCCCTGCCTTGAGGTTGAACTCAGCCTCTCTTCCCCTCATCTCCAGATGTGGAGCGTGGTCTGGATGTCGTGGGTGGGAGGAGGTCAGGAAACCCAGTCCTGATGTTCCCTCTCCTGATGGTCTGTCTAGCAGCACTGGAAGCATCACTTGTTTGCCTCTTTGCAGCAGAGAGTAATAGATTTTTTTATTTCCTACCTGCCTGCTGGGTAGGTTAGAATGGATGAGACTGCATCTCTGCAGAGAAAGAGGCTATTTGGATATGCAGTCTGTATTCATCACAGTGGGCAGCAGAAAGTATCCCAGGGTTCCCAGGACACCAAAAGGCCAAGAGAGCCCAGGAGACTGGACCAGCATGCTTTTCTCAGACTTTAGAGATGATGCCTGTCTCTTCGGAACAGCCGTGTGTGACGGATGGTGTGATTTCGTGATGCATTTTTACCAGTCCAAACTAGACACACAGCAGCAGCAGCAGCAGCAGCAGCAGCAGCAGCAGCAGCAGCAGCAGCAGCAGCAGCAGCGAATGATTGCCAATCACCTCGTCCCTCCTACAGTATAAGCTCTGTAAGCTTAGTTACTACTGAGACCATTTCCACCTGTACTCAGGGACTTCCACGTCCAAAGAACTCTGGCTTTCCAGCGGATTTCCCTGGTGGATTTCAGAGGACATCAGTCCTCCAGTTCACACCGAGGCTGTTACTCAACAGAGCAACACGGTGTGTGCTCCCTCTCCTTCGCAGCACTCCTCTGCTCCCACCCGAAGACACGATCCCAAACCCAGTACTGGCTTGCCGTGTTCAGCATCTCCCACTAGGGGGAGCCCCTGGAGGGCAGCTGGGGCTGAGCAATTTGGGAAGCGCTGAAGTTTTCTGCTCCTGTCCTGTACTGGTTTTCACTAACCCAACTGTGAGATTTCTTTGTTGCAATGTTGGGGTCTGAGATAACACGGCTGGAGGCTGCAGGCGAGAAACATAGCTGAGACCATCTTTTTTGTGTGTGTGTTGTTATTTACTAGCGCTGTGAAACCAAGGAAGTGAAATAACAAAGAGCCCGAAGACAGCGCAGCCCCAGCTGGTAGGCCCTGGAGAGAGGCTGGAGTCCTCAGACCGACAGAAGGAAGACATCTGAGGGGCGACCAGGAGGTGTCTGTGGCTGCGGAACACAGGTGAGAGACAGAGAGGGAGGACGACCAGGGGGCTTATGGGTAAAGAGGCACAGAGCCCCTGTGCTGGGGAAATGGATAGACTAAAACGAAGAGGGGTCAGCAGAGAGTAAGGGGAAAGCAGGGCAGAGGGGCACTGATTGAGAACATCAAGAAAGGGAGGAGGGTAAGAGGTGGGGTTGCTCAAAGGAGGGCAAAAGAAAGAAAAAAAGGTTGCTGCTGGAGAGAGAGAGGGCTTGAGAACAGATAGCAGTCTGAAGCTGCTTCCAACTCGGCTGCTTAAGAGACTTGACGTGAAAAGGGTGGGTGGGAGACTGACATGGGATGTCCAGTTGCGAAAGGAAGTTCAAAGCGAGTAGATGTGCCTCACAGTCGATCTAACTTTTCTGGTTGTGTGTCATATAGCCACACCTACTCCCACTTTGACCTAAACTAGAAGGAATTCTGGTCTGCCGGCGTTTCCAGGTTCTTTCCACTGTGAATCAATGCTTCCCACTTTCCCTTTCTTCCCCTGGATCTTCCAGCGCCGCTCTAGGAAGTGGACCAGCAATCAGAAATTCTGTCTTCTAGTCTAGAACTTGCCACTTATTGTTGGGATTAGCCTAAGCTAGGAAACCCCGGAGTTTCCCTTTCCTTTGTCTGAAAAGGGAGATAATAATATATTACTGACGAGTGTTCCAGATTGTTCCGAGGACTAAATAAGCAAGAGGATGTGAAGAAATGCTCTTAATAGATTATAATTGCTAGCTAAATAAGAGTTGGCATTAATAATAATTAATCAGTTAATAGAGCCTTGCTGCTCTCAGCAGGGAGTTTGCTGAGTCCTGGAGAGGACGGTATACATGCAAATCTGCACTCATATCTTATTCTGCTATTTGTGGACAGTTTATACATGTAACTCCCCAGACTTTTAGAACTAATCTCTTTGATAAATGAGACACTTTATATTCACTCCTTTTTTTTTTTTTTTTGACAGAAACAAATATTCCTTTTCCAGCCTCAGCTCTATTTTCTATTTCTCATGCAGACAAGTGATTGATGGCTTCTACATGGTGCCTGGGGGCGTGAGTTTTCTGTGTCCTGGACACAGGAGTCAGTGTCATGTCTTGGGCATATGGTTGGACTATTTTGAAGAAGCAAATGACAGGCTGTGATAATAATAATCCCGTCACTCTCCCCCCTTTCTAGAATGTTCTTTCCAGGTCACTTGTGATTTTTTTTCACCAAAATGCAATGTGTCAGACATAAAGTTGGGTCTGTGGTCTGGGTCAGGCTGGTGGCGGTCACCTTTGAGAACTTCAACGGGCTCTGACACCTGTAGCCAAATTCTATCCCCTCTCTCTCAGCTTTGAGTGTCAGTGTGGCATATGGGGAAGGCAGTGTAGACCATTTGTAAAGGGGTTGATAGCTCTCTTTCATCAGCCACCTAGAGTTCTCACAGATCTTCCTCCTTGCATCTCAATGTATGTTTGACGTGCACCATTGACCTGCAGACATCAACAGTTTGTGGCTTGGCTAGCACTGTGCAATCATCATGACTCCAATGTGCCATTTCTTGTGATTGCCCCACACCTCAAGATTAGTTTAAGCTTTTGTTCCAGCTGCCAACAAAAGGAAGCTTTCTCCTCTCCTCTTCATGTCCACCAATCAAATGATGCAGTGAATATTTACAAAGATGCTAAGTTTAAGTCACATACCTACTCACCTGCCAGAAGTTAATATCCTGTCCAAATGTACACTATGTAGAAGACTGTATTTTTCTAAAATTACCAAGCACAGACACATGCACACACATTTACATATGCATGTACATGTATGTATATATGTATATCTATATGTGTGTATGTGCATACACATACACTCCTTTCCCTTGAAAACACATTCATTCTGCATTTAATGAAAACTATGTATAAATATTCACATAGTACACTCAAAGTGCAGATTTCATGAAGAATAAGAATATGTGTCTCTCCCTCGGCATTCTAGCGGTTCTAGAATACAGAAGTGACCACAAGTCACATGGCTTAAAAAAATCATGGATCAATTTCTGCTCTGTCCATAGTGATGAATATCGATGTGCTGCCTCTTCAAGACAAACTGTCAGCAGTTTCAGATATTTTTAAATGAGTTTTTTTTAAGAATACATTTGCAAAGTCAATTATTTTGAATCTCATCTGAGGCAATTAAAAAACATCCTGACATTTAAGGTGATATTTTTTCCCCAAGTAAAATAATTATAAATAATACTAATTATGAACAAATCATTTAGTTACTCTCAGTCTGGTTCAACCTTTAGGTTAATAAACCAATCCATTAAAATTCATCTTGCTCAAAGGACCAATTTCTTTAAAAAATGTAGTGACCTTTTACCACAAGTGTGATTGATATTTTCTTTAACAATATCAGACCTGTCTTTCCCAGAGATGAGTGTGGTCCAGAGGAAGGTATAGAAAATTGGGATTGCTTTATGCCTCTCCTGATGGTGGTGAGGATACTGGGCAGGGTTGCAACCCTGATTTCAAATGGTGCCTTACGGAGACATCTGGAGGTCTCACAAAACTCACCAGTTTCATTCTTTATGCCCAAAAACAAGTTTAGATATTTCTCTCTACCTCTGGTGTTTTGTTTTTGCCAAACATGTACCACAGAGATTTGCATGTATGGTATGGCCCATGGGCCAAATCTGGTCAAACATCGTTTTTACAAAGTTTTACTGGAATAAAATTCCATCTGGGGACATGTTGTCGAAAACTACATTTTCTACTAGAAAGGCACCTTTGAGAAGTTGTGACAGAGTAAGTACATACCCTGAAAAACTGAAAATACTTATTACTGGGTCTCTAAAAATGCTTGCAAAGCCCAAGGTATGAGGAATGAGGAAAAAATAGGTGGTATTTTTGAATTTGTAGCTACAACGCCTTTCTAGACCGCACTTTAGAATTCACTGTCTGCCTGGTTCTATTGTAGCAGGTGTTATGTGTCTTTCTTTGCTGAGGAAGAAATGGCAGATCTCTCTTCGGTGGTGCAGTCACTAAGCGGCACAGATAGGGGCTGGCAGCCACTAGAGAGACAGGGAAGGGTCCACTGAGTCTTCTTCTAGATGCTATAACTGCCAAATGACACTGGACTGAGAGAATTCTTGACACTCTGTTCCCGCCATATCTGTCCTTGGTTTGGGTGAACCTCCGTTTATCTTCTCTGTCCCCATTCTCAGGACAAGTGCTGAGTGAGAAAGCAGAATGGAAAGAAAGCATCGTGCTTTGTAATCAAACAAAGCAAGGCTTTATTACATCAATTCTCACTTCTCCATCTGCCCAGAGATGGGCATGGTAGCTCAGATACCCTGCAACAGAAAGTAACAGCAAAGTCTTTGTTTGCAGAATATACTATCTTTTAAAAAGTTTGCTCTTTAAAACAGAAGATCCACTTTTAATTACACTTCTTTTTTCTTAATTCAAGTTGATATCAAAATTATATCTCTCCCCCCTGAGCTTATGACATCTGTTAGCAAAGTAGGCCACAAGGAGGCGGATCTTGGGAGGAAGGAAGCCTGGGATGATAAAACAAGACAATGGTTGTTTTCAGAGACCAGAGTTCTTCTCAATCTTACATTTTCATGAAAGGAGGCAAAGGATGAAAGAAGAAAGTGGAGAATAAGAAACATCTACATTGAGCCTTCCTCGGTGATTTCTGAGGGAATAAACTCAATTTTCCATTCAACAAGATTTTATATTGACTGTTCATTTTATCTCAATTGCTAGTTGAAAGATTATTGCACTGGCCAAGATTCTAACTTCTTCAAACAATGATTTACTAGAGAGGCAAACACATTAGAGAGCGTGTGTTTATAGTACACTTTCAAAAACCTCAGACAGGAGCGCAGACAGCCTTCGGCATCCTCTAAGAAGTTATTTTTCCTTGTGGGGCAAGCACAGCAGACAGTGTAGAGGAAGAACTATTTGGTGAGGTTTGAAAAAGCATAGATTCAGAAGTTGGAGGAGGAAGCGGTGTAAGAGGGACAGAGGGAGCGAAGTCACAAGCAAAGGGGAAGCTTTGTATATACTCAGAAAAACCGTCCATGGTAGGTGTGAATGGAAGTTAATGGAGTCGAAGGAAGAGAAGGTAAGTGAAGTAATTCTAGAAGACCTTGGAAATTAGGTTAAAAAGTTAGGTCTTGGGGCTGGGGAGATGGCTTAGAAGTTAGGAGCACTTTCTGCTATTACAAAGGACCTGGGTTCAATTCCTAGTACCCGCATAGTAGCCCAGAACCATCTCTAACTCCAGAGCATCCAGTGCCCTCTTCTTGTCTCTTTGCATACCAGGCATGCACATGGAAAACATACATTCTTGTAGGCAAACATGTATACATATAAAAATTTTCAGAATGAAGAACTTAGATATTACCTGGAGGGGTGGTTCAGGTGGTAGAATTCTTGCTGTGCAAGCATGAGCAACAGCTGAGTTAGTTCAATCTTCAGCACCCCTGTAGAAAAATTCTGAGTACAATAGTACATGTTTGCAATCCCAGTCTTGGGAAGGTGGAGACAAGAGGATCCTTGAGGCTCATTGGTCAGCTAGTCTAGCTGAATTGGTGAGCTCCAGGTTCAGTGAGAGACCCTGTCAAAAGACATGAGTAGAGAACAATTGTGAATGGCACCCAGTGTTGGCCTCTGCTCTCCACACAAATGCACACGTGAGTGCACATGCATGCATGAAATTAATTTTTTTCTGTAGATCAGAAGTTCTCAACCCATTCACAGGGGTTCCCTAAGACTATCCTACATGTCAGATATTGACATTATGGTTCAGTAGCAAAATTACAGCTATGAAGTATCAATGAAAACAATTTTATGGTTGGGGATCAGTACAACATGAAGAACTATATTAAAAGCTCACAACATTAGGAAGGTTGAGAACTACTGTTGGAGATGGTAGGGCCCATTGACTGTGTGCAGAAGAATTACTTGACCTTTGTTTTGGAAAAGAACATCACAATATTCAGTCAGAACCTGGAGGCAGACCTCTGGATAGAGACAAGCCTTGAAAGAGAGGCCATCACCTTGTGTTCTCAAAGCAAGACTCATCACTTACAACCCAGACTGTTGTAGGTTATGGCACTAGCTGAGGACTTTCTGAGGGCATTTATTTAATGGCATGCCAGTGGCATTTACTCATAAAACCAAGAAGCCATTGGGGCCAGAAATAGGGGTTTTGGTTACTTCCCCAGACAGGATGCAGTTTGGGTGATTATACACATGATTCATCGAGGTCGGGAAACAAATCCTGCACAAACACACGCCCCTCCCCTCCAAGCACAGTGACTCATGACTTCTTCAGTTTGGTCTACAGAAGGCTCTGAAGCCTGGGCAGAATTTGAGATATGATGTTCAGTCATAAATCTGTAGCATTTGTAATTACAAGAGAAACATTGCTCCCCATTGCTCAGGCAATAGGCATTTATTGAATGCTTACTATTTTAACACAAAGGATGTGAAGGTATGAAACATAGTTCCTGCCATAAAGTACTCCTCGGTTTAGATGGTGAAATGAAAGTAATAATGACGGCAAAGAGAGTGCCCCACAAGTATTCTGGAGAACTCCAAGCTAACTAAAGTGTCAGAGGAAAGATTTACAACAGCTATAGAAGGGATATGAAGTTGCCGCTTAAAAAATATCATTCTTTGTTTGACAGTTCAGCAAGTCGATATCAAGCTCTTTCTATGGCCTAGGCGTGGTTCTCGGCATGAGGCTTCATACTTCAGTAGAACCTCCATTCTGACCAAAGGACTCAATAAGTATAGTTAAGAACCAACCAAGCGGCCTCCTCTCAGGGGCTTTCCATTCTCACACAGGGACATTTCAGACAACAGGACTAGTCCCTCATTCCAAGAAAGAAGAAGGTGTGCCAAGAAACTAACCCCTTGGGAATGAGGGGAAAGAAGCCTCAGGCATGGGGTACCCAATATGACAAGAGGGCTTCTTTTAACTTTTGGACACTTACTCGTTTGTGGAGCATGTGCATATGCCATGGCATGCCTGTGGAGGTTAGAGGACAACTTGAGGAGTTAGTTCTCACTCTCCACTATGTGGGTTCTGGGAACTGAACACAGATTGTCAGGCTTGGCAGCAATTGTCTTTCCCTGCTGAGCCAGCTCACTGGCCAACGAAGCTTATTAATATGCCTGACATATTTTGGGCAAATTTCCATGTCTTTCTTTGACTTGAGTGCATGACAAACATAAGATGGATATCATTTGTGTACATATACATGAATGTACATATGTGTGTGTCCATATGCATGTATGCGTGGCATGGGGGAATCCAACTCTAGCTGTACACCTCCTAGGTAAGCTATGCACTACATCTATAGACCTCGGTTTTGTTTCTGTGTTCCTGTGTGTTTCAGACAGGACCTTATTGCATGTATCAGGCTAGCCTGGAACTCATGGTTCTCCTTTCTTTGCCTGGTGATTGCTGTGAGTACAGGCATGCCCTGTCAGTATGACTAAAATGGAAATTGTTTTTATCTGAAGATTCATAGCTCCGAGCCCCCAAACAGCATGACTCTGCAGTTTCCATCAGGCAACTGGAGTCAGCAATCAGGACTTGGTGTACTCATTGATAATTTTTCTGTGACTGCTCTGTACTCACTTCATATCTTGAAGATTAAAAAAGGGAAGCTATGACACAGACACACTTTGCTTAAATAGTATTCAGGTCAAATTCTGTAACAGGCAACTCTGGCTTGGAGGTCGAGTTTGATTCTCATTTTATCAGGCTATCTAAAATAACCGGGTCATGAGGTGGTTATTGGCAGGGTCCTCACTGGGATGGGATTTGACCTACATAGGAAGAGAACCAGGACAGGAATAGTTCTTCAGCTCATCACAGACTTTGCAAAATCCAGTTTGAACAACTGCAGAATCACAAAGCTGGGAGACAGTGCATGTGACCTAAGGTGATCCTGATACCTGCCTCTGGGCAGATATATGCCTGTCTGGAAAGTTAATAAAAATTCCAGAACTCATTATTTTAGCAAATGTTTTAAAACATATCTATTCTGAATACTATAAATCCCTCTGGGGTAGTGATGCTATCTAGCCTTGGGCAAAACAGCTTTGTACCTCCTCTCGCTAGTAGGACTCAGAACCTATAGCATATTCCTTTCGGATACTTAGTGAGAGAAAAATAATGATCTTTGGAGTATATTTTATATTTTCAAAAAATAGCCAAAGTGTCATATCCAATTGGCCTAGCTAATGAGGCCATTTTTATTTATTAAAAATAAATTTAAATGTAGCTATAAAATTGTGAGCGGATGTTTTCATTTGCATCATGGCTGGTTTAAAAGAGACTTACCAGAAATTATAAAAATAATAAGTTCACATCCTTCCAGATGGCTAACTTGAGGTACGTGAATGCTGGGAAACTGTGCTATTTCTTACTCCACTTGGTAAGTTGCTTAAGGCTAAGAAGAATGCCTTGTTTGTCTCCAAATAGCCCACTCCAGAGCAGGTGCATGCTGGGACCAAGTTGTTGAGTAAATTAAAAAACAATGAAGTCATTACTTTGTGGTCATGCCATGAATTTTTTTTTTTTTTTTTTTTTTTTGTCTATTTTGATTTTTTTTTCCCACCAAATATAAACCGCATGATCACCTTGAGACTAACTAGCTGGCAGGAAGTAGGGAAAGAGGTTTAGGAGATACAGCAATTGTTTGGGGGAGAGTTTGAATCTAGAGAAATTGTTGGGAGTAGGATGAGAGGCAATGGGATAGACATGCCAGCCTGTGTCTCCATGTTTAAATGAAGAGATTGAGCCCAATGATAGGTGTCTTGCTTAGGGTTCCTACTGCTATGATAAACACCATGGCCAAAAGCAACCTGAGGAAGAAACAGTCCTGTTTCATCTCATCTTGCAGCTTGAAGACCGTCAGTGAAGGAAAGCAAGGCAGGAATTCAAGGCAGAACCTGGAGGCAGGAATTGAAGCAGAGACCATGGAGGAGTGCACTTTACTAGCTTACACCTTATGGATTGCTCAGCCTGCTTTCTTATAGCACTCAGGACCACCAGCCCAGGGTGAGGGGGGACCTTCCACAGTGGGCTAGATCCTCCCATACCAGTTATCAGTTTAAAAAAAAAAAGTGCCACCCCAGGCCATTCTCATGAGGGGATTTTCTCAGTTAAGGCTCCCTTTTCCCAAATGATTCTAGCTTGTTTCAAGTTAACACAAACTAAACAGTACAACGAGGAAGGACCCATTTGAGGGATACAATCCCTAGCAACCCTTTGGGACTATTTCTGGGTATATGTGGTAGGAGATACTATTTTTAAGGTCTTGCTGTTGTTGGCTAGGATCTTGTGTTTGTAGGTATGTTGGATTAAAAATTCAAACTCCCGCTGGGCAGTGGTGGCGCACGCCTTTAATCCCAGCACTCGGGAGGCAGAGCCAGGCGGATCTCTGTGAGTTCGAGGCCAGCCTGGGCTACCAAGTGAATCCCAGGAAAGGCGCAAAGCTACACAGAGAAACCCTGTCTCAAAAAAAAAAAAAATTCAAACTCCCAAAAGATACAGGGTACACCAGGCTCCAGATATTACCTGAATGAAAGACTGTGACCCTTCCCTCCACATCATCCACGATCTCTCTATCCAGCTCCCAACACCCACCTACTCCCCCCTGCCCCAACCCTGCCACCAACTCTGCCCTCAGGTCTGCTTCCTTTAGGAGGGTGAATAATTTTTCAAACCCTCTGCGAAGTCTGGTGCCCCAGGAGACGCAGAGGATGTGACGGGCAGTGCTATTAGAGCCAGCAGGCTGGGTGGGAGAGGGTTGGTTCTTCCAGGAAAAGTCAGTGTACTGTACAGCACACAATGCATCTCTGCTGGAGCCTGCCTTCCCTCTTTCCTGCCCACGTACTCCTCTCAGCTCTGTGAACACTATCTGCTGACTTTCCGCTCTTCTTTCAAGACTTTGTTCAGTTCTGCTCTCTGAGGCCTCACTGTGGGGACAGCCGTCTCTTCTCATCTCTGCTTCCAAAGTACCCTGAACCCACTGGTGTGTAGGAAGTGTACCGTGTCATGGTCTCTTTACGTGTTGTTCTTCCCCCACAAGACTTGGAACTCCTTAAAGCCGCTGGCTGCCTTGCTCTGTTTCGTGTACTCTGTATACTTTTCTCAATTGTTAGCCTCGGGAGCTGCAAGAGAAATAGTCTAAGGTGCCTGTTCTCAAGCTGACTGAGGTCAAGTAGGGAAAGGCAGGACAATAGACGCTCAGAGTGTATGCAGGAGGATGAGCACTGGGTGCCATAGGAACACAACACGCAGCTGAGCATCCTTTCTTCCCAATCCATGGTGTTAAAGACTGGAGAGTTTCCAGGGGTAGAAGGGAACTGCCCTTGATCTAAGCTGAGTGCTGAAGGCACATGGAGCCTACAGAGGGGACATTTGCTGGGGTAAGAATAGCATATTAGAAGGCTGTGGAATACGCAAGGCCAGAGCTCTATGTTCAAATAGGAAAAATAAAACAGAAATCCATAAAATAATTTTAATAAGTTTCCAATAAGGTATGAGTTTTATAGCACAACATACTAAGTGTTATTAAGTAAGATTAGAAAAATGTTATGCTAGTTGTGAACTTACACTGGAAATCTCTCAAGGAAGGTGGGCTTTGACTCACTTAATGACAAGCTAAATTGGAAGTCTGAGTCTGGGTTTTGATCTCACTCTTCCAGGTGTTACATTGGTGACAATTTTCCCTCCCTACACCTCTACGCTATGATTTGAAGACACTAAGATATGTCTCTCATAGTTATATTGAAGATGAAAAGAGAGTCAATATTTATGTTAATTTGACTTACTGGCCAAAATTTTGGCTAATGTCATTGCTAAATGCACAACATATCAGTGAGTTAACTATGTGTTTTATGCATATTTAAGTCTGAGGACAGGGTAGACTGACTCTGATGCCTGTGTTATGCATTAGGATTTTTTCAAGTGGTCTGGGTGTTGAGTATAAGGTGCTCTTACTTTGAAGAAAGTGCATTATAGGCAGAAGTTTCACCCACAGACTTCCTCTCTCCATAAAACTCTAACAGATGCATCATTCCCTTGGGCATCTGTTTCCTCTTCTGTAGTCCATGATAAATGTCATTTGTGGCCTTTTATAGTCATTCTTACAGGTGATTTTACAGAGAAGTATGATTCCATCATATTAGGTGAGTCTTAGATGTGGGAGTGCCGAAGGAGTTCTATCCAACAGATCCAGAATGACCAGCTATGGAATCGAGGCTCTTCTCAGTGTGTGTCAAAGGCTGTTGATGGAACTCATTAAGTGTAATTGACATATGGGTTCAGGAACAGGGTACAAACAACCTTTCCTTCCGTGTGCTTCTTTAGTTTTGGAGAGGCCTTATGAGAAGAGAGCCTGTCTTGCCCCTCAGTACCCTCTGACACCGGCATGATACGGGAGAAGGATGCCACTGTTTTGCACTACCATGAAAGCGGCACTGAAATGCATGCCCTGGGATACTGGGGCATGTTCTCTTATTCCTAGTCACTGACTACGCTGGAGGATCTTGAGTAGAGGCCCAGATCTCCTAGTCAAAGGCATAGCCAGTCAGTAGTCCTCATCATCTATATACTGTCCCATCCTTCTAGTTCTAATGCTACTAAGAACTGTCTTTCTAGACCATATAAAGGTGGAGAGCATGCTTTCTTTCCTGCAATCAAGGTCAGTGAGGTTTTTATAAGTTCCACTAAATCAGACAAGTTTGAGAAATGCCCAGCATGTCCCCATTGTAGACAAGACACACAGAAGCACAGCTAAGGATGCAAAATGAAATATTTACAGACTTCACTTCCCCCAAATTATTAGTGAATCATGTTAATTCATTCATAAATAACTTTAGAACTTTTATTTCAGAGTACTAGGGAACAGTTTGAAATCCTCCTACTTCCTAGCTAGCAGGAAAATACTGTTAATTTATTCTCATTTTTAGTTAGTTCTCTGAGATTTTCCAATGCATTTTAATCATATTCATTCACTTCCCCTGACCTGAGATCCACCTCTGCCCCTATCCACCCAACTCTGTTCTTTAAATTTTTTTTAAACCCATCAAGTATAATTTGTGCCGCCCATTGGATGTGAGATCTTCCACTAGTGTGTGTTCAACCCACCAGGGGCCATACCCTTAAAGAAAACTTACTCTTCTTTTCTCAATGACTATCAGTTGCCAATTTCTCCTTAACTAGGGGTGGGACGTTATGCCTAGTTCCCCTCCCTGGGCTGGGATTTTGCATGTCTTGAGTTTATGCCGGTTCTGTTCATGTTGTCTCAACTGCTGAGCATCAGCATACCTGTTCTGCTGTGTCCAGAAAACAGTTTCTCTGTAGTGATCCACCACCACTGGCTCTTATAGTCTTTTTGTGCTTTCTTCTACAATGATCCCCAAGCTTTGGGAGAAGTATGAACAATATGGGTGTCTTGCTTAGAGCTCAGTATTCCATAGTCTCTTACTTTCTGTATGTTGACCAGTTGTGGGTCTCTATATATTGCTAAAAGAAACTTCTCCAATGAAAGTTGATATATATATAGAAAACAATGAGTCATTAGGAGTCAATTTAATATTATGTCCATTTAGCAGAGTAAAGAGTAGATTCTACTAGATACCACAGTCTAACAAGTAATCATTTGGAGTCAGTTTAATATTATGTCCATTTAGCAGAGTAATAGAGTAGATTCTACTAGATAGCACAGTCTAACAGATAATCATTAGGGGTCAGTTTATATTATGTCCATTCAGTAGAGTAATAGAGTAGATTCTACTAGATAGCACGGTCTAGCAAATAAAAAGCCCACATGCGAGGACTAGGAGTTGTTGGCCAGTGAGGCCCCATAGACCTCCCCAAACATTATAGGCTATTGAAAACACTGTTCTTGTAGAAGTTTTGGCAAATGAATATTCTCACTGAAGGCTGAGCCCCGTGTTTAGGCGAAACAAAAGTAGCGTGTGGTTGAGATGCAAACCGTCAATAAAACATGTTTACCCTCCCAGGGGTTCTTGACAACAACCCTGTCTTTATTAAACTGGAGGTTTGCTGTGAGCAGGTCAGAAGTAGATGATCAAAACTGACTCCATTTATCCAGCAAAGCTCTGTTGCCAAAATTAAACTCTAAAATGTTTTACTTTCCTATTCAACTGGATAAATCATGTGGAAAATCCCTAGAAAATGTTGAAATTGCGACTCCCCCCACTCCCACCTGCCCTTTTGTATTTCCTTATGAAGAGGGAGTGTGGGCTTGATTTATAACTTTTTTAGTTTGTATTCGATGGGACCCTTTGGAACCTTACTAGACAAGGGAGAGTCATCGCTAGCAGCTTTTACTGTAATCTCAGAAAAATTCTTCCCTCTCCTTCAGCCCTTCACTGCTTTGACCATGAGCCATATCTGTAATAGAGCCTTTCCACTAAGCACAAAGGTTATGCGTTCTTTCCATGGCTCTTCAGAGTATTTTTTTTTTTCTTCCCGTAAAATAGCTAGGGAGATATCAGGAAACAGAGTCAGCTCTAGTCATCATAGCGTCATTTCACCTTTTCCCCAAGGAGTGTCACATGACCAGCTTTCTTCTTCTCTAATCTCACCTTTTTTCTAGAATCTCCTTAGAACGTATCCAACTCCCAGTATACTGTGGCTCCTGTTGTGTCGTGAGACTCTGAAAGCATGCAATGTGCAGAATACACATTGATTTATTTGGGTAGGTTTGGGAAGGATTGATAGGAAGTCAGTGTGAGGAGATGGACTCATCTGAGTTTCATATCCATGACCAGAACATGAACACTGGGACCCTGCCTCACCTGAGTTCAGATTTCAGATCAAACATGTCGGTAATCTTGATGTTCTTGCATAGATGACTTACTTTCTCTTTTTTGTGTGCATAATGGAGATAGCAGTGTTTTAACCTTTCCAAAGACTAAATGAGGAATCAGAAAGTAGCTATCTGGCATTCAACAGCTGGAGGTTTGAATCCCAATGTGCGTCTTAATACATCATTTTGAGAATATTCATTTACTACTCGGAGCCTCTTTCTTCTTAACTGTGGTTAGGTCCACAAAGGGACTTATCTCATGGAGTTATTTAGATTCAATGATATAATATGTGGAAAACTTAAAGTGGAACCTAATTCTGGAAAGCTCCCAATTAATGTAAACTATTGCTTTGGAAGGTCAACCAGCATATTTGATGGCAGTAGGCCCAGATTAACTGTTGCTCTTCCTCCTGCTGACTTCCATCTTTAGAACTGTAGTAAGGCGGATGCAAAGGGATTTCACGTAGAGCACCCATTCAATGATTGCCTTCCATTCTCTTACATGGCACCAAGGCCTTTGGGAGGAGAGGCTTCTTGGGAAGATAACAAATTCTCTGGATTTAAAAAAGCTTTTGTGTTTTAAGTGTGGGTTGGAGACTCTTTTTTTTTTTTTTAATTGAACACAGCAGCCATTTTGTGTCATGTTGATTTCCTCAGGATATGAATCAGAGAGAAAGAAGTGAAATCTTGTCACAGGAAGAAAGAGAACGATTGGCAGTTTTTTTTCCTCTGGTAAGGCAATTTACACACTTGTCCTTTTTGTAGTGAGTCACAGTCTATGATACATTTCACAGTAATGTCTAGGAGTTTCCAAATCTGGAGTTAGACACTCCAGCCAGATAAGGGAAAGGGAAGGAGAATTATTACATCCCACCTAGCTGCCATTCAGAGCTCTAGAAGGGAGCTTAATGAAAATGAGTCTCCCACCGCCCTGCTTTTAGTCATAGCTTTAAACTCATTAAAAGGGAGAATTGGCTAATCATGTTCAAAATTATAGTTTTTCAATAGCCAGTTTTAACATTTCAGAAAAATAAACCCAGCCAGAATCTCTCCATCAATCTTTATTTTTTTTTTTAGCCATGACTTAATGTTGGCATCCATTTTCCTTTTTATTGATATTGTATTGACTGACCTTTTTGTCTTATACTGACACTGTAAAATTTAAAAAAAAATTATAAAGTCCTGTTTTTTTTCCTAATAAAAATATCAACTAATTAAAAAAATTCTTTTATTCCTAGTTTGTCCAGATTACAGGGTATTGGGGGCTGCTATCTCAAAGTTGTTTGCTAGCTATTCTAATAACAGAATGAAATACAGTAACATTTTGCTATCTTCACTGGGGTTAGGACTTAGTGTCATTCATGGCACATTACAACTACTTAGAATGTTAGTTGACTGAATAAATATAGCCTCTTATCTCTACAGCATTTAATATTCTTTGGTGAGCCTTTACTTCCTCAGAAACACTATCTGGGAGGGTCTGATAGTTACCTACTCTCCATCCCCACCAGTATCTGTACATGTCCGAGTGGAAACCTGCCTTTCTCTGAAGTTGTCAGTCACATGATTTTATTGACTTAATGTGAACTTTCACAAAGCTGAGCTACTAATGTTTTCAAAACATTGACTTCTAAACTCAACCTCATACTCAAATAATGAAGAAGACAGTAGATACCACCTCTAGCATGTCTTTCTGTTGGAAATCTATCTGAATATGTGTGTGTGTGTGTGTGTGTGTGTGTGTGTGTGTGTGTGTGTGCATGTGCACAAAATACAATTTGTCCAAAGTTGGCTTTCTTACTTTACTGACTTTTAACTCAAGTTTCAGTTGCCTTTCAACAAACTTAGCAGTTACACATTACATGTATATATGAATATAAAATATGAATATGACATGGGGTAATGCTTTCCTTCCTTCCTTTCTCTCTCTCTTTCTTTCTTTCTTTCTTTCTTTCTTTCTTTCTTTCTTTCTTTCTTTCTTTCTTTTTCTTTCTTTTTCTTTCTCAGCATAGTGCTGGGGTTTGAACCCAGAGCCTCACACATGCTAGGAAAGCCCTCCATTGCCAACACAGTCCCTAACTTTTAAACTCTTGATCACCAAGATGTCCTTTATCAAGAGACTGAAGACACTGGGCACCTTGTAATAAAATCTTTGCTTCTCTGATAGTTTTTTTATTGCAGAAATCAATAATGTTTTCCTCTCCTTTCATTGCTTCTTCAGAGTTCAAGATCAGCCAAAGATAGACATTACTGATCAAGGAGACAGGGTCTCAGTCATTAAGCTCCTTCAAGGCAAGGGTCCCATTAGGTGTTTATAAACTTCCATCCCAAGATCCAGGAGCCGGCCACAAGCAGATATTTAATACACATTTATTATGTAGAATAGACATCTACAAAAACAATCAAAGGACTCTGAGTCAGAGCTGGGACTTTGTCCACAACAATTGAGTCTTTGCTAGGTTGACTGATCTTTGTCATCTGTAAGATGAGGTCTTTGGCTTCCTTTTAAAGGGCTAAGGGGAATCTGAGAGTCCCGGAAGCAAGGCTTTCGAGAATACTTATTGTAGACTGAATAAATCTCTACTCCTTAAATAAATAGCTCTCCAACTGATGGTGTTCCTGTGAATAATCAAAGCAAAGAGGCTCTTGGTGACTCACTTGTGGGTCAGCATTTTTAATTAGTAAGTGGTTTTTTGACAAATTCCTACAACCCTAAATTTCTAGGGTTGATCCCCTTACTTCACATTCCATCGTGGTCATATTCACTGGTGCAATGAAATTGTCAACTTGAAGGTATGTTGAGAAATGGTTTCTTAAAATTCAGATTCATAAATCTCAACAGGAAGAGCCTGGAGCCAAGCAACTCAGAAGTGTTGCGAAATCATTTAAATTAGGCTTCCGGAATATGTGAGCTGTCTACCACTCTCATTAATCTGAGGTAGAACACCCAGACAGAGTAATCACAAAAGTTAGTGCATGAGAGAAGTTCACTGAGTCACTGGTGGGTGCTGGATGACATAGCAAAGTTATTGCTCTTAGTCTGTGAAAGAAGTCTGCACCTTAATGTGGCCTGATGAAGAAAGTCATCACAGATGTACAAAGGAGCCATTCATGTGTCCATAGTTCACAAACACGATCAGACATCAGAATTGCCTGGAAGACAGTACAGGCATTTGAGTGCTAGTCCCAAAGTCACTGATTACTTACAAGTCAGGTTGCTTACTAAGAAATTGCCCCAGAACAAGATCACTATTGCTGGTAAGATGGCTCAGTGGATGAAAGTGCTTGTTGAGTAAGCCTGATGATCTGAGTTGGGTGAGACCCACAGCGGAAGGAAAGAATCAACTTCCGAAAGCTGTCTTCTTGATCTCTACATGCAAGTCCATGACCATGTACCCCAACATGAGTGTGTACGTGCACACATGTATGTATGCATACACACACTTGCACTAATAATAATAAACACAGTTTCAATAAAAGAACAAGCTTCCAGGTGATGGTAACTAAACCATGAATAGGCTCACACATTGAGAGCATAGTGCTCCTTGATTTTCTTTGAGATGTCAATGCTAGGGCCTGCTTACCATACAAGCAGGAGGACCTGAGTTCAGATCCCCAGCACCCATGTGAAAAGCTGGTAATCTCTGCAAAAGAGAGGGGGAGACAAATGGATTCCTAGAGCTCAATGGCCATACACCCTAACAGAATCAGTGACATACAAGCTTAGGAAATGACCCTGCCTCAAAAAAATAAGGTAAAGAACCATTGAAGAAGACACTCAACATTAAATTCCATCTTCTACCTGGATGTACACACATGTACATTCACAACTGCACACGTATATGTTCACATCCACATAAACAAATAATACATACATACAGCACACACACACACACACACACACACACACACACACACACACACACACGCATACATGCAGTGAAAGTAAGACCAAATGTCCCATAAACTCTGTCTTTTTTCTGAGGTGACTTTATTTTGTCCTAAATAAAGCTCTTATCTTCTTCTGACTTTGTAGGACTCATTAGTGTGGTCTGCTCCAAACTCAGTTTTTTTTTTTTAAATTTGTCTGTCTTTTTTTTTTTAATGCTGTTTTGTGAGACAGAATCTCATTCTGAACACAAACTGGCATAGAACTCACTACACAGTTTGGGATGACCTCAGACTCATGGTCAATCCCCCTGCCTCACCCTCAAATTGCTGGGATTACAGGAGGCAGCCACCATATTTTGTCCAAACTCATTCTTGAATCAATTGAAAATATGTCACCAGAATCTTTCTTTCTTCCTTCCTTCCTTCCTTCCTTCCTTCCTTCCTTCCTTCCTTCCTTCCTTCCTTCCTTTCTTTCTTTCTTTTTTAGATTTTCACGTTGTGGTGGTGATTTCTCTTTATTGAATGAAGATAGATGCTTTTCATACAATATATACTGATTATGATTTCCCCTCCCTCTCCTTCTAGATCCTCCTCATCCACTCATCTCCACACCTTCTTTCTCTTTAAAAAACAAACGGGGAAGTTTAAAAAAGAAAACCAAAGAAAAAGTATAGGAAGACATACACACATACATAAAAACACACAACCAGAAACCATAACATATGAACAAAAGGCCAATAAGATAAAGAAAAAAATGCCCAGACAAAGCATTATGAGACAAAAACAAAACAAAACCAAAAAAAAAAAAAAAAAAAACAAAACCCAAAAACCAAACCAAACCAAACCAAACAAAAATAAAACTTCAAAAAATATCATTAAGTTTGAGTTGGCTGTCTACTGCTGGGCATGGTACCTGCTCTTAAGTGTGGTTTGTATGCCCAGTGAGATGCTATTGGAAAAAATGAACTGTTCCTTTGTGAGTTGTCAATTGGAGGTAGCTTCTGGGCTAGGGATGGGCGATCATGTCCATTTCCCCTTCTCAGCACTGGGACCCCAGCTTGTACTGTGCATGCAACCTCAGTCTCTTGAGAGTTCATATGTGCATCAGTCCTCTTGTGTCTGGAAAGCATTTCTTCCTTGGTGTCTTCCAGCACCACTGACTCTTGTACTCTTTCCTCTTCCTGTTTCACAAATGTCCTTAAGCCATGAAGGACATTTAAGCCATGAAGGGTTTGATGGGACTATCCCATTTAGGGATGTTACAAAGTCTCTCAACCATTGTATATTGACCAGTTGTGGGCCTCTGTATTTGTATCGACTGTAAGATGAAGCTTCTCTGATGATGACTGAGCAAGACATTGCTCTATAGATACAATAGAATGTTGTTAAGAGTCATTATATTCCTACTTTTTTTAGCATTTGATTTTTTCTTAGTTCCATGTCCTATCTAGTCCTAGCTTCTTGGTCACCCAAGAAGTGAAGTAAAGTGGACCTTAGATAATGGTTTGTTATTCCCACAAGTTCTGTGCCTTTATTGCCCCAGAGTATCATGTAGGCAGGCCACCATTATAGACAAAGGTCTTAGAGGTGAGTTGGTATTTATTTTTCTCCTCTAGTAGTACCTTCTAGTAGCATGGGCATAGTCAGTAGGTATAAAGACTCTAAGTAGGCACCAGCTCAATTTTACATGTTCAATGAGATATAGAGGTATTGACTTTAGCAATGGGGCCTCATCATTAGTTTGTAGAGAAACCTTAGTTCCTGGAATAGATCACATCTAATTGAGTTATAGGCCAAAGATGCACAACGGAAAATGCCCACAGAAACCAGGCTATTGGTTGCTTTCTCAACTTGATGGTACAAATGCATAATGTCCCAATACATGGTGTCTCCTGAATATTGACAGCAACAAAGGGAAGATCTGCCTCTGTGTTCTGCCAGTGATTTGTGACACCAGTGGCTTATCTAGGCTATAATTTCTTTCTCCAAAAACAGGCATATGTACAGGTATCTGTTCATCTTACTTTATATCAAAGTAGACAATGGACTATAAGTCTCTATCAAACCTTTTTGAGTAAGATTCTTATTTCACATAGGCACATGCTATTAAATCAGAGTCTTTCCCTGGAAACCCAGTTTATTGATTGACTTCAGCTCAACACCCAATGCTTGATTTACTAGTACATGCCTATGTGAAATAAGAATCTGTCTTAAAACGACAAGATGTGATCCAGGTAAACACCAACCCTTGCTCTTGTTGAAACTGTATTTTAGCAGAGAGATAGACAGTAAACAGGCACAAAACACATAAATCAATATATCTTGTTTCTGGTTGTGGGTTGTTCTAGTTTCCTTTTTTTGTTACTGTGATAAAATATTCTGACCACAAACAACTTGAGTAGGAAAGAGCTTATTTGGTTTGTACTTCCAGGCAACAATCCACCATTGATGGAAGTCACGGCAGGAACTTGAGACAGGAGCTGAAGCAGAGACTATGGAGGAAAGATGCTTCCTGGCTTGCTTCCTTTGGTTCATGCTTACCCAGTATTTTCATACAACCCAGGATAGCCTGCTCACAGGTGGCATTGCCCACAGTAGGTGGAGCCCTCCCAAGTTAACCAACCACTAATCAAGACAATTCCTTGCAGACATGGCTGTAAATCCACTCTGATCTGCTCAGTCCTTCAGCTGAGACTTTCTCTTCTTTGGTTATTGCCCTGTGTAAGGTTCCTAGCCTGTGTAAAGTTGACCAGAACAGTTAACACCAGATGGATATTGAATTTAAAAAAAGGCAATGGTAGAAATGAGGTTCAAGATTATAGAGGTGGCAGGGAGAGTTGTGTGCCCGGTTACAATTTCACACAGGGGTTTCTGAGCAAAAACCTGGAGAAGGTGAGGCCAAAACTTTATGCCTGGGGCAGAGTGTCATAGCCAGAGAAAACATCAGGTGCCAGTGCCTGAAGGCAGGGATATACTCGGTACATTAGAGTATAACAAGGAGGCCAGCATGGCTGACATAATGACTGCAAAGTGAAATTAGTAGCTTTGTAGTTCATTAGTAAAGACTTTGATTTTAATATGAGTATAATCAGAGCTACTGTAATGTGTTAAGGAAGAGCTAACTCATCCAGAAGGATCTGCTGAAAATTATGTTGGAATTAGACCCAGGAAGATAAGTACAGAAGCTAGGAGACTATGTAATTAGCTAGTTCAAGAGATAAAGTAATTCTGGTCTAGGGCTGGCCATTGGAGGTGGTGAGATGTTGGTGGATTCTCATCACATTTTGAAAATACAATGTAACAGGATTTCTTGGTAGGCTGGATGTAGAGTGTAAGATTTCAAAAAAGAAGCCAAGATTTGGCATCACCACCTGAAGATATTAAATTGTTATTGCTTAACATGGCTGTAGGAATATTGGGATTCTGGGTTTGGACACATAAAATTTCACATGAGTATTAGAGAGCTGATTGAAGCTGTTAAGCTAATTGTAGAGTGTGTGTATGTGAAACTATGTTTAGTATTTCTGCATGGAAAGTGGAGAGTCAGATATAGCAAGATGGCTCAATAGTAAAGACACTTGCCACCTGATCTGGCATCCTCCATGTAGTCCTCAGGTCCTACAAGGTAGAAGGGATGAACTGATTCATGCACATTGTTCTCTGACCTACACACGTGCACATGTGCTCATGCATACACACACACACACACACACACACACACACACACACACACACAATCAGTCAATAAAAGGTAATAAAATAAATAAAAAGTGGGGATATAGGGGTTCTTACATATTAAAACTTGTGAGACAGAATAGATTATTAAAAGAAGGGGTGTAGCTAGAGCAGAGAAGACGGGGACTCTCAGTCCTGTGTTTCTTCAGCATTAAGATGTCAAGAAAACAAGACAGAAGGAAGGAAGGAAGGGAGTGAAAAATGGATGGAGGAAAGCAGGGAGGGAGGGAGGAAGGACAGAAAGAAAAAAGAAGGAAATAAAGCAGGGAAAGGAAAACACCAGTAGACACTGAGAAGAGACCACTTGTACTAACAAGGTTCAGTATTCTGATAGTAGAGAGAGGAAATGTCTGGGGGCCAGGGAGATGGCTCGGTGGGCAAAAGCCCTTGCTTGCATGAGAATCTAAGTTTGAATCCCCAGCACCCATGGAAAAGAAAGCCAAGGAAGCTGGGCCTGGCTGCATATGCCTGCAACACTAGTATTGTGAAATGGAGACAAGGAGACCTTGGAACCTCACTGGCTAACTGGCCAAGGAAAAATGAGAAGCTTCTAGTTCAATGAGAGACCCAGTCGCAAGGGGATAAGGTGGAGAATGATAGAGTAGGACATCTAATATCTTTCTCTTGTCTCCAATGTGCACACACTGGTGCACACATCGCTGTGCACACACATTCATATACTGCCCCTACCCTCCCCCACATACACACAAAAATCAATATATAAATAAAAAAGAGAGGACATGTCTCAAGTAGAGGGTCATGAGTAATCGCGCCAAACATCACTGACATACCCAGTGGGAGGGAGGGAAACTTACAGAGGAGGCTTCACAGCTGGACATGTTAGTGATCTCAATAAGATCATAATTGGATGGAGTAGTGATGGGGGAAGCCTGGCTTAAGAAGATTCTGAAAGAATCGTATAAAACATGGAAACCTCAAGAAAAGCCAGTTTTTGAGGGTCCTACAAGAGGAGACGGAGAAGTGAGGTGGAAACAGGTAGACAAAACAACCCCCCCCCCAAAAAATACCAAAAACCAAAAAAAAAAAAAAAAAAAAAACCAAACCCAAGGTTTCTCTTGTTTGAGTGTAGTTAAAAGAAATTGCAGTGTGTGTGGTGATACAAGTGTTCTAGCAGACAAAGATGGATTAATGTTTTAGGACAGACAGGAAAAATTCCTTAAGCAATTTTGTTGGGTTGGCAAACAGTGCTGGTATCTAGTGTCCACACAGATCTGGCTTCAGCTAAGAGACAGCATATTTTCTTAGTAGTGACAGGAACACAGCTTGCAGGGGAGTTGATATAGGGTTGAGACCCTGTATACCATTTCTTTTGGTTCTTCAGTTTCCCCACAAAGGAGGGAACACTATCTCTTAAAATCTCAATAACTGTTCAAAAGAAAATATGGCCCAAGTATAAGGCTCTACAAATATTTGTTCAAAAAATAGAACTAAGCCAAGCATAATACAGAAAGTATGCCGTAAATGTTCCTTTTTAAGGAGTTTTTCTAAGTGGGCCAACTGACTAGAGCTTTTCAAAAGGGAGTCCATGTCTTTTCAGCTGAGGCCTCTTTTTCCCTGGTACACATTTCTATGGCCAAGAGGGTCTAGGATGCTCTGCTAATCTTCATGACTATTAATAATTAGGGATCTCTGCATAATGAGTTTTCAAGTCTGGTTTTTGTGTGCCTGGATATACACAGCATTCATTACAAGTCACATGTGAGTAATCTGTATGAGATTACTTTCCCTCAACAATCCTCTCAACAAGAGGGCTGTCGTCTGCCACCTTGTAATCATTTCTCGTTTAGTCATTTTGTTGATATGGTTGTATGACTTAAAGAAAAATGAGAAGCTAAGAGCTTGGGGCATTTACATCCATGATAAGTTCATATACTTACATCAAAGCTAGGGACAACTAGGTGACTTAAAAGTGAGAGAGAGGGACATGGTGGCACTAGGAAGGCTGAGGAGGGAGGACCATCGCAAGATGGGGGGCAGCCTGCTCTGCCAGCACATTCCAGGAAATCCAAGTCAACACAGTAAAACATTATCTCAAAAAGAGAGGCGGGGGAGGGGAGGAGAGACAGAGACAGAAAGACAGAGAGACAGAGAGAGAACTTTTAACCTAAACCATTTCTTCTCTGGAAAGAAAGAAAGAAGTGGAGGATGAAAGGAAAAGCCATGTCACTTTCTGGGGGAACAGAAACTGTATCTAAGAGTTATGCTTGAAAAAAATACATAAAGTACAACCTAGCAAGGGGCTGCATAAGTTCAATTACAAACAACAGAAATTTATTTCCCATGTTTCTAGAGTCTGGATGTCCAAGATCAAGGTGCCAATATGGTTCCTGTAGTTTGCCCTCATCTGAGTTACAATGGCTAGCTACTCCTTTTATTTTAACATGGTGGAAAGAGGATGAGAGTCGTCTGTGGGGTCCCTTTTAAAAAGGAAGCTACTCAATTCACGAGGCTTCTGTCCTCCTCATGCTCTGTTTCTTCTCCAAAGGTTCTACCTCTTCACCTTAGGTCTTAGGATGCCAGCATATGAGTTCTGGAGGGACTCAAGTCTTCAATATATTACAATAATAAACCACACTTACATAAGAATGATGCTTTAGAAATATTGTTGGAGACCGGGCATGGTGGTACACACCTTTGATACCAACACTTGGGAGGCAGAGGTAGGCAAATCTCTTGTGAGTTCTAGGACAGCCAGGACTACACAGAAAAACAGGTCTCAGTCATCTCCCTGCACCAACTTGTTGTTGGGAATTTTTACATTGATGTTTAAAGCAAAATGTTGAGGACTCATGTCAGTATCAAACTCACTTGATGGTAGTAGAAATGAGATTATGTGTTAAAATATTTATATTATAGTACGTAGCCCATGCTAACATTAAAGAAACTATGTTAGCATTATAAGGAGCCTGAGTTCTTTAGGAAATACCCAGTAGAACTGTCAAAATTAGAGAACTGCTCTTCATTAGCTTTTTTTTTTTTTTTTACTTTTGCTTTTAAGAAGTGGTTATGGAAGTTTCTTACAGCCAACATTATTTTGTTGAGAACCAAGATTTAGCCATAGAACTATTCAAGAGCCACGTGGGTGCAAACACATCATTCACTTTTATATGTTGGACACTAGAGAAAGTATCTTAAATGCACATTTGATTTGGTTCTTGTGATAGGTCTGTACAATAAGTTGTATTAACCCAGTTGTATGGGTGAGGAAATTGAGTTGGGGAGACACGATTAAGTACTACAATGGGAAAGCTCTCTGCAAATTGTTAAGTAAATTAAAAGACTGACCCTATCTACTAAGCCGCCCATAAAAAGAGCAAAATCCTGGCCAAGGTCACCGTGGGATTTGATTCCTAAGCTCCAGGCTTCTTTTCACTCTACTAGGTTATTGAATTGCTCATCTCAATCCACTCCAAACTCAGACACCTGCTACTGGTTCGGTCAGATCCAGGAAGTCAGCTTGTTGGAGGCAGGTGATAACTTCACTGTTGGTTATGGCATTCAGTCCCTGTTTCTGAACACATGTCCAGATGCTCTGGCTCTGGTGCTTATCAAGGTTGAAGACAAAGGAAAATCATGTGGGAAATCCTTTGTCTCCCAGAAAACCACATGTGATTTTCTTCAGAACTTGTTTCAACATCAAATTAGCCTTGTGCTGGCTGATGAAACACAGAGCGTTCCCTCCCTCTTCACATAATAATGACAAAATGAGGAGGGATGGGAAGCCTAATTGTTTTTATTTGTTTGTTTTGTTTTGTCTTCATATTTAGAACGTGAGGATATCATCTAGGTCAGTAAATGTGTTTTTCTTCAAGGGGAAAGCTGATTGCTGTGGGTTCTGGTAACTTCTTGGAGAATTGGAAGGATATCACACCTCATTTATTAATGGTAATCAGTTGTTGAACGTTGAAGAGTTTCATTCATGAATGAAGAACACATTGGCTGACAGAACATTTTACAAATGTTACTTCACACCTGCTTTTCTCGTGGCACAAAAAACAAACAGTGTAAGCACTTTGAAAACTTAATAGGGAAATGGTGAGCCTCCATGTTTTACCCCTTTCTGGTCAGTTTTTTTTTTTTTTAAGCTGTGATGAAATAAACCCCACACTCCATCTGAAACTGGCCACCTCATGTGGGAGAAGCCATGGCAAGCATAGGAGTGGTTCATTCTTTTTTTTTTTGGTTTTTCGAGACAGGGTTTCTCTGTGTAGCTTTGCGCCTTTCCTGGGACTCACTTGGTAGCCCAGGCTGGCCTCGAACTCACAGAGATCCGCCTGGCTCTGCCTCTCGAGTGCTGGGATTAAAGGCGTGCGCCACCACCGCCCGGCGGTTCATTCTTTCTATGACTTGGCTCAGGTTGGGCAGAATATTCTCATTGAGGAATGGTGAGGACAACGGCCTGGATTTTGATTAGGAACTAGGGAGGTAATAACTCGGTGCAGATATATGAAGAGTCTCCCCTCTCACATCTTCACCAGGGAAATAAACAAGCCCACCCATCTACAGAGGCCAAGTTACAACAGGAAAAATGGAAGGTGGTTTTAGCACAGAGCTTAATGGCTAAGAGTAGCTGAAGGTGGAAACCAGCTACTTAGGGGTTGGGATATTCTTTATACTAAAAGACTTTAAAATCTGCTTCTCATCCATTCTGGGCAACCTCCTGTTCTTGCATCCAAAAACAGTTCTCTTCAGTGAGGACTCCCGTGGTTCCAGATGGAACAAAGGTCTTCCCTCCTCCACACCTCAAGATTTGTTTATAAAATGCAGACATTTTATACTTGTGCTCCAAGTGGGTGCATAGGAGGACTTATATGTTCCATAAGATCTCATTGTCCAGTGACCAGCTCACCAGTTCCTTTTAGCTTGTTGTAGGAGGTCTGAGGGTGGGAATGAAAGACAGTGAAGAAGGTTGAGATCCAAACTGGCTTGTTTGGTCTTCAGGTTATCCCAAGAGCCCGTGGTTCACTCCCAGCTCCCCCCACTCCTGGGCGGGCGGCCTCCACCCCACAGTCCCTCAGACGCATTTAGCGTGTGTTGTCTGTGGTGGTTCAGTCTTGTTCTGCAGTCAGGGGAATGCTCAGTCTCATCAGCAATCTTTCAACACACGCGTTTGGTTGTCACTCCTCTGTCAAGTGCCGAGTCACTCCGACAGCCTCACAGCCTTCATTCTCTCTACTTTCATTCTTAAAAAGGAAAAAGAAAAAAATCCCAAAACAGCAACAACAACAACAACAAAAATCTTCCTGAGGGTGGGGAGATAGCTTAGTTGGTAAAATGTTTCCTTTGCAAACACTAGGAACCTGAGTTTAATCCCCAGCATGCCTGTAAAATGCCTGACATCCTGGCATGGGCTTGTCATCCTCACACTGGGGGAGTAGAGGCAGAAAGAACCCTGGGACTCTCTGGACAGCTAGATGAGCCTGATTGGTGTGAGCTCCGTGCCATTCTCGAGGATGGCACCCAAGGTTGTCCTCTGGTCTCTATATACATATGTGTATCCACAAGCACACGGACACATGGAAACACATAGAACCCCCCCCCACACACACACACGCACACATACTTCTACATACACACAAATAAATAAATAAATAAATAAATAAATAAATAAATAAATACTTTTTAGAAGTCTTCCTTTGTTTTTTTAACCAGCAGACTTATTTTTGGAAAGATACTGAGAAGTTTTGGTAAACTTGGCTATCTCACATCTCCATAGGTAAGTATAATTTATATTTCTATTATGCAAGCATCACTCAAGAGTATTTCCCCAAATTCATGTGGAAGAATTTGGAAATTCTGCCTTGTTTGATCTTTAAGACACCGACAGTTTTTGAGAATTAACCACTAAGATTTTTTATGAGACTTCCGTGCTTCTTGTGCAGCACATCTTTGGGGTAATCTGATGTGTGCCCTTCCCCAGAACAAGAGCTGGATTTCCTCCTTGGCAGAACGTTCAGGCAGCTGGGTCTCATTTGCTTTGCAAGGACATCTGAAGGCATCGCTATTTTGGAAACTGCTTAGCATATGGTATAATTGTTTTAAAGTACTTTACAGTTTGCATGGTGCTTTCCCATTATTTCATGCAGTCATTTCTCATAGATAGCCAAGATGTTTTATTTTTACTTGTTTTCAGAAAGGAAAACGGAAGTGCTAAAGAAATAACACATCAGCTTGGCAGGGCAATTTATCTCACTTCTGAATTAATCAACAGATACAAACTCTTCCTTGGATCCTTTAATACCTATGCCCAGAAAGCCTCATGCTTTTTGACCTAAATACATAGACAGACGTGTGCTGGGCCTCACTGGCATATGGTATGGTTAGTCTTATGTCTGACCTCTCAGAGTATCCTGTATCCTTAGGCATTGGGACATAGCTAGAAGAGGATGCCATGCACCTATTTTTTCTTAAAGATGGCATGGTGGGCAGTTCAAAGCACCAATTTTAGAATCAAATGGATTTAAAGCCACCCCCTCTTAACCTTTATGAGCTTTGTGACCCCAGTGAATGACTTAACATTTTCTCATCTATGAAATGGGAGCAGTAGTTGCTACCTCATGGAAGTTTTATTGTGACATTGACTTGACCTAATCCAGCTAAAGTACCAAGCATAGTGTGCTGCTTACAGGAGACTCTCAGTAAATGTTAGCCACTCCCGTATGATATATGAAAGGTGAGCATCTGGTCATTTTTCCTGAGCTTTAGTCAAGTTTGTTTGTAGTCAAGAGTTGGGCCTGGTTATTGATCTTTGGAAGCAATTGGTAGGGTTTCGAGAACTACAATAGTGGCGACTTCTCAGTCATTCGCTCTTCAGAGCACAAAGTGTGATGTTTTCATTGCTGAATAAATACAATGTAGACAAGGACCTGCTCATCGATGGCATGGTATTTCAAGGCAACCTTTTTGGAACGATAGCACACAAACAAGGCAAAAAGATGGCATGAATGTCTTTAAGTTTGGGGTGAACATGGGGTATAGAGGAGTAGGGATCTGGTCAGTTTCTGGAACATCCAGCACTGAGTGCCATGTCTCTGATTTATATGTGGGGAAACAGAGGCACAGAAGAAGAAAACCCCTTGACCAGTGTCTTAGCTTCTTTTCCTATTGCTTTGATCAAATTCTCTGACAAAAGTCTCTTAATCAGGAATGAGTTCATTGTGGCTCACAGTTCAAGTCATAGTGTGCCAGAACAGAGATATCAAGGAAGCAGGGACTTGAAGCAACTGATCACAGTGTATCCACAGTAGAGAAGCAGAGAGCAAGGAATACATGCTGCTGTTCAGTGCCCTTTCTCCACTTACACAGTCTAAGGTCCAGTTGGGGAATGACAGCACCCACAGTGGGCATGTCCTCCTAAATCAGTTCACATAATCAAGGTCATTCCCCATAGGCTTGTCCAGAGGCCAGTCTCCCAGGTGATTCCAGATTCTTTCAAGTTGACAATTTATGTTAATCATCACAACTTGTTCACCCAGTGGGTCTCAATCATACTAGGCTCTTCTGGGTGCTGAGATGTATGTATCAAAGTGAGGTGGTTCCTATAAATGAAAATCATAATTCCCCGGAGAGACCAATTTGTTCCCTATTTGCCCAGAACATTCCCATGGCAAGAGGTATGTTCTATGAACCAATTCAGTCTTGGGACAGTCCAAGCGTATCAGTCATCCTAAATACATGCTGCTTTTGTTCTATTGTAATCATCACAGGCACACTAGACATGGAGGTTCCTTCACAGTTCATGAACTAAATAGTATGATCAATTCTGAATATATTAGGTCCAAATAGTACTTTAGGTTATTGGAGAAGAGCTGCCTAAAAATAAGTAATGTGACTGTAAAATCCTATTGATGAGAATTCTGTGCTTTATATTATGCTGGTGTATTAATGTAAATCTGGTTGAAAGTACATGTAATCATATCCATCTGAAACATGGCAAGTAAGTGCCAGACATCATATGAGTCACTTATTTATCTTTAAAGGTTACATTTTACACCCAAGACATGTTTCAGAAGCGATCACTGTTTAGGGTACATTAATTACTAATTTGTCTGAGAAAACATGAAATGAAAATAAAATAATCTGAGAAAGATAATATAACTGACCATCTTCTTGGTACCTTAATGTTAAAAATGGGATGGGAGAGAGCTCAGTTGGTAGAATGCTTGCCTTACAACCCCAGAGACTTAAGTTTGATACCCAGCACCCATGTAAAAATCTGAATATGGCGGTGTGCTCTTGTGATTGGAATACTGGGGCAGAAGAGCCAAGCAGATCCCTAGGGCTCACTCACCAACCATGCCAAGCTAATTAGCAAGCCCTAGTTTCCAGTGAGAGACCCTGCTTCAAAAAATTACGTGGGTGGCTCATAAATACACACATACATACACACACACACACACACACACACACACACACACACACACACATGCAAATACATGCAGACATACAGTAACACAAAATAAAAAAATAAGTAAATGTACACCAAAGTGTAAGAGCACATTGCTAGGATTTAACTTGAGCCGGAATTGGTGACCCTTAGATGAACAAAATTATTAAATAAGGAGCTCACTCAGGAACTAGGGCAGTGTCCAAAACCCAACTCATGCAGTGTGCTCTCCTGTCATACATAGCAGAACCTTGAAACACACAAGTGTGCATTTGCAGAATTCACGAGTTTCTTGGTTATTTGTCTAGAGGCAACCAACCAGAATTCAAATCAATGTACGTCCTTTAACTACCAAAGTGAGGCTTCCTGAAGATGTGAAGCAAAGATAAATCAAATGTATGTAATCTATATTGGCATGGACAAAAATATTAGAAAATCTGGTCAGACTCAGCTCTTTATGCTAATAGAGAGAAGTAATGTTCATCTAAAGAAGACTTTTAATATATAATGGCTCATTTTGTGCTTGGAGCATGCAAACTTCTGACCCTTGGAAACTCTCTGAATTTGTCACACACTCATTCTTTACCCCACAGGACCTACTAGAGCCCTGGGCACATGGTGGACATTTAGTAAACTCTTAAATTATATTAAATGTCCTTTGTATTAATAGTAATTCCATGTAACATAATGAAACCAAAGTGAGTGGGGCATGGCTTACCATTCCACATTCAACTTTCCCCCAAGGAACCAACTACTTTACCTCTCAGACCGAAGCAAAGAACTCATTCAGAAGCAGAGCTGAAGGCTGTTGGAGTTATTGTTGTTTATATTTCCCTGGACAGAGGAGTAATTATATTGGCTTCAAAGGCCTTTTCTTCTACCTTCCATCTCGGCCTGGCGGTGCAGGAAGAAGGTTGCATTCTGTTCCTGAGTCTTGCAGATGGAAACCCAGAGGAGGGGACTGTTTGCCCAAGGTCACAGAGTTAAACCTTCTCAGATATTTGCTAACCCTGACTGAATTTTCCCAAACCTCGGCAGAGCACAAGCGTAGATAATTTCTCTGGCCTGGTTTTAGGTTAGCCTCTCCTGTCATGTTCATCCTGATCCTACCACACCTCAAACAATTCTACTTCCTTCTGTTGCTTGCCAATGGTATGTTCTTTGCTCTTGGCCAAGGCCCCAGCACCTCCACTCCAAGACTGTAGTCAAGGGAGTCTTCCAGATGGTTCAGAGTGCTGCGTACATATGAGGATATAAGGGGCAGCTCTGCTGCCTTTATCACAGAGATGCATGACTCCGGCCTTGCACTGATTTCTATCAGGCTTCAGTAGCATGAGTCAAGGCTTTGCTTTATGGGTAATTTAGCTGGTGAGGCAAGCACCCTGAAATTCATGAGGAAAGACGTAAACTGGAAAGAACCAAGATCATAGCTCAAACAGGACCTTCTGGAAGACAGATTGCCTATGGCTCTTAGAACATTGTCCCCTTGATAGCAGTGATACAGACAGAAAGTAGAAAAATGACAGTGTCTTCTGAGGGGCATATGCTGGCCAAAGATTTTTCAGCACTCAGCCTCACAGAGAGGAAGTCTGGTGGATATTCATCTAGGCCCCTTCCTTTAAATCTTGATTACCCATGGCTCTGCGAGGAGCTGGGATTTATGGACCAGCACGAGTGATTCTTATATAAGGATGGAATCTTGGGTGTGATAAATTTGGTCTTGAGAAAGCTCAGCTCAGATGCTGCAGATGGTCATGTCAGGGGGACAGTTAGAGAGTGGTAACCTGCTGGGCTATGGGCTGTGTGCAAAATGGCTACTCAGTGCAGAACTGTCTGTGCCAGTTTTCCAGGGCCTCAAGGTCATGCCCAAGGACACTTCAGGCTTGACATTCTCATACTAACAATTTTGTCTGTGGCTCCTTTAGTTGCTGCTCCTGGCATACTGGGGATCCTAAAGAGGCAGACCTTTGTGATTCAGGTCATGGTCTTATGAGGACTCCTGGGAAGGGCCAGTTCTATGCAGGCAAAGAAATGCTTCTCACAGAGACTTTCAACAGTTGGCCGAGGAGATGTTGTTTTGTTTTGTTTTTTAATATGTGTGTGTTCATGTGTGTGCATGTGCATGAATGTCACTGCTCTCTGCTCTTGTTTACCCCAGTCTCTCTATGATCTCACCATCTCCCTTGCCTGCCCTTTACGGATTTCCTTCCTATCCATCCCCCACATCCCTCCCCTCTGCACAGCATCATGTTATCCACAAATAGGGATACTTGAACTTCTTTCTTCCCCAGGGACCCTTATCTCATTCCTGACACTTTTAGTGTTTTCCTGGTTAGTATACCATTGGCTATAGGTTTATCATATATAGACTTTATTATATTGACTGTTCTTTATCATCCTCCTTTCTTCAGGGTTATTTATCAAGAAGGGATATTGAACTTTCTTAAAGGGAATTTTCTGCAACTACAGAGATGATGATGTGATTTCTGCCCTTAAGTCTGTTTGCTTGATGTGTTGTATTTATTGATTTGCACTTGTTGAATCATCCTTGCATCCCTGGGATGAAAACAACTTGGTCATGGTGTATGGCTTTCTCAATCTGATCATGACTTTGATTTGCAACCGTTTTCTTGTGGCTATTTGTGTTTAAGTTCATCAGGGAAACTGGTGTATAGCTTTTTTCTTGTTGTGTCCTTTTCCAGTTTTGATAGCAGGGTGACACTGTCTGTGGTATAATGATTTTAGTAGTGAGCCTTCCTTTTCTATTTCATGTAGCAGTTTAAGGAGCATTGATGTTGGCTCTTCCTTAACCGGTTGGTAAGAGTTCAGCAGAATTCCATTCTCTCTGGAGCCTTTCTTTGTGAGGAGATTTTTTCCTGCCACTTGTATCTCACTGTTTGTTATAGATCTGTTGAGATAGTTTCTATCTTCTTGATTTAGTTCTGGTAAGTCATGTGTCTAGGAATTATTGTTTTTTTTTCTAGATTTTTAGTTTTTTTTTTAACTATACATATTCAAAGTGTTCCATAATGATCCTTTGGAGTTCATTAGAATCTATAGTAACCTTCTCCTTCTTCATCTATAATTCCAATAACTTAAATATTTTCTCTTTGTGGTTAGTTTAGCTAAAGGTTTGTCAATCTTGTTTATGTTTTAAAAAACCCCAGCTTTATATCTGATTTATTCTATGTCTTGAGATGTTAGTCTTTATTACATTAATTTCGACCTAGTCTTTATAATTTCTTGCCTCCTACTTCTTTTGGGTTTGACTCTATCATGTTTTTCTCAGACCTTGAGATGCACTGTTAGGCTAATTTGAGATCTTGCTGAATTTTTTTAATGTGAGCACTCACAGCCCCAACGTTCCTCTGTGAACTGCCTTAGCTCTATACCAGAGGTTCTGGGAAGCTTTGCTTCTGTTTTCATCTGATTCTGAGAGCTTTTACATTTTCATTTTTTTTTTAAATCACACACTGCTTATTCAAGATCATCTTGCTCCATCTCTTTGCATTTGTGTCGTTTTGTGCTTTTCTTGCCATGGATTTTTAGACTTAGTCTCCCCAATTTGATAGCATGCATAAAAGAATCATTTAGATTCTTTTTATGAGTAGTTGCTCTGTGACTTAGAATGTGTTGTATGTAGAGTGGATTCCATGGGATGTCAAGAAAAATGTGTACCTCCTATCTGTTAGGTGGAAGAGTTGTAGATACCTGTTCAGTCTGCTTGATCTTCGGTTCAACTCCGAAGCTCCCACATTTAGTTTTGAAGACCTGTGTAAGGATGAGAATGGGCTATTGAAGATACCGTGTTTTATGAAGTCAGGACATGTTTCTTGTTATGCTCACTCATGTTTGTCTTATAAAATCAGGGGTCCCCACATTTGGTATATAGATTAACAGTTGTTATAGTTCTTGATGAACTGTTCTCTTTGTTAATATACAATGGCCTTCTTTGTCTCTTCTAATTTTGATTTGAAGTCTATTTTCTCAGATATCAGTGTACATACACCAGCTTCCATTTATTAGTAGATTACCTTCCTTCCTTTGACTCTCTGTCTTTGGGTGTCTTTGCCAGTAAGCTTCTTTTCCTGGAGACAGCAAATAGATGGATTTGTTGTAGATTCTGTCAGGTACTCTGCATCTCTTTATGAAGTTAAGTCAAGGCTGTTTACATTTAAGGCTATTAAGAGATGTCTCCAGTTCCTGTTATTTTGTTGGTTGATTGTTTACTGTTCGTTTCTTGTTTCCTTTCCCTCTGTTAATATTAGAAGTTTGCTGGTTACTACTGTGCTGGACGTGGTGGGTTTTGTTTTGTTATTTTTTGTTTTTGTTTTTTTCCAGCTTTCCTTTGCTCAGCTAGTCCTCTCATGAAAAAAAAATCATTCCCTATATTTTCATGGTCAAGACTGTCCTCCATCCTCTTATGTTTCATGTTTCCTTAAGTATTTTCTGCTGTGCTCACTTGGTGGTCATGAATTGTCTCAGTTTGTAATTCTTTTGAAATATCCTTGTTTTTCTGTCAACTTTGAAAGATAGTTTTGCTGGGTATAAGAATCTTGATTAACTGCTGTTTACTTTCAGAGCTCAATATTGTTCTATACTTTCCTGTTTTCCTCGAGGGCTCAATCTCCCGCACCACTTAGAGGGGAAGAAACAAATGACTACAACGGCAGCATCAAACCATATGAAATACAGAAATAAACAAAATTGATTAAAAGGCCTATCACCGATCACCAATGACCATAATACAGCAAACCTAACACAGCATGTGCTATGAAGTTAAAAATCATGTAGAGGCCCGAGTGTTGGCTCAGCCATTTAGAAGACATTCCACAGTTGCCAAGGACCCAGGCTCAGTTCCCAACACCAGCATGGCAGCTCATATCTGTCTGTAACTCTAGTGCCAGGGCATCTGATACTCTCTTCTGGCCTTTGAAGACACTGCACGAATGTGGTGCACATCCACACGTGCAGACAAAATGTCATTCATACACAGACAGTTATTTAGTAATTATTTAGGACAAACGTTGAAATACCAAATGAGCGAGGTAAAAGAAGGAAGAAGAGGAAGTAGAGAAATAAAGGACAAACCAGTTTAAATAAAGGAAAAAGAAGAAGTAGAAGAGTGGAGAGGAGTATTATGGAGGGGAAAAGAAAAGATCAAGAGATTAGAAGAAACTTTAAAAAAATACAAAGGAAGTCATAATAATGAGGAGGTTCAAAAAATAAAATTTGGTGCATGTAGGAAGGAGAATGAAAATAAAAACTGTAGTTTAAAAACTAGAATAAAGTCAAAAGTAGTAAAAGTATATGGAAAGAACAAAAACAGGAATACAGGGAAAAAGGAAGAATAAAAAGAAAGGAAATAAATGACAATTACACAGTTATGAAGACAAACATGCAAATAAAATTTGATAAGACTATGAAGAGGCATAAAACATAGTTCTTAAATGATATAGTAAAAACTTTGACTAGAGTACAGTAAGAAGAAAAAGGAGAAAACACACAGAGAGAAAAGGATGCAGTGTTGGAGTAACAGCTTTCTGGGGCTTCAAATCCTGGGATGCAGGGGTCCTCAAAGCTTGGGATTCAGATATCAGGGCATGAGTAGAGCTTTTCTGGTCCTCAAAAATGGGATTTCTCTTTGCTGTTTGTCCATATGCGTAGGGAATGACTTTCTCACCAAAACCTACAGCTGGATTTGGGGCTTGTGAGGACACTGGGCTTGCCCTGAGGAGAGGACTGCCGGTCTTCTCGATGTTGTCTTACCTTTTGGATGAGGTGTGTGCCTCCTCACCCCTGCTGAGGAATCAGGTGCCTGGAGCTGGGTCTATACTGGCTTCTTCTTTCCTGAGACTGTGGCTCCAGTTAACTTCACGGTCGGTGTGTGGCCAAGAATAACCTTGAACCTCTGATTTTCTGCCTTCACCTCCCAAGTAGTGTGATTGCCATGATGGCTCATGGCAGCTACTTTGTGGTACTTGGGATCCATCTCAAGACCTTCTGAATGCTAGACTCCCCTGCTGAGCTAGCCCCCCCCCCCCCCCGCCCCCCCCCCCCCCCCCCCCCCCCCCCGCCCCCGCTCCTTGGCTCTCTTCTTTCTGGTGTGTTGGGCATCTTTTCCTTGGTAAATTTCAGCTGTTCTATTACTGGCTTTGGGAATTCCCTAAGTGCCTCCTTTCCTTTGAGATAGAGTCAGTTCTTTTTTATTGGCTCTTTTCTTGAAGGGAGTTACATGGAGGCAGCTTCTAATCCAACAGTTTATGCTACACTTTCTTTTTGAACTGATATTTTCACAGTAAGTATAAAATCATAACAGGGAATGAATCCCATTCTTTTAGGTTAAGAAACAATAAAGAGAACACATTAATAATGAAAATTTTAAGTTATGAAAACTCAATGTGATATACTTTCCAAACTTGACAGTGAGCTTAACTGTATATTTGTAAAATCTATGTCTTAATTTCATCATTAAATACTATTTAAGGGAATATAAAAATTCTTTCCATGTATGTGTGGTCTAGTTCACTGCCAAGTCTAGAAAAGATAACAGATGAACATTTGTTAGATAGATGCATATAATATTTATATTACAATAAAATAATGTTATTTATATTAGACAGATAATGGGAATGCAACACTATGTCACATCATGTAAATGTGCATTGAACACATTTCTGGGGCTTTGTTGATTGAGAAGTCACTGAAAGTGCCTTCTATGTCAGCTTTTTATGACCAACAGAAATTTTAGAACAGGGTCTGAGGAGATGGTTTAGGATTAAGAGCACATGCTTCTCTTTCAGAGGACCCAGGTTCAGTTCCCAGCACCTAACCTTGGGTAGCTCATGACTTCCTGTAATTCCAGCTCAAGGAGGCCCCACACATTTTCTGGCCTCCATAGAAAACTGTATTTACATGTGCATACCCAGACACTGACGTACACATGTATACATAATTGAAAATATAAATAAAATACTGTAAAATATATTACAGGATACAGGTGTGAGGTTTTAAGTGGGTCTTTGTGAGTGTGTATGAGTTGCCTTTAGTTAGCAGTTAGCTTTTGCAATTACATCCATTGACACAGAACAATTCTCTAGAAGCCCAGCCCACAAAAATTGTTTTCTTTTGTCCTTTATCTCAGAATCTTATCTTTCACAGTAAAAACAGGAAGCAAAGCCAGAATGGCATTTGTGGTAATATTTTGTTTGTGCTCTAACAAATAAAGTTTGCCTGGAGATCAGAGTGTGGAGCTAGCCACTAGTTAACCATAGAGGCCAGGCAGTGATCGTACAAACTTTTAATCCCAACACTTGGCTAGGAGGAAGCAGGAAGATCAGGAGTTCAAGGTCACCCTGGGCTACATGAGATTGATCCAGTCTAACAGTGAAACAGAGTCAGGTGGTAGAGGCTCATGCCTTTAATCCCAGTACTTGAGAAGCACACACTCCTTTAATCCCAGCACTAGGGAGGAGGAAATAGGAAGTGATATGCCTGGGCAGAGGGAGGAATATAAGGTGGACAGATAGAGGAGGTAGGCCCCCTCTTTGGCTGAGGAGTTGGTGAGGTAAGAAGTGGCTGTGGCTTGCTCCTTTGTCTCTCTGATCTTTCAACACTTACCCCATATCTGACTCCAGGTTTTTATTATTAAGACCAATTAGAATTCTCACTATAGGCATTGGCCTGCCTGACTCCCATGAGGTCAAGTCAAGGCAGAGGCACTTGCTTCTCTGTGGTACAGTGTAACTATACTTGCTCTTTAACCCAGCATATCTAGATAAGAAAGACTAAGCATAATGAAGTGTAGTAGCTCATTTAGGACCACCCCCCAGGGCAGGACTGGATTCAACCCCATGGAAGTGCCGTGCATTTCTACACACCTCTGAACAGAGTCTGTTCTGGGAGGCTCATTGACAGAATATGCTTGCTGCTGACTCTTTTTGATGCTGTGGGATGTTCTGTATGCTCTGAATGTGTTGCTCTGATTGGTTAATAGATGAAGTGCTGATTGGCCAGTAACAAGGCAGGAAGTATAGGTGGGACAAAGAGAGAGGAGAATTCTGGGAAGAGGAAGGCTGGGTCAGGAGATGCTGCCAGACATGGCAATGAGAAGCAACATGTAAGATACCGGTGAGCCACCAGCCATGTGGCAAGGTATAGAATTATAGAAATGGGTTAATCTAAGATATAAGAACTATAGCAAGAAGCCTGCAACAGCCATACAGTTTATAAGTAATATAAGTCTCTTTATGTTTACTTGGGTCCAAGCGGCCAGCCACAGGGCCACAGGAGCTGAACAGAACCAGGGAAACTTTAGGTTTGTCTTCCTGCTTCCCCACACTCCTCTTATAAACAGACTACCATGGGGAGGTCCTCATAGGTGTGTCCACGCATGGGAGCTCTTGAACTTTCCCATCTGTCCTTTAACAAAACCACCACAACTCTGTTTCCCAGATGAGAAGGTCATGCTCTGCAGCAACAATGCTGGCATGGGCAAAACAGGGTGGTCATGGCATGTAAAAGTGTAGAAGAGAATTGACTGTCATACCAAAGAGACGTGAGTGGTTAAAAACAGGAATACCTTGCTGCTCTTCTTACCGATCTTGACTTTCAAGGTCTTTGTACTTGAGTCCAAAGTTTTGTTATATGTCAACATGGGAACTCATTTGCTATTCTATTTCCAAGTAGTTTTACTTAGCATTTTAAGTTCCTGTGCTTCTTTTTTTGATAACTTCTCAAGCTTTGCCTCATTATCCTCTCTTATGCTTCCTTATGGAGCATCAAGCCCCAGTGTGAACTATTATGTTGAGTGGCAGATGCATGACAAGAGCTAGCTCCAAGGGGGAAAAAGTGACACAAAAGCGTACAGCTTCCTTACACTCACTAAAACACACTGAAACACCACTCATGCTGGTGCCAAGGTCAGGGAGGTCAGCCCACACTAGAGCACGGGCATTTGAGTCTGCCCAGTGAGTCAATCAAATAGGAATGTTGAGCCTTTGGGGTCGGCAGTGCTACAGCAAGATTTGGCAACCTAGTGAGCCATCCGCTTAAAGAATGACTCATACCTGGAGTCCATTTGTCTTTGTGAGAAGTTCCTTGTTGGAAGAATGGATGGGTTTGTTGACTGTTCATTAGTCTCCTGCTCACTAGTCCTTTCCAATTCATCCACTTTCACTTTGTGCCTCATTAACACCTATGTGAGGGTGTCATTTTCTCCTTGCCCACTGACAATGCCCCCATCTGAAGGGGGATTCCGTGCACACCTCTTCCCTTACCTCCATGCAATTCATCTGTAAGTTACTAGCATGTAACATAGCAACTAGAACAAAGTGGTATTCCATAAATGCTGCAGTGTAGAACCATTAGAAAAGCGCATTTGCTCACTTGGTGGCATGTTTGAGAGCATTCGTTTGTTCTGCTTCTGTCCGCTTCACTATAAGATTTACTGAGTATCTGTAAAGTCCTGGGCAGTGCTCTAGATGCCAGGATGCTTGAGACATGGTTGTGCTGTAGTAGGTTCACTGCCATAGGAAGTTCAGAGAGGGCTGCACTCATCATATTGGTCTTGAGATCATCAGCCATGCTTGGTGATCATAACCACTGTGGGCAGAACCTTCAAATGGCTCTTTGTGGGAGGAAACAAGTACAACGAGTCTTTCTCTGTCCTGCCAGCCAGCTCCCAAATAATGACACAGAGAATTCTTATTAATTATGAAAGCTCAGCCTATAGCTTAGGCTTGCTCATAACTAGCTCTTATAACTTAAACCAACCCATTTATATTAATCTACATTCTATCACATGGTGTTACTCCTCTTCTATCTTGCACCCCCTGCTTCTTCTTTGTGTCCTGGAATCTCCTGTATACCCAGATTTCTCCTCCTCTTCCTTTCTTTCCCCATAAATCTTACCTATACCTCCTGCCTAACTATTGGTCATTCAGCTTTTCATTATAACAATCCCAGCAATACATCTTCACAGAGCATACAAATATCCTACAACAGACAGGGGAGAAATACATTTTCCTCAATTTTGAGGTCTTCACAGCTCATAGGAAAACAAATAACTAAATGCACAAATATATAAAATACAAAGTATGATCAGCAAAAGGAACTAATGGTGAGGACTAGAAATGGATAGGAATTCTTGCAGAGATGAAGCAACAGATTTTTTTTCCTTGTGTGAAATACCCCTTATTCTCTCAGCTAATACTTAACTTATTTAATACACTTTTTTTTTATATATTCTTTTGCCCAATATTATACCAGGGCTGAGCACTTAGCAGTTAATAGGAAATATGCACCAATGTCTAATGCCTGTGCAAACCACTTGTACATGGGTGAAAAGGAGGGTGAATAGGGGTGAGCAAGAGCAAAGGTGACCTTGGAAGGGTAAAGGTAGGGACAATGAATAGGAGATGATATCCAGGACATCCACATTGGTCCTCTGCTTCTCATGATGGCTACAACTTTAGAACTTTTAACTTCCTCCCTTGGATATTTTTTAAAGAAAAAGCTAGATATTGTCAGAGTGACAGATGTGTCTTGCTCTGTGTTGGGCTTCTATAACAGAATAGCACACTCTGGGTTATTTACTTATTTATATTTTAGGAGTTATTTTTAGTTATTTGTATATATGTGCCTATGCATGTGAGTACAGATGCCCAAAGAGGCCAAAAGAGGGAGTCTGATCCACTGGAGCTGGAGTTATAGGTAGATATAAGTCACCCAACATGGGTGCTGGGAATGAAACTCAGGTCCTCTGCAATAGCAGCAGATGCTCTTAACCACTGAGCCATCTCTCCAACCCCAGGCTGAGTTATGTATAAAAATCAGAAATTATCTCTCACAGCTTTGGAGATGAGGGAGGCCAAAACTGAAGTGTCCAGGGAGGGATGGGTTATACAGAGGAACGAAGTGTCCTTATGTGACAAGATCAGAAGGCCTTAAGGGACCATGTGCTATATGAAGCCTATTGGGTTTTTGGTGGGACTTGGTCCTGTTCATGCCAAGGAAACCTCATGACTGAACTCACCTCCTAAAGTCCCCTTCTCCCACTTCTCAGTACTATCCCATTGACAGTACCTGACATTTGTAGGCAGCATTATAAACTGTAGCAATGTGCTTTGTAAAATGATGATAAACATCAGCCTCACATCTAAGTTACTGTGGGAAGGGCAACTCATGTCCAGTTTCCCTTCTTAACTCTGATCAATGATGTCCAGTAACACCCCTGGCATTCATACTCTGTCAGATCTTTTTGTGAAAGGTCTACTGCCATGCTGCAATGGATAGATGCATCAGCCACATATTCAGGCAGTGTTTACTTAAGTGGCACTTACTATGCTGTGTCCTATACCCTAGGAATATAACGGCTCTGAACCATTGAACTTTTATTTCTGTCAATAATTTTAGCCATTTAAAAAGAATAGGGTAGATTTCAGGCATCTTTGAAAGAATCTTTAGATTCTACGTCAAAAGGACTCATTATCCATGTTTGAAGTTTGGTTTTAGTTACAAAGAGTAATATAGAGCACACAAATAACACAGGAACTCTAGAATTAAAACAGTTTGAGGACTCCAAAAGCACCACGTCCTGAGCAGTCCTAAATACCACATCACCACTCCACGTTCTTGAGCCTACACACAGCACCAGAGGTCACAGATGATAGCCTACTATGCTGAGTGAAGGTAGTTTTTAAAATTCACACTTCATGTGTCTGAGTCACACACCTAGGGGCTCTCAGGCCATTTCTTTCAGTTGTCTCCTTAACCTTGGGAGACCTCATTTATTACTTTTCCAATTTCATACTCAAGGAAATGGGGGCTCTGGGTGACTAAGTCACCCAGCCCATTTCCTTAATAAATCAGGTAAGGATGACAGTTCCAGATACAGCAGCTCCGAAGTCCTCTCCCTTGGCTGTGCTCCTGCAGAAGAAGTTCTGTGTGGAGACTTGCAGCCTACAGTTCACGACTCTTCTCCATTTCTTCAAGCTCTTCTCCATCAGAAGACTGATGGATTTTTGCCTTCTAGAACTTGGACTTGGACTTGGACTTATTGAGGATAGTATCGCTAGCCACTTTTAGGTCCTGCCATCCTTAGACCTACCAACCTCCCGTGGCTGTTAGTCACAGGAACATGGCTGCATACGTTCTTGTTATTCCATCCCTCCCCAAGGCTGGAGAGAAATGTTTTCTTGGTGGTCTTGGTGTGTGTGTGTGTGTGTGTGTGTGTGTGTGTGTGTGTGTGTCTAGAGAGAGGGGGTTATTTGTTCTAGTTATTATGTTATGACATGTATTATATATAATTAAACTATCAATGCATTAAATATAAAATCCGTATGCATAACCATTTAGAATCAGTGCTCAGAGAATCCCTACTCACTGATTTTAGTAACTAAAGAACAGAGCAGCAAAGTCAAATGACAGCATTTGAAGGTGTGCAGGTGGCACCCAACAACTTCAGGACAGCTCAAGCCAGGACTTGACTCTTAAGTCAGGGGACAGGAGCAACCGTGGCTAAAGAACTCTGTCACTGACTGTGACATTCAAAAGCAGTCCCTACATCATAGCAAAGGAGCGAAATTCCCGAAAGGTTATGATTTGTCCTAACAGACTCAAGAAAAGAACTAACTCCATCTCATTCCCAGGCTTCTTACCTATGGCAGGAAAGGAGCTAACCCCATAGCAGACACAAGACATAGAGTCTGAAAATACTCCCTTAATTTGCTTATATATTCTGTTAGTCGTGTCCTTTGTGGCCAAGAGTTTCACGACACAAACCACTTGTCTGTTTCTCTTAAGCTTTTGCTGTCACAACCAAAACATTTATTGACAAATCCAATATCAATAAGTCTTTTTTTTTGGTTTTATAGTTACTTATTTTCAAAGGATAAAACACTCAGATAATTTAATACAAGTCACACATGGCTGCTGTCAGTCAGCGATGATGTCCCCATGTGTTCTCTCTTCTAGACCCTTGCCACTGTTCTCCAAGTCCTCTAAGAGAGGAAGAAGGCTCTCAGACTTGGTTTATACACATCCTTCTTTTCTGCAACGTAATCTACAATTTCTTGTGGACACATTAACATCTCTGTATCTAGATTAGGAATTTCAAATTCACCTCCTATGGCCGTAATAGTCTTCATTTGGCCCAAACCACCTAAGCCTGGAACCTTCATAAAATGTGAATTTCCTGAGAGCGTCTCTGGGTCAGTCAAGACATAGAGCACCTGGCCCTTGATTCCCTCTAACGTCAATGGGGCGAATCATTGCACTGATGATGTAAGTGTGTGACCCTTCCAGACACCTCCCAGCCTCGAGGAAGGGAGTACACCCACAGGCGGGGTCATCTTAGGGTTAATCACCAGGAGCTGAAACATGGAGCTGCCCAAAGCCTGCCCCTCTTTGGCACAAGGACAACTGAGAACAAAGAGGAGCCCCATTTCAGAACAAGCTCTGTGGCAAACTGAAGTTTGCTAAGAATCAGCAATGTGCATCCTTTTCAAAAGTTGGCCAGATTTTGAATTCCCTCAGCGTGTGATCAGCTGACCCACACAGGCCTCAATGAGCTATTGAAAGTTTTTTTTTTTTCTAGTAGCGTTATATATAGTTCCAGGCGTTATACCTAAGTTTTGCATTGATTTTGTGTATAGTTTGTGATAAGGGTCCAGTGAACTCTTCTGCATGTGTGTAATGAATTTCCTAACACTGTTGGTCGGAAGACAAAAGCTGTGTCTTTTTTCACTGTAAGTCCTTTCTACCCCATGGAAATGAGTCTATCATAAGGCATGGATTTCTGGGCTTTCTATCATGTTCCATTTGTATATTTATCTATATGTTTTTATGTAGAACCACATGTTTGCATCGTTGTAGTTTTGTAGCATGTTTTGAAATAACGAAGTATAATACCTCTGGTTTTGTTTTTTTTTTTCAGTACTGCTTTGGGAATTTGGGGTCTTTTGTAGTTCTTTGTAAATTTCAGGGTTTCCCCTTTCTCTTTCTGTGATGAATGTCATTGGAGTTTTGATAAGGATTACATTGATCTGTAGACCTCTCTGGGTGGGAGGAGCATTTTAGTCATGTTATGTCTTTTAGTCCATTACTCCTTCATTTGCTAAATGGGTAAATCTTGTGTTCTTTCCATTAAAAAGGAGAAAGAAAGAAAAAAGGAAAGAAGAGAGAGAGAAGCAGGGAGAAGCAGGTTTGCAGGGAGAGAGAGGAAAGGAAGCAAGAAGAGAGAAGGAAGGGAAGGGACGAGAGAGGAGAGAAACAGTGGGGAGGAGAGGTAGGAAGGAAGGGAGCAGATGGCAGCTGTGTTACAGATGTGTTAATTAGCTTGTGTTGATCATTCTCCAGTGTATGTATACATAACAGAACATCAGGTTATATACTCTAAATACAGATAGTTCATAAAATCAGTGGGAGAGAGAGAGAGAGAGAGAGAGAGAGAGAGAGAGAGAGAGAGAGAGAGAGAGAGAGAGAGAGAGTTTATAGGCAATCCATATTTCTAGATCACCATCCCAAAGAATCCAGTTCAGATCTGGGTGGGTCCCAGGAATCTCAATGATTACTCAACTTCCCAGGGGACTTGGCTGGGTGGTCCTGAGGCTGCACTTGAAGAAACACTCCTCTGGAATCTAAAAACTCGGAACTTTCTAGCCTTGTTTCCTCCCAAAGGATGATGTGGCCTCACTACATTCAAATGTCCAAACAATACATAAGATTCTTTGTGATTCATACTTGTGTCCTTATTTTCTGACCCAACAATTAATTCCTGGTTAGGTCACTCATTGAGCAATTTTCCTTCGCTCAGTCAGTTGGCCTCTCTCTCCTATGTGCCTGGAGCTGGAGAGACTCCCCAGCCCCCCCCCCCACTGAACCCTCCCCAGCCCTCCCCACTGAACCCATACAACAGGAACAACAAGAATGGTCCTTCCAACACTCTGCTGCAGGGTTCGTGAAGTTTATCTCATTGACCTATTTCTTTCTCCACTTTCTGGTAAACTCTCCTGAATAAGACCATAATCTGAGGGGTTTTCCTGCACAGAGAATCATAAAATCCTCCAAACCTCATCTTTTTACACTTTATGTATCTTCAAGATATTTCTTTATCAGTTCAGTTTTTTGTGCCTATCTTTTCTCTTTTAGTCAATTCTTTTCTTTCTTTTTATCAAAATAGTGCTCATGTATCCCAGAACTCACTTCATAGCCTAGGTTGGCCTCAAACTCATGGCAATCCTCCTGCCTCAGCCTCTAAAGTTCTGAGATTACAGAATGAACTACCATGCTTGGCCCCGCCTTTCTTCATACTGGCTTTGGAGCAATGTAATGCAAAGGTATTGTTATGCCTTTGGCCACTATCATGTGATGGGTTTGCATGGCACCTGTTACAAATAGTCTCCTTATGAATTTCAGAGAACATATGATACTCTTCTTATAGACAATGAGATTGAGAAGTTAACGACCTCACCCAAGGTCTTCCAGTGGCAGGACTAGGAGAATGTCAGCATACTTCCACCTGCCTCAAAAACAGCAGCCCCTCATTTATTACTACCTTCCAGTGACTGTAACAGGCTGAGTGCTGGACTCTGTGAAGACTACAAACCCCCACAACCTGACTTCTCCTGGGTCCTCAAGGTCATTTTAAGAGTGCCAATTGAACAGAATCTAGGAGCTGCCTGGGAGTCGAGGATGGAAACTGCTCTAGAAGGAGGTGATGGCTGATAGCAAACCCATCATTCACACTGATTATTGCTGGAGGAAGCTTATATTGTGTGTGTGCGCACGCACGTGTGCACGCGTGTGTGTGATGTTCCTGGAAAGATGGCATGATATCTGCATGTAAGGATTCTTACAGCATTATATGTGTGTCTGAAAACCACTAGAGTCCTAAGCTAATGAGCACAGTGTAAATAAATGCTTACCCTATTTGGCAGCTTCAACAGAAGCCTGGAAGTGAGTGGGCGATGGGACCCTGTGTCTGTGGCAAGCAAAGATATTTGCCCTTTTAATAGCTTGGTTTTTTTTTTCCTTTTAAATGAAGAAAGTAATATCTAGTGCCTGCCCACTTGACAGGATGTTACAAGGCTTGGCTAATTTCTGTAAATGTTTTGAGCTCCTCTGAGGTATGTGTTCTGTAAATAGGAGGTATTAATAGCAGCCGTCAGAACAGAAGCAAAACTGAATTGAGCTGCAGTCACTTTCTGGGAAAAAAACACAGACACCATAAAGCATGAAGCCCCTGTTGGAGCCATGGCATTGGCCCTTCTTCAAGAGGCAGCTTGGGTCTTATACAGGACATGGGGACAGCCTAGGCCCCAATCTCAAGTGGAAAAATGGGCATTCTAACATTTCATTTCCCAGATGATTACTGCGATTAGGAGCCCATATGGCACAGGGAAGTGGGAATCTAGTCTGCCAGAAGTCTAATAGAAAGGAAGGGGAATGCACGGTGCAGACAGTATCATTCTAGAACCCTCTGCTAAGATGTTGAAACAAGAATGTCATTTTGCCTTCATATGCTGCAAGAAAGGCAGTTATGGAAGATTCTCTCTCTCAAGGCTTTCATGCTAGCTTGGTGAGCATTTGGTGATTCCTTTGTCAATCAGCTATGGGTCTAAAAAGGCCAGGAACTGCTAAGAAGAAAATTCAACTCTGAGTTTGAGAAGCCACATAGCAACAAATATATGTCAACTGCAGTTGCTGTAGACATACAGATTCTTGCTCCTGCACATGCAGAAGGGTAGTCATTTAGTTTGGAGGCACCCCAAATATTTGTCATCCACTTGCTTATATCACCCCCACCCCCACCCACATACAAAGGAAGCTATGAGCTGGGAGTGGAGGCAGGCATATGTTAGTATTCATGTCTTCATGGCCCCTTCAGAGGGAGGGCAGCTCCCATATCCATCGGCAGGCAATCATTTTTCATAAGCACTAATAGGATTTACAGATGTGCAGAAAGTGAGGAAGGTCCTGATGCCCAGCTGAACTCTGGATAGAATTTCTCATAATTTCTCTTACTCAAGGGATCTTGTGTAAACCTGTTCCAGACAGAGTTTTTGTTGTATCTTATTTCCAATGTCTAACCAGGTTTACCCCCTGGAGGTCAAGCCTATAAGGCTTCTTGAAAATCTCTACTTTGGTGGTGAAGGTAGAGCCTCCTGTCTGCTGTGGTCACCACTTCTGCCTAGGCCTCTGGGTCCACAAGGAAAACTCATCAGTGACTTGATGTGTACACAGAGATCACTGAGAAACATCTGGTAGCCCTAACTCTTCATGCCCACTCGCCACATGCAATAAAAGTGGAGTGGAGTTACAGAACACAATTGAAGGCTTCCTAGGTGACTAGGAGATGAGTTAGATGATGGTCTAACTTCAGGAGGTCCTGTGAACCTGGTCAAAGAAGAATGGGTGGCCAGTGTTCATTGACTAGAAGGCCTCCATCTTTATAGACAGGATGCAGGTTCTGGTTCGTTAGGGACAATGACAGGAAGGAGCCTCCTTTTTCATTTTTGAAATGGAGAAATAAGATTGCTGGCCTCACAGATAGGTGGGTATCCATACCTGACTTACCTGTGAGGGCACCCCACCTTCATTCTTTGGGAGGTACATTTCACAGTCCATCATATGAGCTCACTAGGGAACTTGAGATGATGATGAAGTCTCTGTGTGGTCAGTTTTAGGGCTTGATATCTGAAAAGTGACTTTTCCCACTGACCACTGGCAGCAGCTTTCTTCCTCTTAAGGGCACTAATCCATGAATGAACTCATGCCTTTGTTGTGAGAACTCTGTACCAGGGCTAAAGCTTCTTAGGGCCCGAAGGTCTCTGGCTCCTCTGCTGTAACAGTGTCTTTGGTAAAGGACAGATCTGCTGCCCTTGTATTCCATTCTGTCATTACAGTCTACCCTTCTAGCAGGAAGGAGCTGGGCAGCATCAAAGCTACTGTTTTATTGCAGTTGGTGTATCTCACCAATGCCAGGTCTCCTCCAGGCTTTGCAGGAGATGTGGCCATGCCTACTTGGTCTCTCCGGCTGTATTATCTTGGGGGAGGTCTTTGTTGTAAAAAAAAAAAATGTGTTTTCTGACACAGTTGTTTTTAAGTGAACCAGGGCTAAAATAGATTTGGAGATCTCAGCTGTGCAAAAGTTCTACAAAATCTTGATTTTGTTTTTTTTTTCTGCCTTTGACACAGACTTAGCCATCAATAGCCATACTTCTCACAGCAAGGATGGGAATTGTCTGGCTCTTCTTTTACAGACTTGTTCCTATATAATGTGCTGTATACTCTAAGGGTTGTGTGAATAACATTTCTAAGACTTATTTCTTGTGAGATAAAATTGTACTTTTTTTATTTGGTAGGATGTCCAGAGATGATAGAGTAGTGAAAATAATTGTTTTCAGGCATCTCCAAGTGTCTTCCATTAGAAGCTTGTGACTACCTTTCCCTCATTGTCCCGAGGAAGACAGAAACATGGTGATATATGAAAGTTCAGGGTTAACTCTCATTGTTGCCAAGCTCCTTCCTCCGTTGTAGGATGACACACTGCTAATTCTGATAAAACTTGTTCCTACCAAAATTGTACTCAGATTCAGAATCTTTCTTCCAGTCAGTCTAAACTGATAAAAGTGACTTACTTTTAAAAAGGAGGAGGTTGACATCAGAGTTCTTCTAGTTACACTGCAGATGTTTCAAGAGAGTTTACTACTATACATTCTTAACATGGTGTTTGAGACTGCCCACATACCCCATCCATTCTTGTCTATTAACCCCAAAATACTATGCCATAGGAAATGGAAATATGACCTGGCTTTTAGAAGCCATCCATGAGGTGATATCTGGTCCATATTAAATGTCACCAATACATTATTTATATGAAATGAAAATATAAATGTGATTATAGTAGGGGCTTAGCTTGGTCTAAGAAAAATACTTGAACTCTTCCTGGGGAACTAGTCATTTTAAAATCATATGTTAATAACCACTTGATTTAAGTATATATAGAAAACAAGTAATCATGTTCCAGGGGACACTTTAAACTTGGAGTACTCCTCTCTTTCCATCTTGAATTTGCTCTCCATTCTGTCCTGTGTGCAAAAACAAGTAGAAACCCAGTTAGCATGGGTAATTACCTCATGTAACCGGCATTCACATTCCACTTTCCAGATTGGTGAGCTTATGACCTGCTATCTGTCACTCATGGTCAGAATTAGAGTAATGCACATTGGCACTGACTTGATTAGAATACACTGCCAGAAGCCACTTTCAGCCGTAACTGCTCTCTAGTACCAGTTCTCATTATGACCATTGGGAGACTTCATCATCTCGGACATTACCCAACATGATGGCTGCAGGAGTACCTGTGGCTGGTATGTCCTGTACCCTGGGATTCCAGGTGACCTACCATGGTTGACCAACAAGAGACAAATAAACAAAGAAGCATGCCCAGATAAACAAAGAAGCATGCCCAGATTCCTTCAGCCATAGATAGGAATCTGAATCTCACTATTGTCATTATAATAATGCCTGAGCTTTGCAAAGACTCAGCTTTCCTTTGTGGTGATTCTTGTCCAATGCAGAGTCATTGGGTTTAGGAGAGATTGCTGGATGATGCAAAACACTAGTTCATACAAGATGGAAAAGTGGAACATTCCATTTCTTCCCCTGTATCCAGCCCATGAGATTAAATCTCAGGGTGGACAGTGTGGTCTTTAACCACAAGGATAATAGTGACAGGTTTGATGGTAAGCACTTAAGCCTGTTTATACATCTATATAGGTTTTAGTCTCTTTTTCATTGCTATGATAAAATACCCCAACAAAAATGACTTGAGGAAAAGGTTGGTTTGGTTGACAGACTCAGGATGTGGTCCATCATAGCAGGGAAGTCACAGCATCAGCAACTTGTGTAGCTGGTCCTATTACATCTGTATTCAAGAAGCCAAAAGCCAAGAATGCTTTCAGCTGCTTAATTCTTTCTCCACGAACGAAGTCCAGGATCTCAGACAGGGAAAGCCACCACCCACAGGGGGCAAGACTTCCCATCTCAGGTAACATAAGATGATCTTGGGGCTGGAGATGTGACTTGGTGGTTAAGGGCTCTTGCTACTCATACAAAGAACCCAAGTTCAATTCACAGCATCCATGTTGGGTGACTCACAACTGTCTGTAACTCCAGTTCCAGGAGATCTCATGCCTTCTGACCTGCAAATACCTACACTCACCTGCACACACCCACATACAGAATATATGCATACACATAATTAGAAATAAAAATAGATCTTTCAAAAAAGAAACACCTAGAAGCCCATCTCCTAGTGTTTCTAGATTCTATCAAGCTGACAAATAGCACACATATGTGGATATGCACATATCCATTTTCAAAATAGAAGTCGAGTTACTTTTATCTTTTGAGACAAATCTGAATGACAGTTTATTTTGCCAGCCACTGTTAAATATGTCTCTTGTTTCTTCCCACATTTTAGAGGTTTCCTTAAAGAATTTTCCAGTAATGTGAAAACTGCCTTCTTTGAATTGGAAAGATATCTGAATTCACAGGGTACACATCTAGTAGGATTCCCCTTAAGGCTATCCAGCCGTGTTAATCTTTTGTTTACTAATATCTTTTCCACAAAGGATTGACAAAGTTGGAGGGAGGGCAGGTGGTAGTGGAATGAAAGGCATCTCACATGTTTTCTGTTGTTTGGGGAATTTTGGAAAGTAATAAACTAACCTATCAAGGAAAGCATTTTGAGGCGATCTATGTGAAAAAGGAGCCTCATTTCAGACATGGGGATTGTGCTGTTCCTGTAAATCAATTCTTCCTCTCTTCAGGGATGCAGGTCTGTGCAGCCCTCCCGACAAATATTTCTCCACATTACGAGGAAGCAATCCACTCAGACCCAGCAGGAGGGGCCAAGGGGCTAACAGGCGGCTAGGCAGAATTGCCTGGAGTTCTGGCCACTGCAGCTTCGTGAACAAATGAAAAAAAAGGTGCATGGCTGCCTAAGCATGGCCTAAACAAGGCTGAATATCAAAAGACAGGCTAATGTGGAAGCAAGAAAGCCCACAAGGCCTCTGCCCCAGACAAAGAACTACAGGGGACTAAGGAATGTTGTCAGTGGGAACCCTTGTCTTCCCCAGGGAAGGGTACACCAAGTGGTTATCCAGGATCAAATGGTCAGCCCTGAAAACACACATACAAGTACTATTGTATGGACTAAGCAGATTGTATTTATGTATTTAGAAATGTGCGTGCGTGCGTGCGTGCGTGCGTGCGTGTGTGTGTGTGTGTGTGTGTGTGTGTGTGTATGCATTCATAACAACAATTAAAGAAAAAGATGTCATGAATTCGAAAGAGAATAAGGTGGGGGTATAAGGAGGTGTTGGAAGGAGGAAAGAGAAGGGGGAAATGATATAATTATATTATAATCTCAAAAATATTTTAAAAATTGCAAGTATTCCCCTCCTGCCTCCAGGCTAACCAGGACTCTGGGCAATTGTCCCATCACCTGCTGGGGCCTGCCCACCCTGATCAAATGCTCCAGTTCACTTTTCCCTTTGATTGAGTCTTGATGGAGCAGTTCCAGGTGACATCTGAGGGAGAATCACTTTGTAGGGAGAAACACACAAAGGACCCTTCCCTAGAATAGAGGCCCGTCCACCTGGGGTCTTGTTTGGGGGGGGAGGAGGTGAGTAGGCAGGGCTGGTTACCCGGTCTCCTTTTGTCTCTGGGATGACAGGAGCTAAGTCTCCATTTTGCTAGCTTAAGAGTTAGCCTCAGAGTTGCCTGGCCCTCCGACCTCAACTGAGGCAGAGCCACTTGCCTTGGTCTTGAAGTGTGAAGCCTAATAAAGGTTGGCTGAGTAAAGTGGTGGAAACAGCAAAGCCTTCCTTCGTGGAGCACAAAGAGACAGGCCCAGTCCTCTGCACAAATGCGGAGACTTTGTCCCTTCTTCCACAGCCTCTCATCCATGGCCACCCATCCAAAAACTGTGACATCTTGTATTTGGTTGGCGGCCCCTCGCTGTGGTTTATCTGTTACAGTTGGTGGCAAATGTAAACCTACCTGGTTTGGAGAGACCCTGAGCAGATAGATGTCCCTCCCTCAGCTACCTTTGTGTGTGTGTGTGTGTGTGTGTGTGTGTGTGTGTGTTACTAATATCATCATTCCTGGCAAGGCAGTGAAACACACATACACCAAGAGAGGCATACACAAATATACACATGAGAAAACATACAAGTATACAACTATATACAAACATGTTAAACAGACACAAACCTACAAAACAAACGCATAAAAGACACACGTGCATATATGCAGACTCATGCACAAGCTACACAAACACACACATATGAGTGGGTGCACACACTTGCAAATATTCACCCCAAATCATACATACGAATACATGCATGCAAATATACAAATAAAACACAGACATAGCCCAGGCCAGACTTTGGGACACATATGTTTGCCTCTGTACCCTGAATAATAATCTGGACTATATTTTTCTACTTTCTCTCTGTCCTGGGAAAAAAATCACAGAAATTCTAATAGAGGAGGCTGAGAAAAGAAAATATTGACTTCTACAGCACAAACATCTCTGTCTGACAAGAAAATGTTAATTTCCCCCTAAATCAAATGTTGACAGATATCAGCTGTGGCTGGAGATGGGTCACTCTGGGAGGAGTTGTCTGTTTCAGAGAATGTGATCAGTCTGAAAAGTCTCTTCCACAAGGCTGGCTGGCATCATATTTTAGCAGGATGGAGTTCCAGGCCTTCGGGATTGCCCCGGTGGGTGTGTTTGCAAGAGTGGAGCTCTGTGGGACTCCGCAGAGCAGGAAGGCAGAAGGGCAGGTTCCTGCTTGATAGAATGTGCTGTGTTCTAGAAACCTGGGTCCCCACATGGTCATGTACAGGGATAGAAGCTCTGCTTACATGTGCCACAGGACAGGATTTTAACTGGACGTATAGGAGAGGAAAGTCTAAGAGCAAAGAGAAAAGCCAAATGTACAGGCAAAGGGAATTTTCCAGAATTGCACGCTTTACCTACCCACTTCCTCTCTACTCCTGAAATACACGATGTAAATATTCCTTGTTCAACACTGTTACTTTAAAAATTCCAAATTAAGATTCCTCTTTCTCCCCACAACTACAACTACTCTCTCTCTCTCTCTCTCTCTCTCTCTCTCTCTCTCTCTCTCTCTCTCTCTCACACACACACACACACACACACACACACACATGCACACATACTCACACACACACTCTCACACACACACTCTCATATACACACTCTCACACACATACATACTCTTTCTCCTCTCTCCCCCACCTCTTTTATACACACACATACACACGTACAAATACACACAAACAAACACACACATACACACACACACACACACACACACACACACACACACACACACACCTACACCTTTAACTTGTTAAGTTTGAAGAATGTGATGTCTCCAACCAGTGAGCTCTGCCAGTCTGCTCAGCTAAGGCCAAGATGAATGCAGAAGGTTGCTGCAAGGCTGCTGCAGAGCTGCGTGCTTGGAATACGAGATGCTGTGCAGGGGAAAGGCCAAGAAATATGTCTGTGCTTGGAGTTTACACAAGTCTCCTTAGCAACTTGTCTGGATTTATTTCTCCCTCGGTGTGTGTGGGTTTCTTCCAAATCCCAAGTGAAATGGGAGTTGTGAGTCTTAGCAGGCTCCTCTTTCCCTTCTGCTGGGACAAAATCTTTTATGCTGAAGAGCAAGGCTTCCATTACTAGCTCCTTCCTCCCCCCCCCCAGACACAGCTCTGAGTCTTTGCACTGTGCGTCTGTGGATCACTGGAGACTTTCCAGAAATCTAGGTCTCTCGGGGGGCGGGGGAGGGCATAGACAGAGCCCCTTGCTGATGGCCAGTTTCATGAATTCCTGCCTAGGCCTCTAGCTGCCCCTCTTGCATGCTCCTGTGTGTGACATGTGTGAAATGATCCTGTGTCACAAAGAGGGGAGACACAAATGAGCTCCCCTCTTCTCTGTTCCTCCTTCCCATTTTGCCTTGTCTTCCTTTCTCTTTTCATTCCTTGCCTGATGCCAAAGTCCCCGCCGCAGTTCTGTTCAGAAGATAACTGGAAAGCTATTAGCAGAGCCTGACTTTCGGGGCTTTGCTCGGCTGGGTTTGGTGTAACTGGGCATGCTCAAGGAAGACACCCTTAAATGCTGCTGTACTGAGTGAAACCACCTTACCTTCCAGACCAGAGGGGCAAGATGACACTGTCCTAGGGCCCACATCTGATGAAATCTTAACATTGTCCTTTACTCCCCCGCTCTGATTTTAGAGTCAGGGGAGAAAGAGAAGAGAAATAGAGCCCCGAAAAATGAAGGTTTGATTTTGGCTCTTTTACAAACAGATGTTGCTTGTCATTCTGATATGGCTAAGCAGGCAACAGATTGTGTGTGTGTGTGTGTGTGTGTGTGTGTGTGTGTGTGTGTGTGTGTATGAGGAGGGGAGGGAGAATATGACCAGAAAGTAGAACTGGTAACGTGGGGATCTTACCTTCCTAAACCCTATTTATCAGAGACTATATAAATTTGTAATCTGTTTAGCTGATTGTTATTCTAAATAAGGAAATGTAGAAATCAGGAAACCCAGATGAGAAAACTGGAACTTCCTGATGATAAGGTGAAATGCAGGTGTGGGGGGCGGGGTAACTATGTCTGCTCCCATAAGTGGCTCCGTACCCTTCTGTAAGCACAGGGCATCCTGCGTCATAAGAATCTAGTCACTCAGGTTAGGTGGTTGCTTCCTTTCGAGGGTGTCGTTGTGGAGGTTTCAGGCTTTTCTAAACTTTCCCCATGGCAGGGATCTGACTGCAACAGTCAGAGCTCTGAGGAATGTACTGGCCCTTTAGAGATTGCTTATTCTCTTCCTTACAGGACGCAAGCGACTTTATCTTTTCTTCAGCACCCCTACGTGCTAACAGAATTGTGCCATGCCTTCTCAAGAACAAAACCTGCCTTTGAATAGGAAGTGTAAAGGTTGGCCAAGCCTCCTGGGGATGCTTGTGCAGCACACAGTTCACTTGCATTAAAGAAATGACAGACGCCTAATGTTTCTGTGTCGGAATTGGCGTCGCACTATTTTTCCCTTGCATCCCCCTCCCTTGCTTTGTTGACAATACAGCCAGAGGAGAAGTTGTGGGCCGGCACCTGGGTGTCTTAAGAAGGAAGGGAGATTGTCATTGTGAGCAAACCCCATCCTTCCCAAGCGAAAGCCATCGTCCTTCGTAGCCAGCGGCACACGAAGCGGCTGTGACTGGCAAAGCCTTTGCCTCCTTTGTCTCCCCAAGAGTGTCGAAAGCAAACTTGGTCCCCGTCTTCCCTCTCCAGCTCTTGGTCTCAGCTCCACATCTGCTTTCAGGGAACATCAAGTAGGTTCAGACATTTCCTTCATTACAAAAAATAGAACCACAGCACCCAATCTGAGAGCTTATTTTTTCACCCGACTTTATTCTATCAGACCATTTTCAGGTCTCTGTTCTTTAGTTAACCCTCACATGCTGCCATTGGCCATTTTTCTTAAATTCTTCCTTTCTTTTCTTTCTTTCTTCCTTCCTTTCTTTCTTTCTTTCTTTTTTTTTTTTTTTTTTTTTTTTTAGTACAGGAGCGTGTAGTGGGAAGATTATAAATGGCAGTGTCTGATCGGGTTTTGCTTGAAAGAACAGGAGAAGCATGCCCTGTTGTTGGATGACTCTTCCCCTACTTCCTCCCTTCAATTCAGGTTTTCCTGGGAAAAGACTTAATTCAGTTTAAAGTGGCTGACTTCAGGACCATATTGTATTCTTGGGAGGTTTTCCTACGCTACAGTCTAGAGACCTTGTGGCAATATCAGAGGTAGAAAAAGCATGGTATGGGGCACCAGTGAACTACCCTGGGAGTAGCAACTACTGGGTATGCTTTAAAAAAAATTTTTTTTTCAAGACGGAGTTTCTCTGCATAGCACTGGCTATCCTAGAACTTGCTTTGTAGACCAGGCTGGCCTCAAACTCAGAGATCTGCCTGCCTCTGACTCCTGAGTGCTGGGATTAAAGGCATATGCCACTACTGTCTGGCTGGATGTGCTTCTTTTGTGGAAGGAGATGGATCTTCACACATACAGACACACAGACACACACAGATACACACATACACACTGACAGACAGATACACATACACACGAATACACACAGACACACATATACACACACACACAGACACACACACACATACAGACAGACACACCCACAGGCACACACACAGACACACACAGATACACACATACACATAGTTATACTGACATACACACGTATACACACAGACACACATATATACACACAAACACACACAGATAGACAGACACAGGCACACACACAGATACATACATGCACACAGACACACAGACAGACACACACACACAGACACACGTGTAACGCAGACACACATAAAAACACATAGGCACACACAAAAGAGAGACTTCAGAGAGTAAAAGACAGGGCATTAGAAAAACAGAGAAGCTGTAGGAGGCCAAAACCTCTCCCTGCTTCATGATGCTGGGTGCCACAGTGAATGCTGAAGGGCCTGTGTGAGCAAGCTCCTCCCCTCCCCTCCTCCTCTTTCTTTTTTTCTCTGTCTTGCTTCCCCCTCCCTCCTTCCCTCTTTCTTTCTACTAGTCTCCCTTTCCCTTTTTCTCACCCTCTCCTTCTTTTCTCCATCAAAGAACACCCAGGATACTGTCCCTGTCATGTCAGAATGAAGGATGTCTGTGGGACAGGCATCTTCAAAAGGGGGAGGCAACACCACCTGTCTGTAGGCACAGGGCTGCTGACATCACCACAGACTTGACGCTCCAGTCCAAAGATGTGCAGACCTTAGAGCCCTCATCAGCAAGGGGCCACACAGTGGGTCTCCCTTCCCCTAGGGAAGGAACAGGAATAAGGCAAACTCTCAGTCGAAACCGTGGCTGGTAGGAGGACGAAAGGACAGGGGAACCCAAGCCAAGAGCCCTGCTGTGGGAGAGGAGGGACAGACTTGGGAACCAATCACTGTGAGATATCTGCTCCTTTGGCACAGCCCTTGTTGGTAGAGACAAGATAACTCCCAAGCTGATGAGCAATTAGAAAGTTAGAATATTCTCTGGGGCGGGGGTGGGGGTGGGGGTGGGGGTGGGGGAGGGCTACTTCATGCCAAGTCGTCATCACCCTATGGGCCCATGATGCCTTCCCATCCCTAACTATTAGTGGCCTCTCTACTACCATGTTTATTAAGCAAGTGGTCTGGTAGAAAACATGGGAATTTGGGAATATTCTGAGACTTCACATTCCTATTTGATGATTTTCCTGGAAAAATTCCTTTTTACAGTCCATTGGTAGCCAGGGAATTTCCAGGGGGTGGGAGATGTGAAGTTACTTATTTGCAGAACATTTTTATTATGGGCCATTCTAGAAATAAGCATGGCGTGTCCCAGTGTTGGTTTTTTTTTTTGTTTTTCTAGGAATAGATTTAGGTTTTTTTTTTTTTTTTTTTTTTTTTAATATTTCTTTTTATCCTTCACCTGAGGCTACTTACGATTTAACTTACAAAAGAATTGAGAGACAAAAAGAAGCCAACTGAGAAACAAACAACAGTTTGTAAGTTTATTCCTGACCCACTTACAAAATGTTTGAAATGTCTTGTTTTCCAGGCAGGGGTGACTGATTTGAAGACACTGGCAACATGGAGACTGCTTCAAAAATACTCATGAGAAGTTCAGTTTTCCAGGTAATGAATGGCATTTTTCTCCATTTACTCCCAAACTTTCCATTTCTAAGTACAGCAGTCTTTAGGGCATTGACAATTATTTTTTAATGTCACTAATTTTATAACCAATCCACCTCTCTGTACTGGTCCTTGATTCTATGGAGTTGGGGGGTTTCAAACATTAATTTCCTAATAGTGAGTGCTTCTTTTGAAAGCAATTTGGGCAGAATGCATTTAAAAACATCAGGCACTATCTTTGAACTCCGTGGCTATTTGGATATATATATTTTAAATTTCATGATACAGGGTTCATATAAATCTCAGAAGGTTGTTATTGATATTTTAATGTCCATTCGACTTGGTGACAAGTGAATACTTTCTGGAACTCTCTAACATCCACTGAGTGGGTGGGTATTGAGCCCATTTGTCATGATACAGGAAGCTTCCTTCTGGTGTCATCGAACCACTTTCTGCCACCTAGAAAGGTTTATAGGCGTCCATGATCTGGTGTCCCCCAAATCACCTTCCCCGTTGTTTGTAAATGCCAGCCTCAAGCTTTTGCATTTGGCTGCTGTCTGATAGAGCCCTGTGAAATCTTGTCTCATGGAATGACCCAAAAATGTCCTTTTTGGGGGGAAAAATGAATCCCCATGTTCTTCTCCAGCACAAAGAAATTTCTCAAAGAAGGCATTCAACGGCCACTTCAGGGAAGGCAAACAAACTTACCCTCTCCTAACATTAATATTTAAATCTTTTCTTATTTTGATTTCTGAATTTAAAATGTTAGGTTTTTGGAAGCCAATCTTAGTACATCTGAATGTGTAATCCTCTCCCCTGTGTTTGAATAAAAGGAAGATGGTCCTGAGGGAAACACAGGCTGGAGTTCCTGTCTGCGGTCTCCAGATATCTTGGGGATGTATAGGTGGTGCTGTGCGAAGGAGACCATGTGCCACTTGTTAGATCTTAGGTCATTGGTGACAAATATTGCATATAATTGTTGCACTAGCCACAGTGTCATTTGAATATTCCTTATCTGAAATGATTGAGATGTGTTTCCTATTTGTGATTTTAAACAATTAGAATGTTTTCAAAAACGATGAGGTGGTTTGATAATGGGGCCCAAGCCTAAACACAAAGTTATTAATGTTCGAGTATGCCATGCATATGTAGCCTGGAGGTATTTTATGCAAAGTTCTCAATGCATTTATATTGCCACTATAACATGTCTCCTGGCATCATTTTTTTTTGGGGGGGGCAGATTTTTTTTTTCTTGAGCCATCAGGTCAGTGCTAAAAAAGTTTTGAATTTTAAGTGGGCATGGTGGTGTGCCCCCTTGATCCCCGCATTTAGGAGGCAGAGTCAGGTGGATCTCTGTGAGTTTGAAGCCAGCCTGTTCCCTTCAGGAGTTCCAGGTCAGTCCTGGCAACACAATGAGACTGTCTAAAAAAGGGGAAGGGGGCTAGAGTTTTTAATTATTTGGATGAGGATGTCTTAGCCTGTCTTAAAAATTAGTTCTGATTAATTGGGGAGCTGGAACCCATCCCCTTAAACTGTCAGTGGGAGCTACAACTCCTATTTCTCAGCAACTGTCCACAATGGTCAGTGCCCAGCTTTAAATGTCCCTGTCCCTATTTCTTTGTCAGAAAGATCAACAGAAAATCAGAAGCTCAAGGATTATGTAAAATACCTATGTTTTTATAAGGGAAATGAATGTTTTTTAAATAAATGATGTAGAGAAATTTAGGGAGATTTGTGGTTTGGGTACTGCTTGGTCTGGTTCTCAGACTGTCGATCTCTGCATCATTGCCCACCTCTGCACACTGTGGGCATATCTGGAGTGAATGGGGCTGACGAGGAATACCGTGGTGGTGTTTCAGGTCCTCTTGTTTTCCTAGGCTCCTTCCTGTTTTATGTGTTAGGATGCATGCATGAAGCCTGGCCTGATCTATGAATCGCTCCCCAATTCAGCTTTTATGGTTGAAAGTGGAGCCTCAGTTTATCTTCTGGGCTCTCAGTGAGTGAATGTCTGCTTGACAAGATGAAGCAGATCTTTTTGAGGGCCCAACTCCATAGTTTCCAGCTAACAGAAATTTTTAAAAAAAATGCCTCTGGTAAGGTTGTTCGAAAGCACAAGGTGTATGGTTTTCCTGACATCTAGGGAAGGGATTGTTTAAACATCCAATGAGTTTCCCTGAAGTGATTTTTTTTGTTATGACCATGTCTGCCACGCAGTTCACAGGAGAGGCCATTCATAAAAGTCTCTTGCCTTGAAGATCCGTTCTTCCTATGGAGCTTTAGCTTTGCAGAAATATTGATTGCATGTTAACAACCTTATGCCCTTCAATAGTTTTAGGGGTAGCAGTGATATATGTCCTCATACAGCTTAATTTTGAAAATATACCCAAACTTGCTTATTGCTCATATTTGGGCCAATAATGGGGTTGGGAAGGGATGACACAAAGCTACAGCTTTTTTTTGAAGATGACCCTTCTGGTTTAGTAGAGTGAAATCTCTGCTAAGATGTGTTAAGAAAGCTCTCTTCCAAGTTGTTAGCACTACTTGCTGCTGGTTAATTCCATTTGTTTTTGTGTTTTTCTTTCTGACATGCAAATTTAAAAGGGGAAAACCTTAGTATCCTTTACTACAGAACTACAGAAGCTAAAAGAATTACCTTGCACCTGGGTTATTGTTCTTTCTTTTAGGATATACCTCATTCTGCTTATTAGTCATACTAACAGTAGTTTGGACTAAATAGATGAGGATTCTGATCAAATGAAGTTCACCCAAAGCCCACTGCATCAAGTGAATGAGAAAACCAGGAGGTCTGACAGAGACAACAGGAGACCTTTCTCAGGTCACCCTTTGAGAGTAGGTTGAAACCCTTCCCATCTCTGGCATGAAATGACCCAACGGCATAATCTGTTGTTTGGACTAAATGACCCAATGACAAACTCTTTTGTTGGACTAATGGTTTTAACATTTTATCTTCAGACAAGTCAACCCATACACAAGAGAAGATACTGAAGCCTGTTGCCACAAACCCGTAGATCCGAACTTGTGCTGATCGTCCACACAAGCTTGTGTCTATAGGTATGTGTCTGTTAGGCAATCTCACAGTCCACGGGCTTTGCCTGTGTGCCACTACTATCCACTCACCTTCTCCTGCTCTCCTTGCCTTCCTGAGGTTGCCTTTCAGAGTGGTAGAACTGGAAAGTGGGGCTGAAGAGGAGGAAACAGACCTTTTGTTCCAGGATGGGTGAGGTTAACTGAGAGGTTCACCCGACTCCCATGTCGCCTCTAACTGGTCTCAGCTGTCAGATTAGGAGACTTGGGTCGGTCATGAGGCAGCAAGAATTCCAGGGATTCGGACAGCTGACTGCCCAGAGCTGAGTAAATAGACATGCACACAAGGGTTTGTTTTGTTTTCTGGAGTCTAATTGTTCTCAGAGTTATGATGATCTTTTTCAGAAAGTGATAAGGATTGGCTGACAGTGCTGGTCTGGTTCTGGCTGTGGTGTGGGTTGCACCTTGCAGCAATACCCTCCCCCATCACTCAGCAAGTGCAGGCCACGGGTCCTTTCTTTAATAAACAAGATGATTGAGGGGGTGGACATGTTGACCTGCCTATTTATACTTCTGTAAATACCCAGCAAGGAAGAAGAAGGACTTTTTAATTTAAGGAAGAAAAAAACCCACAAAATGAAAAACAACAAACAACAGCAAAAGATATTCTGTTTACATCCAAATTCATATTTTGCCCAGAGCAGTTTTCGAAGTCTTTATCATGCTTAAAAGGCTGGAATGAAAATAATTTCATCCCTTCCCCTCCTAAATGTCACCATTGTGCCAGGATTGGAAAGCCAAGCTGACCACAGATCAAAGCAAAACCAGCTATATTTGTCTCCTTCCAACAGTGTGAGCTGAAGAGTCCGAAACAGAAGCCAGGGTGAAAAGTTGATGGGATTCTAGATGGCTCTGGAACTTTCACATTCGCTTTTGCTCAAGTGTGGTACCAAGAATTCCCTCAAGAACTTTGTTTCTCTGTGCAGGCTCTCTCAGCAATAACAACAGAAAGTCAATATGAAACTCTTGTGAATACATTTTGTCCCTCTGAAGAGCCACACTGTTCAAGGACAGCTAGAAGTCTTTCTTCTGTAGCATACATATGAGGAGGATATATAATATATATAAATTTGTATATATTATTTCTGAATCAGGATGACTAGATGTAGCTCATGTATGTATAGAGGGCAGAACATGGGGATATATAAATGCCAGACACAGATGGTGCACTTCCTATGTATGCTTTGGTTTTTGCTTTGCATGGAGGAGTGTTGTCTGTTGTCTGTAGGACTCAACTTTTAATCTATCAAGAAACCTTTCCTGTGGCATGGTGGGACACTAACCCAGAAGAGAAAGGCTGTCCTTACTGATATGTGTCCCATAGAACTGTCTGACCCAGGCACTGTCCACCCACTCTGCAAACAATCTACGTGGCCTGGTTTATATGCCTCTTTGAAGTGGCTGGAATGAGTAAATGGCCCACAGATTCAGCCTGCACCTCTGCTAGCTGAATGCATGTTTGATACGAGGAGCAGTATCACACTTGTGTCTATCATTCCCTTAGCTTGCTCCTGTTAGCCGTCCCATGGATGGGGGAGTCGGAGTCACAGGGACCCTGATCTCTCAGAGTTGCTTGTATAGAAACAATGTCCAACTATAAGTGGATGATTGGAATTTCTTTTTCTTTTTTGAAGGAGGTTTTGTAAATCAACTAGCCCAAGGGGGTGGTGGGTACATTACTCTTTCAAAAATTCGAAAAGCCTCAAACATTTGATTCATCTTGTTAGAAAATATTGTAGTAGGAAGTCCAAAGCCTCTGGCTTCTGGCCACAAGAAACAGGATATTAAATATTTTACATGATGATGAAATTCAGTACTTTTCCCTTCTTCCATGTTCATGAATGAATGGTTTTTCCTCAATGTTAATTGTTCCTCTGGGATCCTCCCCAAGTGCACCAAGTATCCTACAGGAAGAAGCAAAAAGTGAAATAATGTCAAGCTTCTCCCAAGAAAGGCTCTGAAAATATATTTCAACAGCCAGTTTGACATGGGGCAAATGAACAGAAAACAAACTCATCAAAATTCCAACTCTTCACTGCTAAAATACATCCACAAAGACACTGTGCTTCAGTATAGTCTAAGTTTCTTCAAACTCAGGGAAAAAAAAATCATTCTTATTCTAAAAATTGCATCTGATCTAACAGCTCGCCTTATGCCATCAGGCTGTGGGGAGGTAAGCTGATAAGAGCTTTGGAAGCATTTCTCTTTCCTGTTTCAAAATATTGCCCTGTGTTCCTTAACGTGGGGAGAAAGTGGCATGGTTCATTTTACGTTTTAAGTTAATGTGGTTTCTCTTTTCAGTGTGCTTCCCTGCCATCCCTCCTCTTGTCAAGCCTTCCAAATCCCTGTCTTAGGACTATGATACCTCATTTCTTCAACTAGTGCCTGGCCTTTCTAGTTTAAGAAGCCTCTTACCCCTTGGGAATAACTGTTCATGATGCTGAGGTTTAGCATAGTAGTCAACATGAGTGCTTCTTCAAGGACATATTTGTATCTAATGTAAGAGTTCATAAAATGTGATGGGGAAAAAAAGCCTACATTTTATATTTGGGGTAGCCACAAACTGGAAAAAATTCAGATTCATTCATCCTCTCACTTACTCACTCACTCACTCACTCACTCACTCATTCATTCATTCATTCAACAAACCTTACAGATGCTTACTTTGTGTTTGTCACTATGTTAAATGACAAATACATGACTTGGACTTCTTTTTCATGGCTCTGATGCCCTAACCCTTTGCAGAGTTGCATGGGTGTTGTAGAGATACAACCCTTAATGAATCATGTTTTAATCAAAGCCTGTGCTCGGCTTCCCAATAGCTAATCAGATAAAGCATACACTTACTAATGGAGAGTGCCTGTATTGTTTGGGATGCTGTCAGCCATGAAAACTTTAATATTTAGTCTGCTGGAATCAACATTCCATGTGTTCAGAGTTCCTATGAGAGATACATTTCTTTTTAAAGCCACAGGCTATAAAAAATTATAGCTAAAGATACATAACTGTTCAAGATACATACTATTTAATGTTTTACTGCCACTTTTAAATAAGAATTTTTATGACATCATCCCATATCTTAATTGCATGTTGTTATTTCATGCCTGCAAATATTGACACTAATTACATAATGAACTATAATTGCACTAATACATGATAATGGGCTAAAATCAGTGCAAATAAACATGAAAATCCACACAACCCAAAGAGCAGAATATTGAAAATTATTAGTGTTTTCAGACCAGCTTCTCCGAGCCTTTGACTCCAGAACAAGGCTACACATGAAGGAAGTTGTGGTTTTGATCTGCAGGTATTTTTAAAACTGTCTGAGCTGTATGATGAGAGAATCCACCAGCATTCCTGTTCATGAGGACTTTCAGAGCTTTCCCTTTCTTGTTGCAGCCTCTGCTGAGAATTCTTCCCTCCCCTGCCTGTTTCTTTCTTGTGTTTATACCATCAGCTTAATTGTCCATGCAGAATAAATAGAAGAAAAAAGCTGCAAGTAAAAAGAAAAACTGTATTTTCTCTTTGTGGGTGCAGTGACTATTAAATCTTCTATGTAAGTGAACAGCTAGAGACAGACGCCTCAGAAATCCTTTGTGAATTTCCAGGTGAGATCCAGGAATTTGAGTGGCCTGGTCAGAATGAGTTTACTCACTAGGATTTTTCTCCCATTTTGAGTCTGGATAGCAAGTCCATCTTACCAGGATACATACATACATACATACATACATACATACATATATACATACATACACACACACACATACATACATACATATTCTGTTCATCATATATTCACCATATATCTATTATCTATATTTCTGTCAATCCTCTTCTGCCATGTACCAGGTAGAAGCCATGCTGGTAGTATTAGATGTTAACAGTGTAGCTCAAGGTCTAAGGAATCACACAATAGATAAATAAATTGCAAGGCAAGGCTATGAAGATTAGATTAGATTAGAAATAATTCCTTAAATTGAGTTCTAAAGGATGCATGGAAGTTTCCTTGACAAAAATAGCCTCCCAGTCTCCCACCACCACCTAAGAAACTAGGTAGCTTTGATCCAACAAAGGTGGTCCCCTCAAAAAGCAGCTTTATTCTGGAAAGCAGTTCAAGAGCCTAAAGTTAGATAAATTGGAAGACCCGTCACAGTCAAGGGGAGGAGAGAAGCATAAACAAACACCACTTGGTCCTTGAGGTGAATTAGTCCTTTGAATAGAACCAGCATGGTGGAGCTAAGCTCCCAGTGTGTTCAGACACACCAGCCCATTCATGACAAGTCAAAATGAGAGTTCAGCAAGGTAGTGAGGAGAGGTGGCCACAGGCCAAACAAACAGACCAAATGCATGGAGTTGGGGAATCACCTGTCTTGAATGAGTCTTTCTCCCACACCAGCATTTCACTGGGACTGAGAAAGGGAAGAGTTACTTTGAAATTTCAAAACTGCATCAGAGAAGTTGACCTCATTCTCTTATAAAGAGAAGAACAGAGACATATTTTCACAGGCTGCTAAATAAATCATCACAGGAAGAAATATTACAAAATGTGAACCAATTCTGGGAAAGGGGGATTTATCAATAGGAGAATGCTGTATTATAGATATTTACAGGTCTGCATGGCTTCTGTGTTCTCTCTGCTTTGCTCAGAACACTGTGTTCAATTGGTTAACTGTTTTGACTTCATTCATTGCCCCCCTTTTACTGATCCTTACAAAATTTCAGATTTTTAGCTTTACAAGAAACTTATGTTTTCCAAAAACTTCTTTTCCCAATTATCCAATTCTAGACACCAATCAGTTTTTCTATTGCTTCAATGGATATCAGAGTCTGCTGTATTGAGTAGAAAAATCATTAGTTAATATTACTACAATTTCTACGAATATAAAGTTTCAAGGGTACCAGTCCCCAGTATCTGCCTGCTTCCCACCACAGAGCAATCTCAAGCCAGGGTTCCTGTGGTGTTTTCTCTACCTTTTTGCTTGGTCAGACCCTCTAATGTGTTATTTCTTATGAATGGCCCAAGTATGCAACAGCATGAAAGACTTTATAAAACTAACTTGAAATTGCAGAGCTTAAGAATTGGTAGCTTTCCAGCCATTGTGACTGCATGTTCCCAGGTTGAGGTAGTAGGTTGTATAGTTTAGAGTTACATCAAGGGAGATAACTGTACAGCCTCCTAGCTTTCCTTGGGACTTGCACAAAGCAACATGGCGAGAAGGAACCATGATTTCTCCAGGCCTTTTTTCCTAGGAAAGCCTTTGAAAGGTAAGACGGAGTGCAGCTATTGTACTGGTATTTTAGAATTCAAGTTTGTTTCATCCTTGTATCCTTGCTGTATTCTCATGTTCAGTTTCTTTGGGTTGGATTTTATTTTCATCAATTGCCTATCATTTATCTATCATCACAACAGCACTGCACAATGAGCAACACAGATAACCAATGATGAACAACCATTTTGGCCTGTGAATCTGTTTTAATGGGGGCAGTTGTTATGGCCTTGGATGGACTGATTCATTGCAGCCATTGGGTGTAGGATGGAACCGCTAGGGTAACTCAGTACTTTAGGCCACATCACATTCTCCAACAAGCTAGAACCAGCATGTCTTCAAGGTAAAGCTGGAGAAGAAAATGGCAAGAAAAAGCCAAGAGTCTTGAAGATTTTGTAAGCTTCTTCTTGTTTTGTGTCTGCTAGTATTTTGTTGGTTAAGGAAGACACAGAGCCAATTCTGAAGCCAGGGGTTGGTTGTGGGCAGGGAGGGATACCTTTAGGGTCATGGCAAAGGATGTGAGGTCAGAAAAGGGGTACAAATTTGGGCCATCTTTTTGCCACTGCATTACATTTTCTTAGATATCAAATTGAAAAGAATAGTGCTCCCTCCATGAGATGAACCTTCCAGGTTCCAGAGCAATGTTTTGAGTTCATGGTTTAGATTTTATGCTAAGCTAGTTTCTGACTTCTGTATTATAACTTTATTGATGTGATATGCCCCAACCTTCTACAGAACAATGCCAAGTGGCTGAGATGATGCTCATTCACATACTGATCAAAATACAAGCTGGGTCATTTCATGATTATGGCCAGTGCCAGGAGTGGTGGACACGCCACTTATTTTACACTAACCTCTCAACCTGCATTGAGCACTAAAACCAGTCTGAGACTTAACTCCATTGCTCAGAACAGGGTTGTAACAAGGCCAGACTCTTCTCAGAAGAAAACTCAGCTAGTCAGAGGGTACAGAGTTAAGTAATTTATTTCACTGTATTATTTTTTGACAGCTAGCATGAACACTCAGTGCAGTGAGTAGTATGGTCCTCTCTCAACCACCTTAAAGATTAGGTTCCTATGTCATTTGGATTTCATGCTCAAATATCTCATGGAGAATCACAGTGCATGTTAGGTGACTAAGAAGAATAATTACCCCTAGTTTAAAGATAAAGCATGGTTGATATTTTGGTGGGCCTTTTTAAGGCAACTATGAAACTCCACAGCAGAGCTCAGATCAAGATTCTCCTGTATCATAACTACCCATTTATTACCTCAGTGCTTCATCCTGTAATAAAAATTGTAGCCTGGCTAGAGAAAACACTGACTTGATTTTGCAGCATTTACCACGAGTCTGACACGAAACACATTGAATACCTGTATGTATTGAAGAAGGGTCTATGCAGTTAACATGTGCAGCCACTTGACATACAAGGATCTGCTTGGTTTGGCTTATGCATCTACAAAGATTCATGCATCATTATCCCCCTGTGTAAGACAATAAAGTGCCTTCCTTTGGCAGCAGAAACTCGGGTAGACTCACATACCTGAGGTTCCTACAAGCATACGAGTGCTGGGATGGTCCCCACTCTGAAGATAAAGCCATACTGATGTGATTATTCATTTACTGACTTTGATAATAGCTTGTATCCACCTGAGCTCTAATGATGCCCATTGTTTTCTATGACATAGTGTCCAGGAACTTTCAGTGAAGTTGTTTTCACACAGTGGCCTATGGTAGAACAGAGGTTGGATCTGCAAGGTAAATAGATTTATATTGGAAACCACATCTTAGAATCCATTTCATCAGGGTTTGAAAGTGTTTCCAAAGACTACTTATTTCCGTTTTAGGTTAGGATGTGTTCTTTTCCTTCAGGAAAACTCTTTGCTGCATTTTAGCTAAAAATCATTCTTAGCCCCCAAACTCTCAAATATACCAATATACAAATGTCTATAATATCTTCTGAAAATTAATCTTGGGGCTTGTAAAGGAAAAAGAAGGCTTCAGCAGGATAACATCTAAATACCAAGTTGGATATGGCAGTCTTACTTGTAATTTTAGCACTTGGAAAGGCAGAGTGAGACAGGAGGATTGTCATGAGTTTGAGGCCAGTCTACCTTGTATAGTAAATTCAAGCTCACTTTGGGCTGGAGAGCAAAACCTAGACTGAATAAAAACAAACAAACAACAACATAAAACAAAAACAAACCAAAAAAAAAAACAACAACCAAAAAAGTTCATTAAAGATAAAAATTATAAGACCTATATTGGCTCCCGTACCCATCTCCCCATCAACACTTAAGGCAGATGGGAGAGCTGGTCCTAAAGTGGTAAGAGCAGGAGAGCTGTCCTTGCCCCTCACCAGCTGTAGCACTCAGGAGAGTTGCCCCTACACCTCCCCAGGCCAACATAGTAGATCGGGCCCAAGTGGGAGAACTGGCCCCTTCCCTTGCTCATTGCTGCAAGGGGTGAACTAGCCAGGACAATGCTGGAGAGCTCATCCTGGTGACGAAGACAGGGGAGGGCTGGTGGACTGATGAACCCTGAAAGTACCTAGGCCCAGGGCCAGGGTTATGTGTTGGCCTACCCCAACATCCACCCCATCTGTGATCTCCTGGAACACAGTAGGGGTGTGTGTGTGTATGTGTGTGTGTGTGTGTGTGTGTATGTATGTATGTATGTATGTATATGTGTGTGTATGTTTGTGTGTGTGTGTGTGTGTGTGTGTGTGTGTGTGTGTGTGTGTGTGTGTGTGGTCTGTCCTGCAGACTCAGGGCTGCAGGATCTCCATGACACAAGACAGCAACAGAATGTCCAGGAAGAGTCCCAGTGAGGGCCCAGCATTGATGGTATAGCAGAGACCAGGGGCCTTGAACCAGACCAATGATTCTTTGTGATGAACACCTTGCATGTGATAACATATGGATAAAGGGGTTTACTGCGTGACTCACTGTGTCACACTGAAGCTTCTATGATGAGATTTTCCCTTTCTCTTCCCATCTTTTTTTTTCCTTTTTTTCTCTTAAATTTTATTTTGTTTTATTCTAGGTTGTGGAGGGAGATGAGTGAGATTGGGAGACATGATGTGAAAGACATAAAAAATAAATACAAAGAAAGTTTTTAAAAAGTCCTATATTGATAATAGAAATGTCATTTTATTTTATAATCTACTTATTTAATCCAGCTGTGTTGTAATATATGGGCAATCTTCAAAACATCACAGTGTGGCTGGCATCTTGATCTTTGTCCTGTAAAGGTACTTACCAAAGCAGTTGAAGGAAACTGGACATTTAGGAGAAGTTTGTAAGTTTTCTTGATGATAGCTACTCCATGAATTTTAATTTTTAGGACATCAGATTACACTTTCCCTTGGTTCACTGCTAGAGATTTTAATGTCCCCACCCCCGACTCAGTCTCATCTCCGTGCTGACAAAGAATGCCCCCCAACCCAATCTCATCTCTGTACTAGCATGGCACTGTCCTCACGAAGTCAGCCTTGGCTCATGGTCCTCTCTTGGCTTACTGGAGCCTCAAGTAGAAGAGAGAAACCCAGTTCTATCACTATGAATTTTCTAAATCCTCAGTAGCCAGTCAACTCTTAAGGGAGTTTCATGGTATCAGGACATGATACATACTCTGGAGCAGCAATGATTTTGCATAATAAAACATCTATTTTTTTCAGACATTTTATTATCACATATTCACCTCCTTTCATACCTCTTTAACATTGTCCCTCCTCTTCTCAAATATTCCCTCTTCCAATTTTATCTTTTCCTTTTTCTTCTAGATTCCATATATGCAAGAAAACACATGACACTTGTCTTCCAGAATCTGGATTATTTCACTTAACATGATATTTTCTCATTCCGTTCATTTTTCCAGCAAATTATACAATTCCATTCCTTTCATCTTTCTTTCTTTCTTTCTTTCTTTCTTTCTTTCTTTCTTTCTTTCTCTCTCTCTCTCTCTCTCTTTCTTTCTTTCTTTCTTTCTTTCCCTCCCTTCTTCCCTCCCTCCCTCCCTCCCTCCCTCCCTCCCTTCCTTCCTTGTAGCTAGAGTTTTCCTGCCTTGCCCACAGTCAGGACAAATCTTTGTCACCCGCCAGTCCCACAGCCGCTAAGACCCAACCAAGTAAACACAGAGACTTATATTGCTTTCAAACTGTATGACCGTGGCAGGCTTCTTGCAAACTTTTCTTATAGCTTAAATTAATCCATTTCCACAAATCTACACCCTGCCACATGGCTCGTGGCTTACCGGCATCTTTTCATGCTGCTTGTCAGGGTGGCGGCTGGCAGTGACTCCTTCTGCCTTCCTGTTTCTTTTATTTCTCCTCTCTGTTAGTCCCGCCTATACTTCTTGCCTAGCCACGGCCAATCAGGTTTTATTAATGGCCAATCAGAGCAACTTGACATACAGACCATGCTCCAGCACAGCCAAGTGCAGACCATCTCAGACACCTGCACTCAGGCCCGTGGTCCTAATCATACTCTATGCGGACCTGCTGGGTAAAGCCACGAGGATCCCAAGAACGGGCTCCCATAGGACATACAGAACATCCCACAGCCCTTCCTTCCTTCCTTCCTTCCTTCCTTCCTTCCTTCCTTCCTTCTTTCCTTCCTTCCTTCTGTGTTTTGAGACAGAGTTCAATGCATCCAAGGCTGGCTTTCAGCTCTCTATGTAGCTAAAGATGACCTAGAACTTTTGATCCCATGGCCTTCACATCACAGCTGTGGGGATTATGGGAATGTACTGCCATGCCTTCTTTGAACATTAAGTTGAGTGATTCATGCATACTAGACAAGTGCTCTACTGACTAAACTAGGTCCCTAGCTCCATGATTTCATTCTCTTTGTCTCAATAATATCTTGTTGTGTATAGGTGGTGAATTTTCTGTATCCATTTATCCTTTGATCCTATTCTAGGCTGCCTCATTCCTTGATGATCATGAATTTGCTACAATAAATATGAGTATACAGTTACATTTGTGCTATGCTGACTTAGATTCCTGTGGTTATGCACCCAGGAGTGGTATAGCTGGATCATACGGAATTTTATTTTTATACTTCTTAATCTCAATTTTCTGGGTACATAACCTGGGGGTAAGAAATCTGAGGATTGCTTATTGTCTTTAGATGGATATGTTCAGCTGCCCCTTTAGAGGACGCAAGTTCAATTCCTAGCACTCATGCTGAGTAGCTTACACCCTCTAACTCCAACTCAGAGGCTCACCCTTTTTAGGTCACCTAGGATGCTTGCACTAGTGCACAACCCTACATAGATATACACATAATTAAAAAGGAAGATAAGGGTTTTCCCCCCTAAAGTACACCTTTGTTCTCTTCATTAACTGAGAACTCTGTGGTGCAGCACCGAAGAAGCTGTATTTTTCAGAGACACCATAGCATTAAACATGCTCCTGAAAATCATCCTACACCAATCACTCATTCAACAGAACCCCCTTCCAGAGGCCATGTAAAGGAAATCTATCTGGGAGCATGGATGCTGTTACCCAAGTTGATCTTGCCATAGTCAAGTCATTTGAATTCCTGAACTTTGTCATCTAAAGGCAAACATCTGTGAATAGAGCTAGATAAATTCTGAGATGCCTGCAGTTGTTGAGAAATGTGCAATTCTGAGATGCTCACCGAGGAATCATTCCTTGTATACAGTAGAACCTTATGTCTGAACCTCTGCCATATGCCTGTCCTATAACATGGGAAAATATTTTCCCAACTCGATACCTACACTGTCAAAGAGACATGGGCAAGATGGTAAGGAGGAGTTTGCAGTAATGGTTACCACATCAGGCTACTGACCCAAAAGGTAACATTAAGGCAGTAGAAGAGATAGCCAGAGAGATAGTAAAGTGTGAATCCCATTGCTTCCTTCCATGGTTTGTAGATCACTAGGATAACAGAAAAGTAAATTAGCTTCTGCCAAGGTATAATCAAGCACTGCATATTACTTTCAGGGCAGATTATCTCAGTGATGGAAAGGATGAGAAAGGCACAACTCGCCACCTCCTTTCTCCATTCCCGTTTGTGCCTCCCCCGAATAAGTATTATGCACTTAGTGTTCTGTTACCAACTGCAGTGTGGAGCACAGGAGAGCTGCCTTGGCTCTTCTCAGCCCTTTTCCATCCATCGCTGATCTCCCACTGTTCTGGGCTAATGCAAAATGCAATAACGTTTAGCATCAGGACATCTCTGAGTCAAGAGGTTAAGGGAAAACACATCTCCCATTGTGTTCCAGCAGCTCTGATACTGTTAATGGCAAAACACCATGGAGACAAATGATCTCTCTTTATTCAGGAAGCTCTGAGTGAAGAGAAAATATATGTGACATCTTTACAACATGAGAGCCCTCTCTATATGGTGCATTAAGGCAGGGCAGAGCAGGGGAGAAGCTCACCTAACATGGTGTCTGATAAGGTTTGGGCATTGTCTACTGGGAAGATTCTGCCTTCTCCATTTTTTCTGTATTCCTTTAACAAGTGCTGTGGTTCTAGCAGGGGGGAAGGAGATGCAACTTATACAAATGTAACTTTGGGAAAGAGGATCATGAGCAAACACTGGGACAAGCTCTGTGTGGTATTTTTCTTAAATGTGATCAGAAATGGGATGCATAGCTTGTTCTTTCCTCTTATCCCACATAGGTGCATCTTGCCTTTCTCCGCTGTCTGCTTTAGGCAGAAGGAACACAAATCGATGTGTTTACAGAAAGAAACTAAGACAGAAAAAAAAAACCAATACATTATGCTTTTGCTGAGATGTTTCACTCTTAAAATTACCTGCAAGTGACTCTGTAATCTGCATGATGGCAGAAAGATCACATGATGACATACTCTGTGCTTTTACTATTTGCTCAATTGTCAGTCGACCCTGGGGGGACGAATCTTAGTCAAGATCTCCTCTTTTGCCAAAGGACTTTAAAAAGAGCCCTGTTTTATTGTTTGCAGGTTGTGATAAAAATTAAAATTAAGATATTCCTTTTCCTTAGGACCTAAATATTTTTTTCAGTGGCAAATTCTGGATCAGGAATCTGTCTATGGGGTTATCTGCCCAGTTTGGATTTATGAAACAATTCTCAAAATTTCATTGGTCTCTGAAACACTGGAGGTTAGCTCTTGCTGGTGGTACCTATGAGTTAACTGTACTGCTGGCTTTGGGGAAAGTGGGGGCAGAAGAATGTGGGGCTGGAGATTTAGCTTTGACTTTGAATTGGAAACTTACAGAGACATTTCCATACCACGCCAATACACTGCAATACCACACTAGACGTTGATTCCTTTGCATCAAGGGCAGCCAGACCGCATGTTCATCAGGTCCAAGAACTCTAGAATGTCTCATTGTTTGATGAATAAGGCCCCAAGTGTTCTGTGGTTGCCACTTGTAAATTCGAATAAAATGTATAGAATTCAAATCATAACTGGGATTCCAAACTGGGGGTAACTTATGTTCAGTGATGAGACTGAACTGCTATAGTCATGTGCTGCTCCTGTCCAGTGTGGACCAGCCGTGTGGAGACATGATGGTGTTCTCAAATGCGTGTTCTACAAACCCAAAGAGATGGGGAGTCTTAACCTGTTTGTAGCTCTTTATTATTTTATAGTTCGGTGTTGCCGATATGGTGAAATCTATATGCAAAACGCATTGAATCGAGCATAATTAAAGGAACTCAGAGATGGTGAGGTGGGTCAGTGGTCAAAGCTCTCATTGCACAAACTGAACAACCTGAGTCTGATCCCCTAATCTCACAATGGAAGGACAGAGCTAGGACTCCTGCAAGTATTCTTCTGACAACCATGGCCATGTACTCTGTCTCTCTGTGTGGGTCACTGTCTCATTCTCTGTCTCTCTGTGTCTCTGTCTCTCTCACACAACACACATACATGTACAAACACAAATTATAATAATAATTTTTAATTAAGGAAAGCATATGACTAAACACTGAACAGGAAGGTAAAAAAGGACTTCCTGGGAAATAAACTGTGGTCATCTGCTATGGCTAAGAACCCAAGCTTTTTAGCTAATCATTTTACTAGACTTTCCCTATATGAGATATATGAACTGCGCTGGATGGTTTTATGTCAACTTGACACATCTGAGAGGAGGGAGCCTCAGTTGGGAAGATGCCTTCATAAGATCCAGCTGTAAGGCATTTTCTTAATTAGTGATCCATAGAGTAGGGCCCATTGTGGGTGGGGCCATCCCTGGGCTGGTGGTCCTAGGTTCTATCAGAAAGCAGCTTAAGCAAGCCCTGAAGAGCAAGATAGTAAGCAGCACCTCCCCCCCCCCATGACCCCTTCATCAGCTCCTGCCTCCAGGTTCCCGCCCTGTTTGAATTCCTGTCCTGACATTCTTCAATGATAGACTGTAATGTAGAAGTGTAAGCCAAATAAACTCTTATGTCCTTTACTTGCTTTGGGTCACAATGTTTCATCACAAGAATGGTAACCCTAACTAGGACAATACCTATTAAAATAAAGAACATCTTCTGGATAAAGACAAAACTGTTCTGAATCAAGTTTAACATTTCTTAAGGTTTATAAGTTATTCTGAACCTTGTGTGTTCTGAGGTCAGCATTATAAAGCTAAATTTATCCTGTGGAATTGTTTGACATGTAAAAGTGCCAATTACAGACCTCAGCTTGGCAGAATACTGGCTCAGCTCAACTTTACCATTTATGTTCTATGGCTTGAGTTGGAAATGTGCATGAATATGACTTTGAAGTCTTCTAACATGAAAGTGCCAAAACGTTATGCTGCAAATGGAACATTACTCTTAACCAATCTACCGACATGTTTAGTTCTGAATACAGCACACACATTGTCCTGTGACCTTGCGTGGTTCTAAATCTAGCTGGCTCTGTGTTTCCCTGCCAGTTCTTTTTCCCTATGCAGTTCTGTTCCTTGGAGGCTCCCTCATGTATTTTCTCCATTGCTTCTCAACACATTTAACCACAGAAGCCACCTTAAAGAAGTTGGAGGGAGCTAAGTGGTGGTGGCGCATGCCTTTAATCCCAGTACTCGGGAGACAGAGCCAGAAGGATCTCTGTGAGTTCGAGGCCAGCCTGGGCTACAGAGTGAGTTCCAGGAAAGGCACAAAGCTACACAGAGAAACCCTGTCTCAAAAAAAAAAAGTTGGAAGGAAACTGTAGAATAAAGTTGGGGCTCTAAATCCCCCTGGCTGTCCTCTGGAAGGCCACAGGATGGAACAGGACCTCACTGACGAAAGCTATTCCTGATAGCTCCAGCTTTGACTTCTTCTGCTTCTGACTATCAGTTCCTCTCCTTCCTCTCTCAGGTCCAAGGGTATGGGGATTTCTTGTTTGTCCTAGCCCAAGGACCCCTCACCATCCTTCTGGACTTCTCTTACCTCTACCCAATTTGTGTAAAGTAATCTATGTTAGTACATTCAGATAGGGGAAGCTGAGGAAAGTTAGGTTTTCTCCAAACTTCAGTTCACTTTCTAAAGTCGACATAAGCAAGTTAACAGAAGTATGCCATTGGAGAAGTACCACTACCATCCTACAGGAGATGAGGGGTGTGGGAGTAGATTACTGTCTTCTACATAAAACCATGGGACTAGAAAGGGCAGAGACCATATCTATTACCTCCTTTCTCATTCTACAGAGAACCTGGCAAACAGCTTAGTTCACAACACAAATTCAGTGCTGATGGATGGTCATATAAAGTTCCCACCAAATCCTCAAATTTGTTATATGCTAAAATAGAATGTAAACTTTTGTTGTAGGATGTAAACTCAAAGAAGTCAAGGACCACAATTTTTTCCCATAGCAATTCTAAGAAAATACTCTCACTACTGACACTGGAAGTTCTAACTCAAGAAAAACACATCTCCTTCCAGGGCTAGTTGATTTGTGTGCAGTAAATGGGGAATATTATGTGTAAAATGTTTGGATCTGCTTTTTTTCCCCTAATTTATCTTTTATGTCATCAAATCATTCCCTAGTCCACGTTAGTATTTCTTCTGTACATGTGTGCCTGTGTGTACATGAGCCTGTACATATGTTTAGTTCATATGTGGCTCTCACTTTTTTAGTAATATTGATAATTTTCTGGATATAATCTAGATAAGTGGAACATGTCAACATAAAATAAGGCAGAAGAACTCAGAACAAAGAACACAGTTCTCTGAACGAGTGTTGCCTTTAGTTATTTAGGGTTCCTTTATTGTTTCACATTGTCATTTATCACAATGCTCAATTCCTTTCTTCTTGGTTCCATGAAGATGGAAAATGGAAATGGATGCTACTTTGATTTGTAAAACACTAAGACATCACCACCCTGTATTCTATTACCTCCACTCCCGCTTTGTTAAAGCCAATGGTGGGATGTCAGGTTTCTCTGGCCTTAGTGAAAAGTGCTGAGGAAAAACAGCAGACAAGAACTTACCCTTCAACTTTATTCACTGAAAGCAAAGGGCTTGGGAAGTTCAAAGCGCAGAGTCTTCACTCTTCATATTTTGCAAGCAAGATCATTTCTTCAACAAATGGGGGTGTGTGGAAGGTTATCAACCTAGATAAGTGCAGCTGCTTAAATGATAACTTTACTAGCCCACTTGGGAAGTGACCAAAGCACTATTAGATAAGTTAAAAACCAAAACAGCATGGAAAATCTTTTTGCCAACTCTTTCTTCTTGACCTCTTGGCAGAGACCAATGGTTGTGTTCTCTATCTTGAGACTATCTCTTGTGGGCCAGACCGGATGATCTAATAGGTCTTTGTAATCTCAAAAACTGTGACTTCTATCCCCAAGTGAACTCTGTAGTTTGTTTACATAGAAACACACTCAGAGGCTGAAGGAAATGCAATATGACGAATACTAAGGAAAGTGAGCCAGGGTGACTCAAATGGCTTTCTTTCTAAATAGGATAAGTAAATTAAAAGCACAGCCTTTCCCTCTAGCTTCTTGCCAGCGTCTTGACATGGAGAGCTGGAGAACTAGAATGCTTCAGTAGTGAGTTTGTTGTCTATCACACGCAAATTGTAAATATGTTGTCCTGTGAAGCCAGTAAACATTTACTGTTCCTTATCAAGACCCCTCTTTGATGGTGATTTGGTTTAATTGTTTTACTTTCAAGTTGTATCCCAGGCACTTGGGAAATTAAAAATGTTGGGAATGAGAGAAAAATTAAAAATTGCTAGAGAAACACGAGCCTACTATAAATACGGCATAACCACCATGCATTTCTGCCTTATCAAGGATTTATTTTTGTGCTGTGGGCCACATTTATCTAGACAAATGAAACTTTGGGAGAAATAACAACATTTTTAGTAAAAGATTGTTTCCCTACAACTAGGTTTGCAAAAATGTTTCTCAGGACCCTCTTTCCTCTGTGTTCTTGAAAGGTCTTGTGATTTCTCTATCAGCTAATACTTTGAATGATCTTGTTGGGACTTAAAAAAAATCACAGCTATATATACTGTCGCTGTTAATATGTTGTGTTTTTAAAATCAAATATACTCAAAGCTGACATTAGGCCCCTTCCTTACACAAGAGTATAAGCAAAGTCAAGAGGTCTTGCTTAGCTGGTTTCACTCTGGGACGCAGTGGTGTGACAAAAATGGAGTTAAGATAGATCATCAAGAAGACAGATGTAAATAAGTCCTAGCATCACCCCTAGGTCATGTTACTAAGACCACTGGATAAAACTGTAGGCCATTCTCTGTTTGGTCATGCATGTTGATAGGGGTGTGTGTGTGTCTTATAATTATATAAATGTGTGTACATTATATATAATACACATATATAATCTCAATTGATATATATATATATATACTATGTTTAAAATTGTTTAGACCTATTTTTCTAATATATATTTTATATATTATACATATTATATATTATTCTGTACAACTCATGAGCAGAGCACATCTCAGTTCGACATTAGCACATATTCCACCTGAGTCCGTCAATCACTCACATAGATCATGCTTTGAAATTATCCTAAAACTAAGTCAGCTGAGAGCTGACCTTGTGATTGAAGATGTATTTGTTTTAACTATTTTTGTCTTCCAAATCCTAGCTTAAGAGCCATCCTTTCTATTACTTATAACCTCTTAGACCACCCTCTCTGGCATTCTCAGTTTTCTTCAGACAACTAACATACTGCATTAAAGAATGCTCTGTGTGACTGACACTGTTAGGTTTTGTGACTTCTTCTACAGTATGGACACCACTGTAATCATCTGTTCAATCCCAGGATGACATGTAGTAGGTGTTCAGTAAGTGTTTGTTCTATTACACCAAATAGTCTCTCAGTGAACATTTTTTCTTTTGTAATGAGAGCATTTGAAATTATTTATTTTTTAAGTTAAATTTTTTTGAGACTGTCACACGTCTATACCGTATTTATATCAGTCCTGTCCATCCTTCCCTCTGCCCCTCTTACTCTTGCCATGTCTCCCCAACTGCATCTCAAATTCATGACCTATTCTTAAATTATTGTTGATATGAATATATCAATATATCTCTGTTGTCTGTCTGTCTATCTATCTATCATCTATCTGTCTATAGAATATATTTATTCTACTGAGCCATATAGTGTTGCTCATATATACATGTGATTAGAGCTGACTATTTGTGATTGGATAACCTATGAGTAAACCTGGCCTTTTTTCACCTGTGGCTCTTCATCTAGAAGTGGAGCCTTGTGAAACTTCCTCTCTCTAGGCTGGCATGTTGCTTGGTATTGTCATCAGGCAGGTCTTGTTGAGGTGTCTAGACTGTTGAGATTTCCTGGGTGCAGCTGCCCTGTCATGTCAAAATGCTGTCTTGCAGCAGTCATCCTGTCTTTTGGCTCTTACACGCTTTTCAGTGAGCAACCTTAAAGAGGCCTTTGATCCAGAGGATGGGAACTCAAGCAACCTGCACACGTGTGTAAGCTGGTTTAGTTTGTGTAGTAACAACTGATGTTTCACCTCTTGTCCTGTAGTGTCATGTGCAGGATCACATCTCAAGTTCAGCAACCAAGTGAAGAACAGGTGCAGCTGGGGGCCAGAGCTTTTGGATATTGCCAAAAATTAAAGATCAATTAAAACATGAATTACAGAAAGAAGGAGGAGGAGGAGAAAGTGTGTTTAGTGCTTATCAGTACAGTGCTGACATGTTTCCATTACTTGAATTTTTACCCCTATCTTAGAGGAATGATGGGATTTCTCCAAAACAGGATAGAACACACTTGGGGAGAAATACCCTAGTTAAATGCCCAGGACCCAATGTTCCCTTTTCTGAATTGTTCATTGCTTGTAAGTAAAACCATCATGGCCATGACGATGATGAATGGCTTTCCTTTGATGTCAGTCAGCCCCCACAGTTGTTGCAGCTTCCCCTGAGCCGTGTTTCTCAGTATCATTTTTTTGAACTTCTTTTTATAACTAAGGAATATGTTTTTATGACAATGGTGCTGGCAATGGTAATGAGGGTGGTTTATTTCATTAGCAGTCATTGTGCCAACGGAACAGAGAACAAATACTGAGTTACTTTTTTTTACTTAGTCAACAGTGGAAAGTCTTTCAAATTAGGAAATGTGCCATTATAGTGCAGTGGCTAGCAACGCCCATACAGTTTATACATTTATCGAATACATTTTTCTAATGTGCTATATTGAGATCTCTAGAATGAAGTATATACATCTCTGTCTCTAGGTATAATTCATGACCACTGTGTCCAAAGAATTAATGTTACCATAGTTAACTGCTCAGACATTCCCCCCCCCGAATTTGATTTTAAAATCTAATTATTAATTTACTTATTACTTGCTAATTTTTACTAATTAATTTTACTAATCAATATAATACTACTAATGATATTGCTAATAATAAAATTTACTAATTAATTGGTAATAATTATTAATTGTTGATAATTATATTAATAATATGTATTATTAGTACACAATTACACTATACTTTGGTGCCTATTTATAATTTTAATCTGATAGTATGACTCATTAACAATGTATTGTACCTTGGTTATTCTTCTGTTTTACATTGATTATATGCAAATTATATTTTATGTATATATGTGAGACTTGCTATTATTCAGTTTATTAAATATCACTTTACTAAGCATTTATGTGAGGTGTTGTAGTGAATGCAAAGTAGAGTTGCTATTTCCTTCCCTTGAAGATCTCTAAATATAGGTAGAGTATAAAATAATTTCATGTCAATACAAATAGCCCATCGTCAAATGGGCTGTGATTCTGAAGTACTGTGATGAGTTTGAGATGTAGGCTATTCCCAGTCATAGGGTCAGAGAAGTCTTAGTGGAAGAGATGAGCTTTCAGCATGAAGAATGGATAAGATTTTGATGAATCAATTTAGGGGACAAAATATTCCTGAAAATAGAAAAAAATGTAAACAAAGGACTTAATTAGAGGGGAGTAGGACATATTCAAGAATACGAGTTGTCCATTGGGCTTAGTCATAGTTTGTAAATAGGTTTGGAAGAGAAAGTCTTTATAAATAATATCCATAGAGGGACTTTACATACTATGTGAAGGTATTTGGAGTTTTGCCAGGCAGCAATGGGGAGCATCTAGGCTGATTAACTGTCTGCTTTATGTGATTAATTAGCTTATAAAGTGGACAGGACAAGGTGTGGGAAGACGAGCTAAGAACTTATTACCATAGACTCAGGTGATCTATATGCCATTCTAAACTACAGCCCTGGTACCGTGCAGCAGAGAGGGAATGCCTGGCAGCACCTGTCTGGGCAAGTGGAGCTCAGCAGCAATGGATAGGAATGAGAACGGCTAAGATGTGATCAAGGGTAAATGGACAAGTTAATTTGTGTATCCTTATGCGGTTTTGTGAGTATTTATAAAAGTAATTGACAAACTAGCAATGGAAGCAGCAATAACTCAAGATCATCATTTGAGAAAAATTAACGATACAAGGGGAAAAAAAAAACCCAAAAAAGATACTAGATGGTAGCTGGAAGTTTTCTCCAGTCTTGCCAAGTCCCTGCAGCCCTGCAGCCCACTTATAAAATAATCACTCAGAGCCTTAATATTATTTATAACTGCTTGGCCATTAGCTCAAGCTTATTACTGACTAGCTCTTACACTTAATTTAACCCAAAATTCTTATTTATGTTTAGCCATATGGCTTGGTACCTTTTCTCAGTTCTGCTTTGTCATCTTGCTTCCTCTGTGTCTGGCTGGTGACTCCTGACTCAGCCCTTCCTCTTCCCAGAATTCTCCTCATCTGCTCGCCCCGCCTATACTTCCTGCCTAGCTACTGGCCAATCAGAGTTTTATTAAACCAGTGAACAGGAGCACTATTCCACAGCACTAGATCCCAGAGAGATAGTGAAAGAATCATCAGCATGACTTCACAAGGGCATTGACCAACTAAACAGGATTCTTAGATACTACTGGGAAAGAGAGATCAGTAGAAGACCAGGGACAAGATGAGACTAGAATATTAGATTTTCTATATCATAAGTTGAAAACAAATATATGTAAGAGAAACAAAAAGTGTGATGTGTGGTAATTAAGGAGTTTCCTGTCATTGAGGGACTTGATGTTGTGGCTGTGTTCACTGGGATTGAAATGAGAAAGAGATAGATAGCATTAAAGTTGATGAAATAAGAGAACCTCCAATGTCCTTGGTATAGCCAGTCTGAGAACTAGAATAGGAGTTACAGTTTTTATTCTTTAGTAGTAAAAATGATTGACCCTAGGGCCTCATGCATGCTTAGGCAAGTGTTTTACACTAAGCTGTGCCTCCAGCCCTAAGCTGCAAAATTAAAATACTCCCAAACCGAAAGACCTGCAATTTTTCTTGATATGCCTTGATGTCAGTGACTAACCCCCACTCTCTACCGTGTTCTGATAGTTGAAGAATTCTTGGTTCTGAACTAAATTTTCAAGAATTTAGTTTATCGTTTCAAGTGAAATATTATTCTTATTTCCTTATTCACTAAGGGCAAAGGCCTATAAATTCACAATCACTAAATGTGTTTAAAAAAACAATTGGGCCGAGCGGTGGTGGCGCACGCCTTTAATCCCAGCACTCGGGAGGCAGAGCCAGGCGGATTTCTGTGAGTTCGAGGCCAGCCTGGGCTACCAAGTGAGCTCCAGGAAAGGCACAAAGCTACACAGAGAAACCCTGTCTCGAAAAACCAAAAAAAAAAAAAAAAAAAAAAAAAAAAAACAATTGGTTCTTTCCCATAGATTCCACATTGGTCAATGTGCTCACTTGTTAAAATTTATTTGTAATCGACAAATTACAAAAACTTTTGTGGACATTTCATGAACAGGAAAAGAAAAAAACAATGTGTCACCTGATGCTGCATTTCTTGTCTGTTTTTGCATTGTATATAAGCTTTTTATTGGTGGTTTTGCTATTTAATGTGGCTTCCAAGTGTAATACTAAAATGCCCTCTGGTGTGTCTGTACTCAGGAGGGCTGTGATGTGTCTAGTGGGGATAAAATATAAATGTTAGATAAACTGTCCTCAAAAATGAGTTTTGGTACTATTGACTGTTGAGTTGCATGCTAATGAATATAATACCATGTCTTCAAAAGAAACCTTCATAAAACAGATATGTGTTGGTTGACTGAAAACTATCTGATCAGAGGCTTTAAGAAAATTAAGGCTCTGTGTCCTTGAAGAGCAATTCTCCAGTCTCCGCAGCCAGCGTGCAGAACATAACCACTACAGATCATGAGAATGGAGCTCACTTGTTTGTGTTGGTGAAAGGTAGCTATCGTGATTACCTAGTACAATTGAAAAACAAAATGGTACTTTTCCAACTTTTATTTTCATGTTATTTTAGAATTACAAATAAGGTGCAAAAATACTATACTATTCCTTGCGATGTTTACTTAGCTTTCTTTAACTTTGACATTGTCATAACCTCAATACAGTACAAAAGATTAAAAAAAAAACCTCAATGTTGTTGTAATAATGCCACTAACTAATCCATATTTGTTGTTAGAATTTCTCACCATTTTTAACTCAAGATCCCATTTATTACATGTAGGGACATGTTTCCTCAGGTTGAGAAGGTTCCTAATTCTTTCTTTGTCCTGTTGCAAGTCATGTCTATTGTAGAAATTCTCTCAATTTGGGTTTGTGTGATGATTCCTCACATTTAAGTGAAGGTTATTCATTTGCATCCAGAATACTATGTAAATGAAGCTGGACCCTTTATAGAGTATTGCTCCAGAATCAGCCAATCAATATGTTTTCAAACATGTATGTGTTTCTCTCTCTTGGTTAAGTTGACATGTTTTTGCACTAAAAGGTTACTGTGTTCTCTTTGTGTGTGTGTGTGTGTGTGTGTGTGTGTGTGTGTGTGTGCCTTCTGAGTCATACATACATGTGTTCACATTTATGGAGACCAGAGGTTAATGTCATGTGTCTTCCTCAAGTGCCCTTCATCTTATCTTGAGACAAGATCTCTCACTGAATCCAGGACTAACCAACTGACTAGACTGGCTGGTCAGTGAACTTTGTGGATCTACCCATTGTCCCCTGATTCCTTTTCTAGGGTTACAAATACACACATGTAGTCATGCCACATTTTTACATGGGTGCTAGGAATCTGCAGTCATGTCCTCACACTTATACAGTAGGCACTTTACAGAGTGAGTAAGCTCCCCGGCCCAAAGGTGATTTTTTTTATGCTAAAATGTATTTCTTTTTCCAACCAGCAAACACATGAACATTATCATATTCTCTGCTGAATTTGATGATGCTGCTATTGACATAATTTTTCAAAGGCAATCAATTCTTTTGTTCATTCAGAACTTACAATCTAGTTAGGGAGCTTACAGGGACACATATTAAGCATCATTGTACAAGAGAATAATCATGCCATGTCAAATCATGTGGCGCAGAACACAAGCTATTCAAAAGTCAGGGAAGGGTTTGAGAAACTTGCTCTGGACATTCAAGAACATACAGGGTCTTTCTAGATTAAAACCTCATAACTTCCTTAGTGCTCTAAAATATATTTTGTGCCTCAATTCCTAAAGGAAGTGTGTTAGAAGCCTGTATATGTCAATACAGCACCAAGTCTCTCTCCTCTTAGAGAATGTACAGTCTAAAAAGACACTTGCCTTTTGCTGGAGCAAACACGACCCATCATCTACAGGGGTCGCAGGGGCACAGCGTTACAAGGGCTGGGAAGCAATGCTCCCGGGGAAGTGAGAGGAAGGTAACTTCATGTTATCTACTCTAAGAATGACACTGACATAAAAATCTCCCGGGATAATGTCACTCAATTTATACTGTGACATCGCTAGTCACAGGAAGTTCATTTCTCAAGTCACCATTCCATTTCTTCATCTCGTATCAAAACTGAGTCATTGTTTTCTACTGATTTACCTCTCCCATAAACTTTCACCAATGGGTTTTGTTCTCCTTCTCAGTACAGAGAATATATCTGCTCCTTCTTCATGGTTGTCCTTAAGATATACACTGCATCCAGACATGGTAATGCATACCCATAATCCCAGCACTCAGGAGGCTGAGGTAGGAAGATGTTGAGTTCACTGTCAACTTGGGCTACATAGCAAGGTCCAGGCCAGCCTGCGCTAAATACTGAGAACTTACAAAAATCAAACAAACAGCAAATTCAAAACCAGACACTATGTTTTCTTAGTGTCTACCTTTTCAAGTTCAACATAAGTAGAGCTATGAATTGCATGTAATTTCTAGATCCATCATAGTTCTTCACGGTTGGTTTTTCACTTGATATGACAACAAGAACTGAAAGTATCCTTGGGCTCTCAGACCAGTGAGCACCATGTAACCAGCTCATCATTTGTTCTAGACAATCTAAGTCCATTAATGTAATTTAAATATGCTTTTGCTGGCTTGGAAGAAAACTGCTGGCAGTTAGTATTTTCCTTATAAATAATTTATGACCTTCCCCCTCATCCTGACCTCCTCCCCTGGAATGTGTTTAGTTATAATAATTATGTGGGGTCTCCCTCATCCTATTCCCTTAGAATTTGGAACCTCACATTCAAAACTTATTAATTTCTGTCACATTACATGCTCTTTATTTTGACCTCTTTTGGAGTTCTCCATGAACTTTAATCTTGTCATTTGTATTTTCCCCTTACTTTTCTGCAGACAAGAATGTGATTTATTTTCACTCCATATTCTAATAAAATGAAGAAGACAAGGGGTCAACAACAGAGCTCTTGGGCAAGCCATGTAGGTCTACTCATTTCATAGTATGAAAAGCATTTCCTGCTTTTCAGGTAGTCTTGATGCCTTTTTCTGGAGAGAACAAGGGGCAGGAAGAACATGGCACACTTATGAGCAATGACAGGCCTGACCTCGTTACTGAGGCATGTTAGTTGGGAGCTGCAGATGAGGTTAGACTTCAGGGAAGGTAGTTCACGTTGTGTCGTATTCAGAAGGAGTCATTGGTGTGAATGACAGGTCTACAGTGTTTGACAGCTGATAGGGATTCCTCAAACACATGGTCTCACAGATACAAAACAGTACCAGATAAATTGTCAAGAAAGATTTGGGACCTGGGCAGGACAGACCCAAAGCAGAATTTAAAGATGACTGTGTTGTTGAAATTCTCGGTAGGTAAAGTGACTATGGAGATGGGAGTAGCCTTCTGGAGTTAGCCCAGAAAGGAAGCCAAAGAGCTTGAGGGGAGATAACAGAAGACAAGAGGACGGGGTGGATAAAAGATGCAATCTGCAGAGAAGCAATGAATGGGACTTTGTCACGAAAAGTGGGTTTGGGAGGGAGGGAAAGAGAGAAATCAGTCCCCCACTTTTTCTTTTCTCTTTTTTAAAGATGTATTTTTATTTTATGCACATTGGTGTTTGCCTGCATGTATGTCTGTGTGAGGGTGTCAGGTAACTAAGAACTGGAGTTACAGACAATTGTGATCTGCCACGTGGGTGCTGGGAATTGAACTTGCTTCCTCTAAAAGAGCAGCCAGTGCTCTTAGCCACTGAGCTGTCCAACCTCCCCCCACCCCCCGCCTTTTCAATCTGGAAGTCTGGAGGTACAGTGAGTGGAAATAAGAATAAGACGGGTTTTGTTGTTTTCCTGTTTGCTTGATGGCAATGAAAGATGAGAGGAGGGGGAAGATGTGAGCCTAAGACTGAGGAGTCTCCACTCTGCACGCACAGAAAGCTTTTCTATGGAGTAAAAGTCAAGTAGAAACTTCAGTACCCTCCAGTTTGGCATGGCAGAGCTGTAGGGTCCTGGCAGCTGCCAGCACCCCTGGATTTTCCAGTACAAAGGTGGGTGATTGCAAGAGTGCATTCTTCCTGGTGAATTGGGGACCGTTTCTTTGCAGATCCATTTCAGATGTTGCAAACAGTAAATGTGGTTAGGAAAATCTTGGAAAGGGAGATTGGCTAAGAGAAAATATGTCCAAATCACAGGATGAGTCATTGGAGTAAAATTTTGGATATCCCATCAGCAATTTTCCTGCCAAAGCTTTCTACTGCTGAGTAGAATAGTGTTGCTATGTTTTCTTTCAATGGATACTCAATTTGAAGACCTTCCACTCTACATAGACACAAATGAGTACAAGGAGGGCATATAAGGATACCAACTTAAAGCCTTGATCAGCCTGTGGAGACGATCATTACTAAGGGCTTGGCCAATCTTCCTCTTATCTATACATTAAAACTTTGCTTGTGTTTATGCAAGTTATATGCACTCACAAGGCAAATGTCACATGCAGTGCCATTTTTGGGCATACAAACCTTACCTGAAAGAGAAAGCACAAGGACAGTGGTTAAATAAATGCTTAAATGATGCTTCTTCAGTTACGCAAGCAAAGCATCGGCTATTATACTGAGGTACACAATTATCCTTCGTGTGTGAGCAAACTTCTTGTTTGATAAGAACAAAAGCTTGAATGTCCAGGCATCACACCAGCCTCTATCTTTCACTCCGTTTAAAAAAAAAAACACAACATTTTTATTTGTTTCGTGTGCAGGTATGAGTGCATCACATGCATGGAAATCAGAGGAAAGATTTTCAGGAGTCAGTTTTTGCCTTAGACATTATTGAGATAGTCTCTCTTGTTTCAGCTGCTGCATACTCCAGGCTAGCTGGCTTTTAAGTTTCCAGGAAAATTTCCTGTATGTGCCTCCTATCTCACCATGGGAATGCTGGGTTTACAGATGTGTGCCAACTTATCCTGCTTTTTAATGTGTCCTAAGGATCAAAGTTAAGTTGTTAGGCTTACAGGGCTAGCACTTTAATCCATGAAACCATTTCCCTGTCCCGCTTCTCCTCTCTCCTTAAACTCTTTGTTTTTGAGACAGGGTCTCACTATGTAGCCCTGTCTGGCCGGGGACTTACTATGTAGACTAGGCTGGTTTTGAACTCACAGAGATTCACCTGCCTCTGCTTCTCTGGTACTGAGACTAAAGGTATGACACAAAGCATATTCCCCCTCTTTAAATAATTTCCAGTATCTCATCTCCTTGATGACCATGGAACAGCCTTGTGAATGGTGCTGCAGGTCACCTTTCTGAGTTGAGATGAGGGTCATCCTTAGGAATGGTGTTAAGGGTTATCCTTGTGAATGATACTGTAGGTTACCCTTGTGAATGCTGCTGCAGTCATCCTTATGAATGGAGATAGGGTCATCCTTGTGAACGGTGTTAAGGGCCACCCTTGTGAATGGTGCTACAAGTTACCCCTGGGAATGGTACCAAGGATTATCCTTGTGAATATTGCTGATGGATCCTGGGCACAGGATGTCTTTCTCTGCTTTTTGCTTTTTGGTCATCCCAGTCTTTAGCAGCAATAGTTGCCTTTTTGAGTCTTTTTATGCCCACACTCAATCTGACTCCCACATCACTTGTAGTTGATTGTTACAAAACATAATCAGACATGAGGAAAAGTAACCAGAATTGTGATAAATTATGAGATGGGGTCAGTGAACAGTTCGGAGTGACCTATGAAGAGAAAGCATCATTATGTTGTGTGGATACCGAGCTCTACTTGGTTCAAGAATGCTTGATTTGCTCGTTTCTACATTCCAGGCTGGGCTTCGGGAAATTGAGGCTGATCAAATATTGACTTCTGGCTATGAAAAGGTGTGGTTTTTTTTTTTTTTTTTTTTTTTTTTTTTTTTTTTTTTTTTTTTTTTTTACTTATTCATGCTACAGATTATTAGGCTCTATATTAGTCCCTAGTCTAGGGGTAGAAAGCAAAGTTTAATGTCTGCTAAGGAGAGAAATTATATGTATTATTCCCATGAATGTTTATCAGGTACCACCATTGGCTGGGAATTGTTTGCAATGAATATAAGACACAGTCCCCAAACAGTGTTCAGTGTCATCCAGCAGACCCCTCCCCACAGAGAGAGCTCATCAGCTCTTGAAGTTACATGCATTTGATTAGCCTGAATGTTTAACCTAACAGTGTACATATAAAGATACCCACTGTCGTTTTGAATGCTGTTATGGTTTGGATAGGAAGTATCGACCCCAAGGCTCGTGAAGTAGGTAACTGGGAGGACACTTTTGAAGCATGTATCTGGTCCCTGGGCCTTTTGTCACTGACTCTCTCTGCTTCCTGACTCTGGTGAGGTGAGCTACTTTGTTCTGCCATGCTGTGCTGCCTCAAACAGTGGAAACCACAGACTGTGGACTGAAACCACTGAAGCCACGGTCCTATTAAGTCCTCCCTCTCCTTTAAATTGGTTTTCTTGGTTATTTTTTGTCATTGTGATTCAGAGACTGACTCTCACAAACACCGTCTCTGCAATGCATGTGTGTACAGGCAGTGTTCATGTGACCGGAAGCCATTTTCTTATAATAGAGCTAATCAGTGTTCATTCCACTTTCAAGGCTTTAGAAAATATCTGCTCCCAGGGAATTAAAGAAGAGGGCTCAAGAAAGCTGAACACTGGAGGGGAGCTACGCAGGCGTGTGTGGGAGGCACAGAAAAGGGGCTTGCCGTGATTGGCTCTGAGCTTCAGACCTTCTGTCAAGCCTTCTGATGGATACCTGTGAGTCCTTATCAGTATGCTGGTGGGCTATGTCACGTGTTTGGTGATGTATAGCTTTCTGTTCTGTATTTGCTATTACTATCTTCTTCTAGGTGTGCTCATATGGCAATATTTTGCTTCTGCAAGGCATGTACTATTTTACAGGAAATGCATTTCTGGATTTTAAATTTACAATAACCTCTAGATTGACTAGTTTAATATGATACAGAACTTATTCTATTAAAATCATCATTTAGGCTGAGATCAAGCCAGTATCTATTTTATTGTTTTTCATAGCTGGTATGTTCTCTGTCTGAAGATGATATATTGAGTAGAATTTTTGAGCCAGTAGATGAAATAAGAACTTGTTCCATCCACTCCACACATGAGCTGGAATTACATTACCTAAGAAACCACTTAGGCTTCCTGTATTAATAACAGCAATGAGACCACGTTCTGCTTAAACACTTGAGTAATGTCTGTATTCCCTTTTAATTGTCTTTAGTGTGTCTGTACAGAGTCCCAGAGAGCCCAGCATTCCCATTTCAAATGTGGTTAAACTAGAACCTGAACAGAACCATGGGCTCAGTGCCAGCCTGGGGTATAGATAGCAACAGGCTGGAGGGGTCTGGATGGAACAAGACCAGAAGTTCAATTAAGGAGCAGTTTTGTGGCAGCAGTCTAAGACGGAAGTGCAGAGCATCCCTTTGTAAGAGAAGAATGAGCCCACACAAGTAGATGAGGTCCTGAGTTCTATAGGCAAGTGAGGATGAGCGTCCTGGGCCAGGCAGCAATGGATAGCAGTTAGTGATAGAACTTTCCTCCGCTCAGCTTTCTGCTGTTTGCTGGCACAAATGGCTGTGGGCCTTGGGATTATCCAAATGCACAGAAATCTGAAGATAGGTCATGGCACTCAATGAGGCAAGAACAGAGATATGAGAATGATTTCATCACTGAGCCTATTGAAATGGCGTGCAGAAAATGAAGTAATATTTCTAAATGCATTGCACAATTTTTTCCATAAGGTTATGAAATGAGTTGCTGAATTTGAGAGGCCCTTTCCTTAGGTGCTGAAAAAAGGTTTCAAGGAAGATAGGAGAATTCAGGTCTCTCTCTACCAGGATTCTGAAAACATCATTGGAAGTGAACACTTGCATAAAAACTTTTCCTCCGGGCAAATGGTTTCTATGTTAACTTTGGAAAGAATTGCATAAGAAATGTAGAGCTTTTAGAGGAATGCTGTAGGCATTTGATAGTATGGAGACGCACCATGCACTTTGCTTGGAAAAGAGAGGTTCTAACTATCAAAGAAATTAAAGCCCAAACTAAAAATCAATTAATATCTTCCTCCAAATAAATAACGCAAAATACCTATTAGAGAGCAGTAGCCATCAACACCCCCTGGTGATGCTGAAATGAAACCAGTCTCAACTAATATCACTACCATAGTGATGGTGGGGAAAGGAAATTGTGTTTGTTGAGTCATTACTCTGTGTTTGTTTGCATTCCACGTTTAGCTCCTCCAACTACTACAGAACTGAAAAAAAAAAGTGTTATCTGTGTTCACTTAATGGATGAGGAAGCCATGGGAGAGGTTAAGCATCTTCATATCACATGACATCTCACTCCTATGGTTACAGTACCCTGTCCTCTCCTTCCAAAGCCAGAGGACCACATCTTTTCTTGAAAGGACCTTGTTACAATTAAGAAAGATCTGGAACTGAGCATACTTTAATAATTAAGAATTGATTCCATTGAAATAGGTATTTTTGCCTTGTGAATAAAGGAGAGTTGCTTCTATTTATGTTATGCCCAAGAAGGGAATTTGGAAAGACATTCTTAACTTAGATCATGAAGTATTTTCTTGTGTGCTCTCTCTCTCTCTTTAAATTTGTGTATGTATGGTTTGCCTGTGTGAATGTGTTACATGCAAACACAGGAGCCCATGAAAGCCAGAAGAGGGCACTGGATCCCTTGCAACAGGAGTAATAGGTGTTTGTGAGCCACCTAATGTGGGTGCTAGCATCTGAATTCAGGTCCTCTGGACAGGACAGGAAGTGCTCTTAACCAATGAGCCATCCTTCCAGCCCTTCTTCCTGCTTCTTTATTGTCTAAAATCATTTGATTTGAGCAGTGCCACTCATTACTTGACTGTTTGCTAGAAATCATCAGCAGCACTTTATAGAAAGTTGCGAATTATCCCAGTGAGGAGGTTTATATACTTTTCCCAATGGGAAGTTATAGATAATCCATTGCTCTTATAAACATGGACCCGCTTATATTTCCTGTTGCAGTTGTGTCATTTTTACTCAATTGAATTCTTCAGGAAATTTGTTCATTTTCTCTGTCACTGATCTACTACTTTTTTTATACCTAGCCAAGGTAGCCTCTCTTCTATATGACCTTCCCCAACACTTCCAACAGAAGTGATTTCCTAATTTTTGTATTTCTCCTTTGTCAGTGTTACTCATATCTCTCTCTCATGATGAAGTTCACCCATGGATCTTCCTCTGAAAACTAAAGTTCAATTGATTACACCCTATACATTTTTAAGTACCTACTAGCTCATTTGTGCCTGCCTTGGAATGGATAATACTCTCTCGAAATGTTTAAGTAACTAAATCATTCCACTTAATATTGTGTAGTTTATTATAACATCAAGAATTTTTCTAACTTCTGCAGTAGATTTAAAGCATATTCACAACAAAAGAAAAAAAATGACTGGAATAATTCAAGGTTCATATTCCAGTTATTATGTTCCCATTAAAATAACTTTTAAACCAATGTATTTAATAGATCTGCCAAATAGTACAAAAAATGTGTATTTTATTAACTCATGGAAAAGAGGTAAAATGGAAATCAAGACAGCATGTACTATGATGATTTACATTCCTAACTTAATAAAGTCCAAAATAATTAGCATAGAAGGGCCAGCAAGATGGCTCAGTGGATAAGGGTGCTTGCCACCAAGCCTGATGACTTGAATGTGATCCCCAAGATCCATGGAGTAGAATGAGAGAATCAACTCCCACATGTTATCCTTACAGCCACACTTGCATCATGGAGTGTGTGCACCCCTACACAAGCACACATACAACAAATGTAAGACAGTAATTAGCATAGATGATGTTATATCTGATTCACAGATCAAAGATCAGAGATTCAGTTACGGTGAATAGTTTCCCCAGGTTTACAGAGTTATTAAGTGTTTTCATCATCTACTTCCACTTTTACATGTTTCTACGTTTATTTTTGTGTTTGTGTATATGTCTGCATATGTGTGGGCACTCACATGCCACATCACATGTGCTGTGGTCAGAGGATGACTTGCAGGATTCGTTTCTCTCTTTCTATCTCATGGGTCTTGGGGACTGAATTCAGATTGCCAGGCTTGGCAGCAAGTTCTTTTCCCAATTGAGCCATCTCGCCAGTCCAATCATCATCCACTTCTGTTTTCCAATTCTACTTTGTCCATTTAGTTTTCTAGAACCCACTTAGTGGCTTTTTCCAAGTTATCTCGAAACTTGCTAGACTGAAACCTTCTGGCTTCCCTCTAATTGAGTCTTGGAATTTCTGTGGGTTCAGGAATGTTCCAGTGCATTCCCTGGGCAGTTCTGCCCTGAGCATAAAAGTAGCATAGAAACAGACGTCGGCCTCCAGTTACACTATATGACTATATCCCACGTTTCACATCAGCCTTTTCTCTACAACCCTAGGGGTCTTCTTCAGCTGTCAGCTGCTACCATCATAGTCATGGGCAGTTTGAGACATCACTGAGATCCTACTGAAATGACAAAGGAGAAACTACAGGACATGGCTATACTGACTCAAACATCTCCATACCTTGGTGTGAAAGGAGACATCTTAACTTTGTATATGTTACATATCAGTCCTGTTTGGAAGAAAGGGTGTGTGGGCTGATTTATATGAGATACATTCCTTCTTTTTCTGGCTTGACATGTGCCGTGTAAGATGCCAGAGTCTATTGTAGCCTCTGTGGCTGCTAAGAAACCTCTACCCTTGGTCTCTTTTCTCTATTGGCACTACAGTATTTTACGTCTGGGTGTCTGTTGCTTATGCTTAGTGGGATTTTCCCAACTGGCAATGTAACTGATGTGCCGTCTTCCCAATGCATTGTAGACCAAGCACCAAGAAGGAAATGCCAGGCTAGAGTCTTTCAGTGAAGCTAGACTCAGTGAAACAACATGCTCCTGAAGTCTTCCTAACATGAAGAAAAAGTCATCGTATTGTGTTTATTTATTTGCTTATAATGTGGCTGGGAACCTGGTGCTTCTCCTGGGCAGTGTTTACAACACACCATTGAAAGGAGGGCTTAGAATTCACAGTGGTCATTCTCTTGACCTGCGGCAGGGAGGGTGATACTTGATAGTCTGCATATATCAAGCAACATAGGGCTGGATCAAGACTTTAGTCTTTCCCCTGGATAGCATGGTCTCCCCTGGAATAAACTCTCTTAGGATCCAAAGCTCTGGGCTTTTTCTAAGAAACAAAGCAAGTACTCTTATGTTCATCCACATTAGAGGGAAAAGAAAAAAAAAATCAAAAAACCATCCTTGCTTTTTCAGTTTTGGGAGTTAACATTGGAATCTTTTCCTAGTGTATATGGTAGATTTAGCTTCATTAGGTGTCTACACCAGTCTTGTAAAGGAAAAACATTGTTGAGACTTACTGCTAGTTAATAATGTTGATTAGGCAAGCTTAAATTGAATGATATGGAGATGTCAGAGGAGAGAATGGAGTAAATATATAAGCCCCGGGGAGCTGTATTGTTGAAGATTACTGAGTAGTTATTTTATTTCGTAATTTTTTAAAAAATATTCATTTTTACTGTTAATTATGTGTAAGCATGTGTGTCTCTGTGGTGGTATGTGCATGTGAGTGTAGTTATACTCATAGGCCAGAAAAAAGGTGTCAGATCCCCTGGATCTGGAGTTATAAGCAGCTGTGAATCATAGAGAAAGGGAGGGAGGGTGGGAAGGGAGAAAGGGAGGGAGGGAGGGAGGGAGGGAGAGAGAGAGAGAGAGAGAGAGAGAGAGAGAGAGAGAGAGAGAGAGAGAGAGAGAGAGAGAGAGAGAAGAGAAGAGAACCAAGGGAGAACAGAACCTTCAGAGTCCTGCCTCTAAGAACCCACTTCTGCCAGCCAAGTCACACCTCCTATAGGCTCCATAGCTTTCAAAACAATGCCACAAACTGTGGACTAAGTATTCCAAACATTGGCCTGTGGGGAGACATTTCAAATTCAAACCATAATACCACCTAGCAGCGAGCCTCGGCTTACACAGTGAGTGTAAGAGTTACCTTACAAAAACGATGAGTTAATGGGATGAATGTTAACGTTAATGTGAAATTCTGGACTTCTTCACACAGTAGCTTGAAAGGATGGTGGATCTGTTGTGTTCCTTCCCTATGTCATAGAAGGCCTGGAAAGACCTCTCTCAGAAAGCTGAGGGAGCGCTGTTGTCTTCCTGGGAAGATGAATGCCTGGCAGTTCCATGACCCTAGTGGCAAATGGATGTTGCAACTGGAATACACCTGGGGGGTCTAATCAAAAGACTTCTGTTGCCCAGGAAAATGGCAGTCTTGACTTCTCTAACTTGAAGGGGCCTTTCTTGGAAATGTGCTCCAGAGCCCCTACAGTTCAATCATGATACAAAGAGGGCCGAGGCAGATGCAGCAGGATGTTAGAACAGATCCCCCCCATTCTGCCTGCTCCACATCACAGACTACAACTTGACTTTAACAAGATGGCTTTACTCTTAGCCTGTTTTCCCACCCATTTTTCCCCATAGTACTTCTAAACGGCTGTCTTTCCATTCAAACTGTGCAAAGAAAAAAAAAAGAGAGAGATAAACCACCTAGCTAAAATTCATATGGCATTTAATTCAAACTAAGCTTATAAATCAAGGAAGAAAGGAAGCCTCTACCTTGGGCAGGATGGGGAGCTGCTGTCCTTGCTCTGTGTCTACTTGCATATTAAAAGAGGTGGGTGTCCTATTGTTAGTACTGAATTGTGCATCCAACATTGGGCATTATAGTAATCTCGCTTAGTTGCAAGGTCTGTATTTCCTTGCTTTGATTGTCTTAAGCTTGTTTCTGAGTAGTAAGTGGTTCATGTAAGCTCTTGGTTTGATTTGATTTGCTTTGGTTTTTGCAGCACTGAGGATCAAACCCAGGGTCTTGCATGTGTGAGGCGAGTGCACTACCCCTGAGAAGTCCGTCCTTTTGCTTTTTATTTTGAGACAGGGCCTCACTAAGGTGATGAGGCTGATCTTGAACTTGCCATCCTCCTGCTTCAGCCTCTCAAGCCAAGTTTTCAGTTTTAGATACAGAATCTATTTGCCTTGGCATCTTTATTTGCATATTGTGACTTATTGTAAATAATGGAAGCAAAAAAAAAAAAACTAAAACAAACAAACAAAAACTGTGGCAGCTGTTGAAAGCATTGAGCTTGGTAGACACGGCAACTCCACTAGTGTTTTATGCACTCTGTCATTAGAGGGAGTAGAAGGAAAGGAAGGGGCGGGGGGTGCTGTAGAGATTTGGCTTTGCCTTCTCCAGTGCCCCCTTTTCTCTGCCTCTCTCCGTTGCCTTGACCCTTCCCTGCCCGCTCTCAGAACAGATCCCACAGGATGGCTCAGCAGCCTGAAGGAGAGGAAGAGTGAGGTGCAGGGCCCTTCTTTCCCTGTTATCTAATGAACTGGAGGCAGAAGGAGACGACAGGCAGCCTCCTTTTGGTATTTCTAAAATTGCCTCAGAGAGCTGGGTGGTGGGTGGTGGGTGGTGGGTGGTGGGTGGTGGGTGGTAGTGTGTTTGTCTAGGCCTGGAATTTGATCCCCAGCACTGAAAAATGACAATACAATTCAGAAACCCGAATAAAATAGTATCAGAGAAACTTCTAAACTGCAACCAGGGATCCTGAAGCCTTTGTACTTCAAGAAATTTTCCGTGTTTAAAGACGACAAAATCCAACAATTAAAAATTAAAAAGGAGTTCTTAATCTGCCTCAAGGACAGTAAAAAGAAAAACTTGACCAGTGGAAACACATTCTGGTTCCCCACATTCTAGTGTGCCCGGTGTGTGCCTGAAAGTGGGGGAGAAAATGGTCTTTGTAAAAGTCATGGTGCTTTTCAAAGATGGCGGTGCAGTCACAGAGGATGAGGCGTGCAACTCCATTAAGCAGTGTGAGCAAAGCACAGGTTTCTGTGTTAAGAAAACCAGGAAATTCAGCACTGTCTCCTTGTTACACAGATATCCCACAGGGATACCTGTTTTTTTTTTCTCTCTCTCATTTTCATATTCTTTCTTTCTTTCCAAGAAGAATATAAGAAAATCCATCTCATCCCAGAGAGCCAAAGGTGTTCATTTTTCTCTTGTTTTCTTGTGGTCTAATGTTTAAGAGTGAAGGCACCATTTCAGCAGAGAAATGCAGAGAAGGGGAAGGAGAAATCAATAAAGTTATTCTGTGGCTTTTCCCAGGAGAGAGCCGTGTTAATCGAGGATGGCTTGCTAGGCTATATATCAAGTCCAAGGAGAGTGCGGTGGCTGATCTCCAAACAGATTTTCTAGGTGGACAGGGGGAGGGGGAGACAGGCATATCTAGCGTATGCATAAATAATGATGTAGTCCCATACATAGATACATGCATACATGGTCATAAATATTATATATATGTATATGTATATATATGCACATAGTTATATAATATACATGGTATATATATTATAGTATATATATGCACATAGTTAGATAGTGGACTCATGAGCATGCATTTTAAAGTATCAGTGGAGGTGATGCAGTGGGCAAGGGAGATGAGCAAGAACAAAGTATAAAGACACATATAGTATCTATGAGAATACTGTAACAAAACCTATCACTTTGTATGCTAACTTTAAAAATAATAAAAAAGTATCAATACATTTTAAGTATAGAAGCACATATGTGCACACTTTAAAATTAGATTAAGAGCAATTATCTTAGGTGATTAGGAATGTTAGATTAAAAACTCCTGCGATAAAATTTCATACAGTGACCAGGGATTATTTTCCATTTCTGAGTTTTATAAAAATGTTTAGCTCCTAAAGAAGGAAATTGACAGACAGAATGGGGTGGAAAAGCTGGAATGAAGGGCAAGGTACCTGATCCATGGCCACTAACAGTGTCTGGCCACTGGGAATTTTCTAGGAAGGTTGTGTGAGTCACGGCTGTGGTTGCTTTCCATAGCAGTTGACATAAGCAATATTGTGAGCAGGTGTGATTTCAGCTGAGATCATGACGATGAACTTGGGTCAGGACCGCCCCTTTACAGTGGGCAGTGGTGGTGTGCTCCCATGGAGCACTGCTCTTTCCTTCATTGACAAATGCAAACAGTATGCTTAGATGGGAGTCAGGCTGACAATGGCGCATGAGGCCAGACTTCATCCTCACAGCACGTTTTTGATTAGTCAGCTGTTCTTTCTAGATTTCAACTTTATAAATGACAAATAATGCTTGTACTTTCTTAGCAAGCTATTTTTTTTGTACTGCCTATGAATCTTGTCAAGATGGGTTTTTTGGGTTCCACTCAAATATCAGGAGATTTTATAGACAGCCAAGCTGTGGTCCCTTCTCACCACCCCATCTGCTATGACGAATCCCACCATACTGAGAATTTGAACATCTTTCTCCTCTTGGTTAGTATATTAAGACCCTAAATTGTTTTTAATATCAGATAATATGATTTATTTATTTATTTGTTTGTTTGCTTGTTTGTTTAGTTAGTTAGTGTGTGTGTCGAGTGTGTATACACGTGTGTTCAGGTGCATGTGCACCTCTGTGGAACTGGATGAAGGATACTGAGTGTGTTTCTCTGTTCTCTGCATTATTCCCTTGAGATGGGGGTCTCTCACTGAACTTAAAGCCCACCATTTCGGGTAGGTTGGGAAGCCACAATGCTCCTGAGATCTACCTCAGTCTCCACCTCCTTCCCGCCCCATCTCTGGAGTTAAAAGTACACAGGCAGCCATGTCCAGCATTTCCAGAGGTGCTGGGGATCCAAACTCAGGCTCCCATGCCTGTGCAGCAGACAATCTTACCCACCGAGTCATCCCCCCCATCCCCCCCATTCCTCTGGTTTTAAAATACAAATCCCATCCATGTCATAGCTGTTCAGAAAACGTCCTTGTAAGAAGAGAACACAGACAGAGGAATGATGGAATCCTGAAGTTGTCCTGAAGGATGGAGTTTGTCTAGTTCAATTATCTCATTCGATGGTTACTGGGGGTTGCTCATGATCTTAGAGGTGAGATGTCTTATCCAAGGTCACAAGACACACTGAGCAGAGAACTCATATCTCTTAAATTTCAGTTCTTTATTTCTTCCACTGGGTCATGTGTCTTGGGACCACTAGGGACCAAAATAGAACCAGAAGATGAAGCAAGCACATCAGACAAGGATATGTTAGCCTTTGGTTTTCCCCAGCACCAGACTCCGAGTGCACAAAGCTCAGCAGGCCAGATTTTGGCATCTTCATAGAGGAAGGAAAATCATGCTTGCTGAAGCTCCTTACCCTTTTGGAGACCGAGTCCCCATCTAGATCTAACTGAACCCCCACTTTTCCTTGTTTATCTTGGAAAGGGTCGCACTTCCGTCTTGCAGCTGACAATGTATCTGTAAATTCACTTAATTGTAACACTTACTCAGAATTGACTGTGATCTGTCCTGGTGTCACATACCCTGCTTAAGATGGACTCAGAGTGTGGAGAAGACCGAGGAAGACTGAGGTCCCAGAGGAGTGGGGGAAAGACTATGGAGCTCTCGTCCTAATTCTCCTATTTCTCTCTCTGCTCCGTCCTAAGTAGGAGAGAGAAGCTTATATCATATGTGAGTATCTCCCAGGGTAATCTCCACCTGTTTCCAAAAGAAGAGACATCCTAGGTAGGGTTCTGGCCGCTCTCCCTGAGGAGCCCATTCCCACACTTGGATATGTCTTACTTCAGACGAATCAGTGAACCCCACACCCATGCTTCCGGGTGTCTCTTACTTTCTTCAGAGGGCCTCTCTCTTAACCTTGGTGCTTAATCCCATGTCATATATGTTCATTAGGTGGGGAGGATCTTGGAGGAGATGGCGGGGGAAGAATGTGATGAAACTATATGGTATGAAGAATTATTTTAAAATGAATAAATAAATTTACAAGTCCATAAGACCTCAGCTCTGTTTCATGAAAACAATCTGCAGGATTCTTCCCCTACCTCCATACCCTCCACCCAGTCTGTATATACCACAGCAGTTCTTCATGAGTCCGTTGAACAAAATGGACTTTCCTGGCATGTTTATGAGTTCTTACCACACAGTGGAAAGCAAGTCATCTGAGCACAGACATATATGTGCACGTAGATTGGGGGTAGGGTGGATTGTCAGTCACTTATTATCCTTTTTTTTGGTTTATCTTTCAAGTCCAATTTTCCAGTTACTTTGTCTTTAAAGCTATTGGGCAGAACCCTGGAAGCATCCGACCTATTGCTAACATTCTAAAGAGAATCTAAGTGCAGCAGACCCACCTATTTTGTGTTCACAGTACTTGAATCCTTCATTACCTTCTCCCCAACCCCTCTCTTTTTCATACATTTTGAAATATAGATTTGAGGTAATTGAGATCATGACTGGAAAGGAAAATGATCAATTATAGACCACTTGTCTGGGTGGGAAATAGTGCCACATGCCTATAATCCCAGCCTGCAGGAGCCTTAGACAGGAGAAGTGCAAGTTCAATGCTAGCTTGCTAGCCTGGGCTGTACATCAAGTTCCGGCGGCTAGCTTGGACTGCATTGAAAGATCTGATCTTTCTAACAAACATACAAACAACCAAAAAACAAACAACCTCTCCCCCAGAAAATTAAAATCAAAATAACAATTTAAGAGAGCTAATCTGTATTTAACCAACTGACTGGTCAGTATTTCTTCCGAACTTCATGACTCCGGATTTTGCCAACATCCCAGAAGAGTGCAGAATTAAAAAAAAAAAAAAAAATCACCTATGAAATTCTTATTGGAAAGCCAGCACAGTGCTATACCTCAGTAGGACCAAAAATTAACGTGTCATATCCTCATTCCATGCACACAAGGATCCTCCTGAGGTGCCAGGGAGCTGTTGCTCTCGGTTGCTATGGTGCTTGTTGCACAAGCAGGAAGACCTAAGTTCTGATCCCCAGGACTCACATCAAAATGCTGGGTATGGCTCTGAACACCTGTGATCCCAGCATCCTGGGAGTGGGGGGAAGGATGTAGAGATGAAACAATCGCTCAGGATCTGCTGTCAGGGAAGCCTAGCTGAAAGCTGCTGAGCTTCAGGCTCAGTAAGGGATCCTGTTTCAAGGGAATGAGTATAAAAGTGATAGAGCAGGACACTGATGCTCTTCTATGGCCTACACATACACACACACACACACACACACACACACACACACACACACACACACACCAGCTAACCTTATAGACTCACAGACCTAACTAAGCTGTCCAGACTTGGGGTAGGTAATCACACTATCACAGCCAGTCTTTTAAGACTTGAGAATGAAAACAAAGAGAAGAAAAGGAATGAGTTCACCTTCCACAGATTTTGGAGGATGTGGGGTCACAGGCTACAGCTAGTTTACCTTACCATGTACTGGAGCGGAGTCCAACATCCAAGGAGGTCAAGGCGTTGGACCCCAGAAAACAACCCTGGCTCCTGTGACACAGTTCTCTTTGGTATTCATGTCCTTGCTATGTGTAGCAGAGAGAGACTCCTTGAGAAGTGTCGAATGTGCCAAAATTAAAATCTCTGAGGTAGCACTTTCTGCCTTTAAAATATTCCTCAGCTTCTCCCCCGAGTGCTTCCTATTCATCTTTTGCCATTTGAATCTTGGTAGGAATTCTGAGTCTGCCACAGCACCTTGGACCCAAGAATGTATCTCAAATTATGCTTCTGTATTCTTTTAATTTTTTTTTAAATTCTGCACGCTCAGCACTTTGGAGACTCATCTATTTTACAAATGCTTGAGTAGACTTAATTGTGTCTTGTTGAAAGCTCTTCCTCGCCACACCATCATTCATTAATAACAGGGGGGAACGAAGATGCTCGGGTGTGATTATTATTAAAGACACCAAAGATATTTGGATTCATGCAAACCCACTCTTTGAATAAATTTGGGGCATACTAGCTCACAAGAGCTGGGGTGAGACCTGGGTTTGATGGTCAGTGTTCTCACAACCCTATTGAGAAAAGCACTTAGTCATTGTCTTGGTTCCTGCCAGTGAGACAGGAGTGACATGGAGACATTCGCTTCCATCCCTGCCTATCCTACACTGTTGAGATGTAAATGACTGAAAAGGAAGAACAGGAGACCTGCAAAGGCTGGGCAATATGAAAAGTATGTACATGAGGAAGTTAGTATGTATGTTGGGTATATGTATTGGGGGTGCATTTGCTCCTGCATGCATATGTGGAGACCAGAGGTAAGCCCAGGTATTGTCCTCTGTCAGTCTGCAACTTAATTATTTATTTATTTTTATTTGAGAAAAGATCTCTTACTAACCTGAACTCTTCTGCTGCACTATCTGGACAGCCAGTGACTCAAATCCACCTGTTCCTTCCCCCACCTTGCAGTTATACAGTCACACATCACAAAGCCTGGGTTTTATGCAAGTGCTGGATCCAAACTTGGGTCCTCATTCTCCCCTCCCCACCCCGCCCCAATCCATCTCCTCAGCCCCTACCTTGACTCTTTGGAATATGAATGGCTGCTGTGAAACACAATGTTGAGAAGTTGACTGGAAACTGTGAAGAACAGTCATGGTCCAACCTCTCCCTCTTGATGTGTCATAGACCTTCCTCTTTCCCTGCCCCCTGTTGAAAAGTGCTTAGAAAGCCAAGGATGAGGACTACCATAAAGGGGCCAGTTTTCTAAGGAGCATTAATTTAGTCAGTCAGAGTCCTGCTAGGAACCACATCCACCCTAAGCTTGACCTGAGATGTGAATGCTCTTGGCTTCCCTAGCCTTCCCCTTTGTCTTATCTCTTTTTTTTTTCTCCCAACCCCCCAGACTGTGTGTGTGGCAATTCCAAAAGTATAGGAATGACTCCAGACCAAATCTTTGGCCTATGTCTTTATTTGGTTATCCTCTCTGGGATCTTGGCCCAGTAATCTCTACCTTCCAAAGCCTCAGGGATGGATCTGCATCTCTTGCTTTGGCAGCTTGAACCTAATGACTGAATGAATGACTGAGAACCTCGGCAGAAATAGAACTTGGCTCCCATACCCTTTGGCCAAGGATAGTGAGTTTTATATCACACATCATCCTCTTGGTGTACAGGTAATAGGCATCCAACTTTGGGAGGACACTCTCTTTTCTCTCCTCATTATCCTGGAGATGGCGACCTTTCTCTCTCACCTTGTCTAAGTGAGTCTCGCTGGATGGAGCCCAGTGCAATCCATGAACCAGTTGTACATTACTTCCCTGAAGCTGCAGGCTCCATGTAGTGCCATCCCAGAAGCAGCAGGCCTTCTGTGGGTTAGTAAGAGTCTTCCAGCCCCACCCACTGAAGTGGAAGTGGGGGGGGCAACAGAATCATTTTCTAAATACATAGCAACAAATACTACGACATGTATATACTGGAGGATTATTGATTTTTCCCAATACTCAGTGTGTTTGTTTTTCAGTCTTTGTGCCAAAATACTAGAGGGGAAAAACATTTTAAAGGAGGAAATATCGGCTCAAGAGTTCAGAGGTTTTGGTTTCTGGCCCTTTGTGCTGAGGTAGAGCCTCATGACCAAGAAGCTGTGTCAGAGCAAAGCTGCTCAGCTCTCAAACTGGGACAGATAGGAAGGGACAAGGGACATGGTCTACTCTTCAAACACCCTCCCCCCCCCACACCTACATGCATGCACACACCATGACTTACTTCCTCTATCCAGCCCCACCTCCTAATAAGCCATTCAATCTATGGATTTCTCAATAAGTTAATCCCTTGATGTAGAAAGCATGACCAATCATCACTTGACAGCACCATTGGCTGGGGACCGTGTCTTCAATACACACACCTTTTAGGAGGACACCTTTTGTTAAACCATAACATACCCCCCAAACAAAAGAAATTTAAATTTTCCTTATGAAGAAAAACATCCAATTTTTTAGCCTTGACACACCTAACCTGACACTTGAAACTGATGTACAATTTTGAGTGTAAAATGGCAGGCCATAAGTACGCTTGAGCCACATGCAACCTGTGCCACATATGACCTGTACCACGTGCAACCTGTGCCACATACAACCTGTACCACATGCCGCTCCCTCTCGGCTCAGTCTCATTGCTTAAAGAAAAGGGCCCTGCTGACCATGCAGTATGTAAATGCATTCCTATTCTTCATCTTTCTGTGAAGAGCAGTCAGTTCCTGGGGGACTCCTGTCCTGCTGGAAGGATTTCCGCAGTCTACATCGTGAGCGCATTTGGGATAGACTGACTGTGGCATCCCCCTCAGCTCTCACTTGAGGAAGCTCACCAGCAGCCCAAAGGATACAACTTTACAAACTGTGTTGTGGATTGATAGCAGGAAAATTTTCAGAGTCAGTTGAAGATAGCAGCATACTTGTAACCAAATTCAATGGCGTCAGAACGCTCAGTATGATAGAGAAGGACAGATGAACACCATCCTAGTCACACACACACCCACCCACGCACACCTCTGTTCAGAGGCAGACAATGTGGGATGACAAACAGACTAGATACACCCCACTGCTCAGCAACACCTGTTGACCATGTTTTCTGGTCCATTTTCACCTCTTCTCTTGCCTGCCATGGTGGTATGTGCACTTGACTCCAGACCTCATCACGTCTTTTCAGACGACTATCGGAGACATGATATTCATTTCCAAGAAGCAAAAATAAAAGATCCCACTGGATTCCGAGGGAAAGTGGTAATAGTGGGAGAAAGAACTCCAAGAGGGGACACTGGCAAAGAACCAAGACGGGGTTGTGAGGCTGTACCTAAGGGACCTCAAGCATGTGTTCTCTATAAAGGTCTGAGTTAGCAAGCCATACTAACCTGATAATGTCTCCACTGCCTGGACTTGTTTTTTCTGGGAATTTTGGTTTTTTTCTCTATCACTGTGCTCTGTACTAGTAGATGAGTTCAAGTGAAAAAATACGTGAAACCCTTTGTTTTGTTTTGTTTTAAGACCAGAATAGAATTTAGCCTGCAAAGATAGCAATTATAGTACTTAAAATATTCCTTCCTTAGGCAAAATAAGGAATTGTCTAATCTCTCCTCAGAGTACCCATTGTGAAACCCTGGAGACATTCAGGCCAGATGGCCATGAAGCACTTGGAGTGTCTAGTGCAGACCTGGTCTCCTGCTCACACTCTTGTAGAAGCCCTTGGCCTCCTCACATGCAGCCCAGAATATTCCTTCACTGTCACATCAGCCTACACAATTTATCACTTGAAAAGACCTCCTAAGCCACACTGCAGTGGTTTCACACAAGAAACCGCATGGCCTCAGAACTTGTAGAAGGAATTATGAATGTGACTCCACATGGGGCATCGGCCAGAGTATGGTCTTTAAAAATTCAGGCTGAGATTCACCATTTCTTACATGATAGTTTTGTACGGTAGCTTGCTAAGTTTTTTTTCCCTAAAGGTTATTTTAAACAAGAACCCCATTCTTAAAAAAAAAAAAAAAAAAAAAAAAAAAAAAACAAAAAACCATGATGTGGGCTTACAAGGTGGCTCACTGGTTAGAGGTGTTTGAATGATGAGCTTCATTCAATTCCTAGAACCTACAGGGTAGAAGGATACAGTTGACCCTTTCAAGCTGTCCTCTGACATCAACTTATATGCTCTGGAATATACCCCACTCCACGGTAAATAATAAATGTAAAAAAAAAGTGAAGCTTCAATACAAGCCATACTAACACAAAAGTATATTCAAGACCTTTTGACGCACTCCTGTTACATCTAGGTGTTATGCCCTTCCCTGGGGACACATCAGGAACTTGTCACAGCCTTTTCCCTCATGGCCCTAGAGTTCGAACATGGAGACAGCAGGGTGGACAGGTCGTTGCCTATCTCCAAGCTCCAAGGATGACACTGCCCAACACAATGCCTGACACATTCTTAAGTACAAGACAAGAATGAATTGGATAAAAATCATCAAAAATCGAAACACTGCTAGAATGGAGTAAAGTGGAAATACACAGGAGAAACCAAGGGAATCTGAGGAGATCAATCAGAAAGATTGATTACACTAACACAGGACAAAAGGCTGTAACAACTGCAAAGGCAAAATTGTACTTAAGCAAATGTACGTGGTTCAAATCCTAGCACTGGCCCCCACTATCTGGGCAGAGCTGCCTATTCTGAACCCTATTCTCTACATCTGGAAACTACTCACAACGTCTTTAGAGGCAAGCTTTCTGCATCTGGAATGTAGAAGTCCCACAGTGATCGCTATTAGAGCAAACACAGAAAAAAGATTACAATAGAGAAGTATAAGTACTTAAGTAGAAAGGGTAGGCAGGGACCACACAATTGCCAGGCTCATGACGTCTTGGAGATACATAGGGGTGCCATTCTAGTCTTAGCCCCCGAGCCCGGACAGAAGTAGGGAGAGGTGGTGAATTAAAGAAGTTTGCCTTCCATTCCATCCCATCCCAGAGGCTGCTGTGGCTCACTGTTGGCCCTCCCTACCTGTCCACAGAAAGGCAAATCCTTGATCAGAGTCATCCAATGGAAGGGGACTGTGATAGAACTGTTCACTGTATATGTTTGATCTCCCCCCAGCCCCCTGTGATCTGTATGCTTTTGTCACAGTTAACTCTCTCCACTCATTTGCCTGTGGGCCTTTCCTACTGCATTCTTATAGTTAGGGCGCTTTTCTCTAATTGTATCTCTGTCTGATTCTCTCTGTATGTGTCCCCACCCCTCCCCCAACACACACACACACACACACACACACACACACACACACACACACACACACACACCTGTTCTCTGATGGCTCCAGCTCTTTTTAGGTAAGCTTTTAGGAAATGCCCTGGGTTGCTTTGGCTTGTCTGAGATGCTTTAGTACACGGAGAAGCGAAGGGGAAATGCTAGCTCTGCCTTCAGGCTCCTCCCTTACGTGAGGCAGAAAAAAGAGAAAGTTAAACAAGAGTGAGAGAGGCCAAAGAAAGGAGGTGGTGGTGCTCAGACATGCAAGAAACTGCAGAAGAGATCACATTTTTGTGTTTGAAGGGATCACATTTGGGGGAAGTAGGAACCGGAGGTGTTGAAGATTAAGATTATGGGAGACAAAACAATTGATTGGGTCTTTGAAATCTTGCCAAGAGCCAAGAACTAGGACTAGTGACAGAGGGGACTAGCCAGGTAGGACAATTAAAATGGAAATCGGGCTCCCTGCAGCATAGAGTGGAGCAGGGCCACAGAATCTGTTGCAGGGGGGAGGTGGGGCCAAGTCTGGCACAGTCTGTGGGTTTGAAAGGAGCTGGGCGGGTGGGAGAATGCCAGTTAGCCTTTGTCATTCTGAGCTCAGAGAGGGGTGACAAGCACTGGGCTTCGGCTCACAAGACTGGCTTGGATAGCTTTTGGAGAAATTTCCCCTCAGCTCTTCGAATGTATTTACCCCAAAGTTAGCCTCCCATCAGAGCCTCAACATGTGTCCTAGGAGCGTTGGCCAGTGAAGATTTCGGCAGTGGTACCTGTTGGCTGGAGGATGGGGTCGACTCTCTTCCCAGTTCCCTAGAAGCATCCACTGTATGGAATACAACATCGTTGCATATTTTTTCACCCTTCCCACATAATTGCATCTCCCAGATCTCTAGAGTTGATTCCCCGGTTGATCTTTTTGAAAGAGAAAGTGTGGGGATCCTACATGAAGATGTGGACTCCAGAGGTCTCTGTCTGCCCTGCCTCTGCCAGACCTAGACAACTGACTCAATGGGATGGCCATTCACAGAGAAAGTAGTAAGTTTTCATTTTTGCTATTCTTGTTTATTATTTTCAAGGCTTAGTTGATCTCCAGGATCAGGGTCCCCAAAGCATGCTTGCACGTTCTGTCTGTCTCTCTCTGTCTCTGTCTCTCTGTCTTTTTGGCTCTTTCTCCTCCTGTCCCCTCCCCCCCTCCTTTTTTCTTCTCAGAAAAAATAAATAGTACCCTTCTCACCCTAGGAATGACGTATAAAAGCAATAAACTGCTTCCTCACTGTTCTTATTCTGGGCTAAAGATATCTGAGGTTGGTCTATATGTGCCTATCCTCAAGACAGTAATATTTTAAAATGCATTTGTATCAGCTTACATGATGCATACAGAAGTTCTTCTTCACAATAAACATTATATAACCAATGTCATTATGCTAACTTTATTCCAGAACTTGCACAGATGTCATCTTTGAGGGATTTCTGGATGTATTTGTGCTCCCTCAAAAGAGGGTGATAGGAAGAATTTAGAAGGAGGGTGTGGTCCAGCTGATTCAGCTCCCTTCGGGCTTGTGGCTCCTCCCTCTCCCCACCTCTCAGCCCAGCTCCTCAGACTTAACCTGAGTCAGCTGTCGATTCAATACTGTCTACCTCTCGTTTCCAGCTGGGTTAGACTGTCAGGCAGTTGACCACTTCCCATGATCACAATCATTATGTCTGTGGTCCCTGCATTACCATCAGACCAAGGCATAGGCTGAACAATAGCATCTACCCCCCCAGCTTCTCTCAGCCAAAAATAACAAAGCCAAAGTCCCAATAACAGTATTAATATTGCATTTAGAAGCTCTCTGGTTCATCTCACCTTCTGAGAGTGGCACAGACATTCACTAATTAATCTTCACTACATTCTGTACATTAGAGGTAAATATTCTGAACCATGATGGAAGACATGTATGTATATGCTGAGGACAGTAAAACAGTTACTTATTTATCATGGTTCACTTGATAGAGTAACTGGTATTTTTAAAACACTCATCATAGATACAATAATTAGAGATACGCTTTTGTTAACAAAGTCACTACCCACTTCTAGCGTACCCTTGGGTACTAAATAATTACCCACTTTGTGTGGTTATCTAGCTCACTAATTACCCACAGAAATTGGGGTCAGGTGTTAACTGCTTCAAATAAGTATCCTCCAAAGACCTCACTGAGTTGTATGGAGAAAATGATGTGTTCCTTAGCCTAACTTTCATAAGTCACATATTTGTGTATCTTTATAAGCAGAGTGGGCACAGACAAGGACAGATTAGCTTAGTGTGTGGAAGTCACACTAAACTGTTACTGCAAATCAGAGGGGGTCGGAGAGTTCCGTTCTCCACCTGTCTCTCCTCTTGGATTGGGAACAGTGGCCTGTTCCTGGGCCTTCATATATACAAGTACACTGAGACCATCAATGACTCTCCTTAGGAATGATTCATCTTGGCGTTACAGGGAGGCACCCAATGAGTCAAAGATTTTTTTTTTTGACAGCTCCACCCTTTTTGATTATTTTAGCATGTCTCTCTCTCTCTCTCTTTTTCTTCATCAGTCTAGTGCAAACACTCTATTAGCCAAACCTGAAAAAAGATTCTGACCCAGTCACCAACTCCTGGCACACGCCTTCCTCCTTCCCAGTCATGACAATAAGAAAAAAAATGTATTAAAGATACTCCAACATTCTCTTTTGCCTGTGTGTCCTCCTCCTCTTCCTCTTCCTTCTCTCCTTCCTCTCCCTCTTTTCCCTTTTCTCTTTCACTTCCTCTGCTTCTTCATCTCATATGCTTCTCCTCTCTTCCTTCTCCTTCCTTTGGCATCCAGCCGTGCTTCTGAAGTCTCACCGTCAGAGACAAAGCACAATGAATGTCTGTGATGAGCACAAAGAAACTACCTTTTAAAGCACCCACTTGCAGGGAACCTGCATCCTTGGCTCTCTTCCCCTCCTTTCCTGCTATTTGCAGAACTCCGTATTCTATTTTAACACTGGGCTGTCTGTTGTCTTCAGGATTCTAGCCTCATTGGGAAAATTGGGTTAAGACAGCAATATACCCACTGTGTTTATAGATAGGTAGAGACCCTAATTTTGGGGGTGGTACCTTCTTTGAGAGGACACTGTATGGAAGGCAAGCATTTAAAATGGGTGACAACAGAAACGCTGCATGCTGCTCCCTTCGTCTTTTAGGGATGACTTCCTTTTTCCTTCTCTCTCTCTCTCTCTCTCTCTCTCTCTCCATCTGAAGTATTGCTTATCGTTATTGAGGGACATTAGGCTGATCAATAAAGTATGCATGTATCTTATGGACATGGGAGGCTACAAAGGCTTCAGGAATCAGCAAAATGCCTGCAGTGGAAGCCAAGAGTTAGGCTGAGCTGAGGAAACTGAATGGCTTTCCAAATCCCAGGAATGGAACGTAAGTGGCAAATTAGTGCACGTTGCAACCGGAGGCAACCAGCAAAACCAGCCATTGAAAGGCATGAGGTTTAGCATTGTGATCATTACGTGTCTGAAGAGTGTCTATGTATCTTAAATATAGACTTGAGTTGTTGCTCTTTTATGCTTTCACACAACAATTTCAAAGAAATGGTTGGGCGTTGTTGACTATCTGTCCATTTAAGAAAAAATAAATAAATAAAAAAGAAAGGAGGAAAATTTCACAAGAAGCCTCACCTGCGCTCATTCACGCGAGTGTGTGCAGATGCCAGACAATTGGCCGAAGAACCACATTGCACCCAAGGTCTCACTTCTTCACAGTCCCACCTTGATCTGCCCACCCCCAACACTTTAGAAAATGAGCTACCTGAACTGTAGGTCTAGCAAAAGAACACACCACACACACACACACACACACACACACACACACACACACACACACACACGTTTGAATCGGTAGAGAACAATGTCTAGTTTCCCCTGACCTGATGGTGTATTTTTGATCTCATTAGTAGTCAGGGAGATGTCTCTGTGCATCCGGTGTTGCTAGTCCGGGAGGAGACATGCTACACAACACCGAGAGAGCAAGCGCGAGAATATTAGAAGAGGCTTGTCTTCAAGATATGGAAGGAAGTGAGAGATGACATTGCTTCAAGCTTTGTATGCGAGAGCCTGGTGGGGCGGGGGGGGGGGGGGGGGGGGAGGCAAGGGAAGCCAAGCGGATTCTCAGAAAAGGGGGGACGCCATCAAAGAGCTAAAGGTGATTAGAGGGGGATATCGATTCCTTTCTCTGCCAGAGGTTTAAGCAGGCATGTGAGGAATCTGCACCACGGTTGGCAGAAAAACCCATTGCCTCCTGTAACCAGACACTGGGGCTTTCCAGGAGCCCAGGGAGAGAGCCGAGAAGAAAGGGGGCAGTGTGGTCTAGGAAAATTCAACTTGTCGCTGATTTGTGCCTGATGCTTGCTGTCCGTCAGCAGCCTCCCTTACATGCTTTTTTCCTCTCTCTCCTTTTTTCTCCCCTTGCCTTCTTCTTCAGCGAAGCCTAGGGGAGCCAGTCAAGATTAAATGTGCTTTCTCAAAGGCAGCCACTTCATGCTGCTATGTCGAAAGGGCTATTATTATTAATAATATGAGAGAGAGAGAGAGAGAGAGAGAGAGAGAGAGAGAGAGAGAGAGAGAGAGAAAGAGGAGACTAGGTATGATGATGACGGACTGGCTCTTTGGAGAGGAAAAGGGGAAGGAGAGGAAAAGGAGAGACGGCGAGCTGAACGGAGAACTGTGCATGAGCAGGACCTACCGAGGTGAGGAAAAGAAGTTGTGTGTGGGTGTTCTAAACAGACCCTGTACAGAGGGAAAGAGACGGTTTAGAAGGCTGGCTGGTGTGATTCTAGTTCTTCTGGTGGGGAGGAGGCAAGCCTGGAGCTCTTCACTATTCCTAGTTGTTTTTTCTTTCTTTCTTTCTTTTTTCTGGTCTTTTTTTTTTTTTCTCGGAGTAGAAGGGCCCCCTCCAGTGTCTTCCTTAGGCCGGTGCTTTGTTATTCTGCGTGCCCAGCCAGCCATCTACTTTGCTCAGGCCTGGGATAAAAGAAAGAAAGGAGGGGTGAGGGGAAAGAAATTTTTTTAAAAGAAGCATCTTCCCGTCGGTCCCCTCCCTTTTGGTTTTTTTTTTTTTTTTTTTTTTTTTTTTTTGAGTCTGCACAGGAAAGCTCAGCTTCCAGGCAGAGGAGGTTGGGGAGAGCGACTCTATCAGGTACAGCACTAGTGGCTGTCTGTGAAGATGGAGGGGGATTATGCCTCGGATTCCTCTGAAATATTGGCCAAAGGCTTCAAAGGATCCGCAGCGGGAGGCGAGGGTGGGGGAGCATCTCCCCAGCTCGCACCCACCCCTTCCCACTTTGCGTCTACCAAATGACAGGCTGGTGCTCGCTCTGGGTGATTTTGGCCTTGGCCTCAGCCAAGCAGCTGATGCAGAGGAGGGCCCGGTTTGCAAGACTGACAGAACTCTGCATGCTAGAGAAAGAAGAAGGAAAAGAAAAAAAAAAATGTTTTCCCCCCAAGCAGTCCTTGGGAAATTTTCTTGTTCTCTCTCGATTTATTTATTTTTAATTTTTTAACCGACTGTTTTCCAAATTTGATCAGCCCCAGCCCCTCCCTCCACTCCCACCCTACTGCCTCTCCTCCCACCCTCACGCCCCGGCCAAAGCATAAACCATAGAGTTACGGTCTTCTCTCAATTTTGGAGTATCGCTTCCTGCCCCCGCCTTCCCTCCCCGCCCCATTCTCTGTCCTATTGAACACCTCGCCTAGCCTAGCGCACTGCGAGCTCACATTCTCCCCCCGGCTCTGGATGGCGCTCCTGGAAGCTCTGCAGCCGGGCTCCACTTCAAATGGGTGAGTTCAAAAACCTTTCTAACCTCGGAATCCTGCTTCTCCCAATCCCCATCTCTTAGGATTGTTGCATGTGGCACGCTTGTTCTGGGGGAAGGCAGAGGGTTATTTTCTTCTCCTTAGTCTATTCCTGCTATTTACAAATGAAAGCTTTGAAGAGCTATTTAATCCTGATTGTAGATCACGTTTTTTTTTTTAATTAACCAAATAGAAATGGCCATTTCTGAGTCTATTCATATTATTTCCCAATTTAGTATATTATTTTGCCCAAAACTTAAAAGTTTTCTTTGATATAGCTGCCATTTGCATGTTCAGGCATATATATATATATATATATATATATATATATATATATATATATATATTGCGTATGCAGGGTTGTACGGAGTCAGCAATGGATCTAAATTTTGTGAAGGGAAGAGGCTTAGAAAGCCAGGATGTCGCCACACTGGACCACCTGTTTGCTGCATTTTAGTCCCGAGTCTGCAACTGAAATTGCCTGTCATTCTTGTTTTGCTTTGTTTTGTCTCAAGAAAGAAAAAATACTGTGTTGCGCTCCCCTCAGTCCCTGAGACCCTAACTTGTGATGTTTACCGTTTAAATCCACGGGTTAGGCTCTTGGGAGCTGCGAGTCGTGCCTTTGCGTCGCTGAAGGAACTTTTTGTCTTTTAAGAAAAAGAAAAAAAGAAAAGAAAAGAAAGTTTGTCAGAAGTGATGAGAGTACACCTCTGAGGCTTCCATTGTTAGATGGGATCAGGTGACCAGAGTGTGGCAGCTCCTGGCTTCTGTTGAAGTAGACTGTTAGCATCCTGTGCTGGCTGTTATGGATGCCTGTGTATATGGCTGACACTGAGGCTGGTGGAAAATCATCGGCAGGGTCTATTCCTTGAGAGCAACACGCAGTACTACCAGAGCGTAACACCAACAGCTCAGTACCTGGTGCTTGACCTCAGAACATCTCAGCTGAAGTCCCAGCATGCCCCATGCCTCCAACTTTTAAACTCAACAGTTAATCCGAAAAATGTGCTCAATTAAAATGGGCATGAGAATATATTATATCTGTATTGTCCACACATGTGTTGTATATGGCTAGACCGTGGTTTCACTGACCTAGGTATGATGGAACCACTGATTTGGAATAAATGAATAGGTTAAATATTCAACGCTTGTATTCAATACAAAGGAAAAAAATGAGACTGGGAAAGATAAAACATGTGTTACTTTGCAAGATTTCTTAAAAACAAAATGGAAGGAGTGATACGACCTCCTTGCTTTGGTACCTCTTTAAAAATGTTATGCTTGGTGAATTTAAAGGTGATAAGAATAGAAATGGATTTTCTAAATATCATGGGATGAAAGAAATAATTGAGTGTATTTGATATTGTGTTCTTTGGGGGAAATCAATGCCTACGACTCTTCTTTAGAAGCTGGGAAGATTTTTATCAGGATTTTAATTCAATTCGACAAAGCTATTGGTAATACCAAACCACATGTAAAAAGGATCCTCTCTTGAGGTAATTGTTAGCATTTTCTAGTTTGTAGTTTTCTGGGATTATAACTTTTCATGGCAGGGTAATTTCAGTGATTCAGGTCAGCCTCACATTAGGGAAGAAGGACGCGGCTTACCTTCCCTTTGTTGCAGAAAATTCGGGCGTACAGTTTCCTCTAAACACTTTTACTCTTCTCAGCCCAACCTTTCTCTCCATTTTTGGAAAATGCCTAAATCAGCCCAGACTCCAAATGCTTTCATCTCTGAAAGATTTCGTAATGGTTGTAACCTCATTGTACACAGAGAGAGGAAAGTGAAGGAAGCTGCTCTTCCCATTTTTAAATGCTTGTCTCAATTTTACTCATTTACCCCAAATTACAGTCAAGAAAGCATTTTGCATCAGAATGCTGAATTGAGAAGTGTGCAACAATTGTACTACGTCTTTTGTTGAAACCTCTTGTACGGCTGTAATTTAACTATTACTTGGCAGCCTTTGATAGAATGTGCTTCAAAGCTTACAGTTATTTAAGAGATTTTGTCCATTAGTTTATATAAAATGATTAACGATTCCCCATCCCGTTTCAACTAATGTGCATGCATAGCTATGTGGAAATTATGGTGGTGCATCAGTTTAACTTAAGGGTAATATATATTATCACATTATACATTTGAAAGATTGGCAAACATTTGGTGCTTTTTGAAGGCAAAATATGTATGCAGCTGACGTGACAGAAATGTGTGCATGGATCAATAAAGATATGATAGATGTGATTTCTCTGTGATTTCAAGTGATAGAGGGACATAATTCAACACAAACGTTTCAGTTTGTACTAGCAGGCACTCCTGCTTTCCCATGTTTTCACGTGGATTGCTCCTGTTCTCAGGCTGCTACTGTAATGCAGGTTGGCCAGGCATTCAGCAGTGTGTGCGACACAACAGATTTCTATATTTCAGCAGGCAACTGCTTCGGCGCAAGGGCAGGGTTCTCAACACCCCCTCTTCCTCATGGAGCCCATCAGCGGAGTTCAGTGAAATGAATAACATAATTGGTGGTTGGTTCAATCACTACCAGTCTAGACTAGCCCAGACGCATCAATTAGAGGGGACTGTCTTTTAAAGGGAGAGTGTAGCCGAAACAAGCAGGCTATTATTGATACTGATCTTTAAAAGCACAAATCCAGCCTGGCAGATAAAAAAATAAAAAATAAAATAAAAAATAAAAAGGCGGTGAGCTGCAGTGGGGGTGCACTGGGGGAAGAAAAGAGACCCAGGGAACTGGAGCTGGGGTGCAGAAGGACAGGAAGCTGAAGAGAAAGGGGGGATAATGAGTGGAATGCAGTCTTGTACCTCCTTGGAGCACAGTTACAATTCAGTTCACAGGGTGCAGTGGCTCACCGTATTTTTAACTAGCATGCACACACACACACACACACACGCACACGCACACGCACACGCACATGCACACACAAACACACACACACACACATACACACACACACACACACACACACCTTCACTAACACGACCACCTCCTTTTAAAAAAGTCTTCTTTTTTGCCAGCTTAAAACCAACGCAGTTGAAATCTAACAGCTTTAAGAAGCCGCACTGATAACAAGAAGAACCAGCTGAAACCTCTTTTGCAATATTTACCCAAAAGAAAAATATGTTAAATGCTTAATTTTCAAATCTCTATTCTTTTTATTTTATTTTGTTTTAAGAGAGCAAACTAGAGAAGAGTGCTCATTTTTAAAATCTGATACTGGAACTAATTTTATGGGCAAAACACCTTTATACAAAAAGTTTACAGTTTTCCATTGAATACAGTAAAGTAAGAAGAATGTAACAAAAGGCTTTGGTGATTTGGTAGTTTTTTTTTTTTTTCTTCTCTCCTCTTCTTCTTTTCTGAGGGAGAAAAACAGATGATTTAGAAAGTGTTAGGAACATATCAAGCCCCAGGGAAAGAAAACGTTTGATTGGTATTAATTAAAACACTGCTAATATATTCTAATAAAATCAGATTTAACATTCTAAACTAATCCGCCTAGCATGTCAAAGGCAATGAAAAGTATTATCTTTCTTATTTGCATCTAGACAACTCGAATGCATTTGCTCATTCGGCAGAATTAATTTCTTCCACCAGTCTATTAAATCTCCTCACAGATTTGGTCAAACTTATTCTTTGAGACTAGAAGGGAGTGGGGTGGGGAAACCATGGAAGGTATTTGGAAGACTAGTGACTGTATTTAGGGCCGGGTTTCTGGCTGCCTGTAGTCTTTTCTCTTCCTTCGCTGTAATGGGGTGTGGAGAACAGCGGGGATTGCACAGTGATAAATGGCTCAGGGTTTGTTTTTTTTTTTTTCCCCTTTCTCTCCTTCTACCTGCTGGCTTATTTAAAAATTTCAGTTGCCAAATTATATGAATGGCATTTATTCTGTGCGTTCAGCCTGCTCATCAGCATCTAATTTTTGTTTTCTAATTTCAGAATTCATGCTATCACAGATTCCTAATGGAAAATAAATAAATAAATAAATAAATAAATAAATAAATAAATAAATAAATGTCCTTATAACCAGAAACCCATCATCTTTTCTCGGCTATTTTTTTTTTTTTAATTTTAACTTCCATCCTAAGGGCAAGTGAGGAAAGGAATGTAAAATTTTATTCACCAAGAGCTGAGTTCTTTGTTCTATTTTTAAGTCAAATATTTCTCTGGAAGAATTCCATATTTTTCTGGAGCATGGCGTTTTAGCTCTTTATTGCTAAGCTCACCCAACTGATAATATTGTCCTCAGCTGGTATTATAGCTAAAATGTTTCGCCTGTCACCAGTCTCCCGAAACTATGATAGCCCATGCAAATATGAGGCTAACACAAAAAGATGAATGGGCCGGAAATGCTGAAGACCATATGGGTGTGTTTCCACAAGGAGGGAGTCCTCAGGCTGTGGAGAGGTGGACTGACTGCAGTCTGCACCGGGGAGGTGGCTGCAGACTTCTTCCTCCATTGCCTTTTCAAGTCTCCAAGGTAAAAGAGCAACCGCGGTTTGGTTTCACTTGTATTGTTCTATAATCCAGGCAATAAATGCTAATTAGTAATGCTCAAGGATCCGACCATTCAGAGTAATTATCATAATTTACTTCTTCCTCGTTAAAGACATTCCTTGCTGATTTAAAAAAAAGAAAAAAAAAAAGTCGTCCCTTCCCCATGGCATTGCAGTGAGGATTCACTAGAGAGATGTTCAAGGTACACTCAGAGCCTCCAGGCTGCATTTGAAGTCACCGACATGTGCTGTGCCTTATTCAGAATGGAACTGCAGCTTGATTTCTACGATGAAATTCATATAAATGCATCAGATTCTGCACATGCACAGGAATGTATGATTTTATTTTACAAACCCCAAGGCTCCTCCTTCGGGTCCCACCCCTTTTTCTAAAACCACTTATGAGCTGAACAAAGGAAAGTACTAACTATAGAGGCATCATTAAATGTGAACAGTCACTGCACTGTAAAGTGTGTGCTATGACAACATATTTCACTGCACAAAAGTGCAGATAATTAAATAATTCAACAGCAACCCCGACTAATTAGCAGAAAGATCTTTAAAGAGGAATAAAAAAAATGGATCCAATCAACTTGAAGAATATGCTTCATTCTCCGAGAGATCTCAAATATATTTTAGTTCTTTGGAGATTGATTCATGTAGGGCATGAGGACAAAGCCAGTTGCTCAAAGCAGAGCTTGGATCTTCTTTAGACACACAAACTGGATGTCTGTCTTCGATGAGCTGAATTTAGTGTAAGACTTTCCATTTGCAGTCAAAGGTATACATGCCACTCAGACGCACAGGTCTCTTTTATCTATAGATCTATGACAGCCAACCCTTAGCTTTTCAGTTGGCTTCCTCAATGTGTGTATAGCCTCTCCCACATTTTCTAATGATGCATGTTGAAGTTCCTTATTGATTGAAGAAAGTATCGTGTTCACGGTACAGATAGAATAAGTAACTGTACTCAGTGTTGTCCAGGGTAATACCCCCTCCCCATTTCCTTTGTCAAGGTGTTATTCTTAGTGTTCATTGTTCACTGGTCCTTTAAGCAGGAGCTCCAGATTTAACTTGAGGGCTATAAGCACATTAGAAGAATAATTCCCCTTGGATACTGTACAGAAGGAGCCACCTGCAAAATGTTGATGCTGTTATTGAAGTCTCAAGTGGAATCAGCTTTCAAAAAATTAGATATTAGATACATCCGATATAATTTGCAATCTGTAATTATACTAATGTGCATAGAGCTGCACGTTGCTTTACATGTAGCCTACTTGAGTTTGTCGCCCACCCCCACCCTTGGGCATGTCTCATCATTTGCAATTGCTTCTGAGTAGAATGCTTTTTAAGCCAGCTTATTTTTTTTTAATTCCTTGTTAATTAATATAAGAATAAAAGGACTTTGCAGCCAGTATGCTTGTGTGAGAATGAAAGTGAAAAACCTAGATGTTGAAAACTAATGATCCCTCGAAGGGTTGTCACTGGAGACACTTGAATTCTTTGCAAAACATTCGCAATTCTTTGTGGATTTGTTCTTTATCCTGACTTCGGATAACTTGGAAGCATGGAGAACATCAGAGTACTAAATATTACTTATAAGGAGTACATTTCCTTTGTTGGAATTAGAGAAATGACATTAGGCAGAGATAATAGTTTTTAACTTAATCAAAATAATCAAACCATTAACAATAATAAACAATTCCTTTTCTGCTTTTCCCCTCCATTTTGCATGTCACGTGATGAGTAACTGGAACTCTTGTGTACTAACTTCAGTTCCCTTTTGGGGCCTCAACGTGATTCCAGAGATCTACTGATGGCTCCCCTGGGGAGCCTTCTCCAGCAAGCTGCCCCATGAAGATCTACCTACTAAGAAAAAAAAAAAAAAAAAAAAAAAAAAACAACAACAACAGCAACAAAAAAAAAAACCCAGGCAGAAGCACAGTGAGTTGGCTGGTCAGTCTGGCACTTGGCTAAATGCAATAGGTGATGAGATTGTCAAGACAAACTTGGAGAATTATTACTGAGCAAGGCAATGTAAGGGTCTCACTTGTATTTCTTCTGCATTCAAATTAAAAAAAGGATCCCAAGAGACTCTTATGCTGAGTAGAAGACCCCACTCCACTACTCAATGCAATGGTAGGTATAGAACCAAAAAAACAAAGCTGATCTGCAAAATTTTTAACTCATGACAAACATGTGAAATCTGTCCATTCCCCTACTGTCTGCTGCATGTTCATTCCTCAATTTTTTTTAAAATAGCACTTATAGTATAAAAAAAGCCGTTTTTGTATGGGTTGGGTCTGTGTAACTCCAAAGCAATGTGGAGCTTGTTTTTTATCTTCTCACATATTCTTGGTCTTTCCATTATTCACTATCTATATGAATCATGAAAGTACTATATACAGTGTTCTTTCATAATACAATATCATGCTAATTTATTCACAAATGAATATTGCATGTATGCCAAAAGCTTAGCACCCCATCTTCAATATCATTGTTTATAAAATACATTGCCCATTCACAATATTTAAAAGTTAGTCATTCTATCAGTTAGATCTCGCCTCTGGAGAACCAGCATCCTCAGTGTACTCTTATTTAGTGCAGTGATGTGTCCTGGTACATTCCATTCAGTGTACCTAGCTCATTGATGCAATTTCATTGTGTGAGTATAATGGAGAAGCTGATGTCAAAGGTTTTAGTTAAATTAAAACCACCTGCAAAGCACATCTCATTCACAACAACTCCTGCAGAGTAAGAGAGTAACATTAATACCTCTCTTCTCAAATATCCTTATCTGTGAAGTGAGTGGGTCAGACCAGGAAGGTTCTCAGTTCTTACAGCTCTCAGAGTTGTTGAAGCTATTTTATAGTGTGGGGCCAATAGGAACAAGGCCAGAACCCATGAACCCAGAGTCTGTTGGTATCAGTTGCCCTTCAAGGTTACATCTGATTCCACCTCCTGGGTTTAGTATTTACTAATCTGTTTTGCCCTGTTGAGAAAGCACAAAAGATTGGAGCTCATTTTCAGGAAGGGATGGTGACTGAAAAAACACCAGCCTAGGGGCAAAAATCAAAGAAAACAAAAATCAAAATAAGGCTGTCCAGTGGGAGAAGTGAATTCTTTATCCTAGTTGTAAGCCCACATCCTTCAATGTTGACTTGGAAGATTCCCAGACACCTGCCTTCCTGTTTTAGGCACACCCTGTCCCCCAGCCCTTCTGCTTGCCTGTCATCCCTCGGAGTGCGGTTTGTTTTCTCCATTGGATCGATGCCTTTAAGTTTTGTGTTTCTTGTTCCTCTTGGTTCATTGGGATTGTGGTAATGCTCCTTTCAGGAGCCTACAATGGTTGCTCGACCACAACACACTTCCCAAATGAAACACTGACATGTTCAAAGCCACCTGGAAAGGGCCCCACCTCATTTTTCTCAAACAACCCAGCATGTAGAAGCCCTTCTTAAATCAGACTTGACTCCCCAGTCTTGACACCTTTAATATGCTACATCTGACTAATTTTCTTCCTGTGTGCCCCAGTGTTCCGGGGCACACTCTCACCTTCCTTCATTACTTTCTCCTTCCTTTCCTTTCTCCTATTTTCTCTCCTCTTCCCCCCACTTCCCCTCCCTCCTTCCATCCACTCACCTTTCTTTCTTCTTTTTCTCTTTCCTCTTCTTTCCCTTTCTCTTTCTTACTACTCCTGCTCTCCCTCCTCCCCTTTCTCCCTCTCTTTTTCTTTAAGTACCATGTACCAAGTTCTGTGCGAGGTACTAGAAAGACCAAGATAATTTCAAGGGGTCAGCAATTAGCACCCAGTAATTCCAGTGCTTTCCTTCACTCCTGCATGCTGAGCAGTTAGGCACTGACAACCAAGCTAGTTCACCTTCATCCCCAGGACTTATTTGAATGTGCCCTGGACCCTGCAGTCTTTTGATCTCTGCCTGTGTGTCCTGTTTCGGTGAGGGTAGACTTGAAGCACTCCTTTCAGTAGGACTCTCTCGTCCACACTGGGACAAGACCACTGCTTAACTGATCCTTGAGCAAGGGGAACAATGAAAGAAAGCCGCTTGTCGTTGTCCGAGTGATGTAGCATTTCTGCATTAGTTAGAAATAGCATTGTCTCTAAGGTGTCACAAATTCATTTCCTTTAAAGAGTCAATGTAGTAACTGTCTGTGACATGTTCCATTATCTTTTCAGTTGTACTGATGTTGCTTTCAGCTGGTCCTATAGCCCCCTTTCTCAGGAATGTCTCCCCAGGGAAAGGACAAAGACGGCAGAGACTGCTAGACTGATGGACTGCTCATGCCAACTGTGAAGTTGAAACAAAGCAACTGACCACCTGAAGAGACCCCTCCTGCACAGCAGCCACCCACATGGTGCAGTGGCAGCCAATAGTAATCTTTGCAAGAAACAGAAAAACCCAGACCATTCACGAGTCAAAAGCTTTCCCTTCCTTGTGTGTATTTCGTCTGTCTGTGTTCAGATTCACATGCCATGTATTTTTGATCCTAGTATGAACATGCTTGTTAGTGCAATTGTGTAAAGGCAACTTTGCCCAAGTGTGTTAATGTATGAAAAGACCGAATTTTCTGGGGAGACTGATTTTTATCAACATACAGTATTTGTTCCTGAAAGAGATCTAGAAAGTGAAAGACAATGTCATCACAGGTGACCCACAGAGACCTCATACCACCACGCAGAAACACCACATCATGCCCCCAGACTCTGAGTGGCAAGCTTGGCTCTGTGATGTATGGCAGCTGCTTCCAAGGGTGGAAATCAAACTGGACAAGGGTACATAAGCTACCTAAAATGTAGTGATAAACAGAGTCAGTAGACAATAAGAACAGAAACAAAACCAAAGACAATGTGCTTAGAGGAGGCCAAATTGGTTTGCCTAAGGAAGAATGTTACCCTAAAGAGAAAATATGAAAGCAACCTTTAAGGATGTTAAAAAAAAAAATACATAAATGGAAAGGTAGGAGAAAATAGAGTCCTGAAGGGCATGGCAGAGGAAATCCACGTAGCGAGTTTTGGAGATTGCAAATCCTTCTGTCAACTTGACTTCACTCAACACTCAGCATCCCTCTGTGTGTGTCTTGTAAAGATGGTGCACACATGTGTTTTCCCTCTTCCACCACAGAAGTCACCTAAACCAAACTAGAACTAAAGAGCCAGTTCTCTGACACTAGAAGGGTGAAGGCAATTGGTGGTACCTGTGTAGAACTCATGATTCTTCTGTTTGTAATTGTTAGTTACCAAGTTTATTCCTTGTAGGAAATACTTTGCATAATGAATCTCATGAGAGCTCTAAAAAAATTACACATTGTTCCCACTTCCCAGGTGATGAAACTGATTTTGATGAGGTTATGTGCCTGGCCAAGGTGCTATGTGTGGCTATGAACATTCAAGGTTGTGGTCACAAAGCTTATGAGCTGGAGCCTGAAGTCAGACTTTGTGATCAGTACCCACACTGGTGTCACTTTCCCCACAGCCCTTACTGTCTGTCCATGGAAACAAATAGCCCTTCTGCTTACTTATGGTCTCAATGCTCTCCACGTTTGTATATGAATTACACCAGAATGATAAAATGTATTTTCACAACAGAAAATTGAGAATTTAGTGGAGGAGAGCCTGTCAGCAGTTTAGACATTTCCTTTTGATTTTGGTCAGACATCATGAAACTTTTGACTTAGTTCTGCAAAAAAACCCTAGAAGTTTTAAGAGTAGTGGCCTTAAGTTCCCTGTCACAATATCTTTTTGATAGAAAACATAGATCGATAGTCTGTAAGCAGAGTAACTTAGAAAAATAAAAACCAACCAACCCAAACAAACAAAACAAAACAAAGCATATATTTGGAAGTGTCCCAGCAAGGAACAGATACAAGGCCCTCAGTTATCATTTCATTGGCTTTTAAACTGCTCCTCCTGCCCTAAAGAAACATGAACTTCTATTTGATTACAGAAGGTATTCTGTCTATATGATCAAGGAATGCCTCATAGACGATCTATTAGATCTCTCCAGTTCCTTCCCTCTTTAGCACCTCACGTCATTGTGAAATACAGCTATGAACTAGTGTATTTGGGTCAAGAAGTTGTCAATGATCTGTCCCCAAAGAATACAGAATAGCGACAACTATACCTTTAATGATATTCCCAATCATGAAGTCACTGTTCACCTGTACAGATCCAATCTCCCACTGTACATCCTCTCAACCCACTTGACCAATGGTCAACTTTTGCAAATGTTGTGAATACTTATCCATGACTGTTTCAGTAATACTGAAATATTAACAATGACCACTAGTCATTTTGTGTTATAATCCTCATTTATGCATGTAACTAATTCAAGAATCCTTTGGCCATAAGAAACTAGAACTAAAAATCCCATTCTTGCTTCCAGCCACTCTGCATTTGATTGACATTTAGCAGTGATTAATTAATACAGTGGCCATCTAGATACCATAGATGTCTAAACTGTGATTTTTTTTTTTTTTTTTTTTTTTTTTTTTTTTTGTCTGAAAGGAGATGGTTAAGCTGGCTCTGCTAAGGGACAGATGTCTAACTTTTTGAGATACCTGGATGGATATTTAACTGATGTAACTTTCTACTTAGCTGTTTGACATTGTCATAAGCAGTCCCTGTCATGGCTCTGGCTGTCTTGTTTTTTCAAAGTACTTGTTGGCTCTGTCTTACACTGTTCTCACTGACTTCATAAGTAAACAGGTTTGTTGTTACCGAGTAGCCCAAGCACAAAGTGTGACTTCGTTGACATCTTATGAGTCCTTGACTCCCAATAAAAGAAATGTTGCATTAACTTTGGACTTGTGTTGATTTATTGGAAAAGACGGCTCTCATAGCTTGCTTTCACTTGTGTATGTATAAATCGAAACTAGTTTGTGATCCATAAGGACCAAATATCTAATGGGATAAAAACAATTGTTAAGTTAGAGACACTTTCTAATAATCCCATATCACCTTTAAATGCTGTGGTCATCTACCCAAGTCAGAAATCTAGGTTCAGTCTCTCCTGTGCACAGGCCATGGCTGGGAGTTCAGTATCCCCATTTGGCCTTCCCCCTTTTCTCCTATTCAGATAAGTGTGCTTCTTCCCATTTTCTGTGCTAATGGAGTAAGAAAATGTTATCTTTTCCTATCTGGAGTACTGCCTCGTCCTACCAGGATTTCCCTGCAGAATGTCAAGGAGAATTCAGAGAATTCTCTAAATCATGATCATCATTCTCCAGGAATTAAAATCTTTATAATTTCCATTGCCCTCGAGATCTTATGGCACCAAGTGAACTTCATGTTCTGGCTTCTTCTTCCAGCAGAACTCTCTAGAATCATCAAGTCCTCATCTACCTCCCTCCTCGTACCATCATCTCTGTCTTCTCTTACTCCCTCATCTCCTCACTTTTTCAGACCTGTAGCCTTTTGTCTATATCTCTCTACCATCCCTTCCAAATTCTATCATCTGTCCTTCAATTCTTATCCCAGTAGTCATTTCCTCTCAGAAGTCAGCATCCCAATGGTGTGCTGGCTTCCCCACCAAGGTGCTATACTCTGAATTATCCCATGATTTAAAAAATAGCAAATACAGGACTATATACAAAAGACATTAACTTATTATATATAAAGATACCCAGAGCACTAGCATAAAAGTATAGTTGAGAAAGTCTGCAACAGCCATGCACAGTGTAATGTTAGTCCTCCCAGAATATCTGCTGAATGAATGGCTCATCTGGATCCTTAGCAAGAGGTAATCTGACTTCTTGTTCCCTGAGCTATGGTGCTATGTAAGAGATGTGTCTTTGGATTTGTAAGGACTCCTTGTCTCAGGGGTACACAGTCACAGGTGGATTCCCTTCCATTCATCCCAAGGATAGCTGAGTGGCATTACCCAATAGGATGACCAATGGCTTTGTTTTATGTATCCACAGGCAAACAAAAGAAGGACATCGAACTCTTACTTACAGTGAGGTCAAAATGAGAATGACTCAAGTAGACAATAGATGTGATCAGTCCTATTTTAGTGAAGGGTTAGCCAGATTGTATTACAATAGTGATTATTTATTGGGAACATGCTTATTGTATGTATGGCATACACTGGCCAGGTACTTATTGGATCTTAGGGATGCAGCAGGAAATAGGACAAACGTGGCCCTTACATCCATGGTGAATAATATGAATGTAATTATTTTAGTTATTTAGCAGCAGCCAATATATTAGTTCTCACACTTAGTTGCCCTTGGTAACTGCTTAGGGTGTTTAAATACTGATACCCAGGTCTCTTCTAAAAATATTCTGGGAATTGAGATTCTTGTTCCTTGGAGCCCTTATAGAGCTTTGACTAGGCAGATAAAACTCAAAGCTTTTGACCTATGGGAATATAATATTAAAATGAGCTCTGAGGTCAGGCCTGGGGTGCTGAGGTGGGAGAACTGCAAGGGCAAGCACTACCTGGAGTACAGTGAGTTCAGGCTCAACTTAGGAAATGAAATGAGACCTCCTTCTCTGCAGAAACCATAGAGGGTTAGGGACGGGGAAAGCCCAGGGGTAAAGCACTTGCCTAGTAGGTGCTAGGCCCTAGCTTCAATCTTCTAGACAATGAGTAAAAAAATCAAACATATTAAGAAAACTAGGAATTTGGTATTGGCAGTTGATATCAGGTTAGAGCCAAAAGGAGAAAAATTAAAATCATCTGCTTAACATATCTTCATTTTTTTTCATTTGTCAAATTTTCTCAGAAGACAAATCAGTACTTCGTCACTGAAATGCCAAGATCAGCAAGATAATGACTCAGATATGAGCCAAACTTAGTTTCTAATTTTAACAAATACTCTTTTTGCTATAGTAAACTTTCCCAGGAAATAAAATCATCTTCAAACCATGAAAGAACTAGTATCCACTGTGATCATAATTTTAAAAAGCCAATCATCAAGTATGAACACTGTAAATTCTCTTTGTTAAAACAAAACCCACACATGTGCACACATAAAACTCTCTCTCTCTCTCTCTCTCTCTCTCTCTCTCTCTCTCTCTCTCTCTCAAGAGGGGGATCAGGTCCCCAGGGGTTCTAAGGACATTCTTACAAAGATCAATGTGCCTATGTTTAACTCCACTCTTAACTAGGAAGGACATTGTGACTTGGAATAGCAGAAATGACAGTGGAAAGAGAAAATTGAAAGAGTGTGTTTTGCTCTTGCAGTCTTGGTTCCCAGCTACCTCATTTCATGACATTCCATTCAATTTAACATTTCACAGAACAGGTGAAGTCTGTCAGTCTGTCCCCAAGAGAGAAGTTGGCATTAAACAAATAACTACTATTTTCTAAATAGCTTCTGTGACCTGCCTACCGTGTCCAACTTTCAGATTTTTTTTTTTTTTTTTTTTTTTGGTTTTTTGAGACAGGGTTTCTCTGTGTAGCTTTGCGCCTTTCCTGGGGCTCACTTGGTAGCCCAGGCTGACCTCGAACTCACAGAGATCCGCCTGGCTCTGCCTCCCGAGTGCTGGGATTAAAGGCGTGCGCCACCAACGCCCGGCCAGATTCTTCTTATAGATGAAGAAAATCCTGGAGACCTGTCCTCTAGTCTCCATTTTCACAGCATATAAGACCACAAAGGGAAAATGTGCCTTTCCGTTGGTTAGCCCACTGGTTCTCAACCTCCCTAATGCTGCAACCCTTTAATACAGTTCCTCATGTTGTGGTGACCCCAACCATAACATTATTTTCATTTCTACTTCATAACAGTAATTTTGTTACTGTTACGAATCATAATGTAAATATCTATGTTTTCTGATGGTCTCAGGGTAACCCTAATGAAAGAGGTTCCTATGGCCTCCAAGGGGTCGTGACCCACATGTTGAGAACCACTGTTCTAAAGCCATCAAAAATCCACATCAGCATCCACACACTTCCTTCGATGCACATTTTGGTGTTTGAGCATCTACAGAGTTGGGAAACTCGCATTTCTGTTCCAAATTCCCCACACTGTTGTCTAATCCCATTTTCTCTTGTTCCCCATGGAGAAAAAAACCAGCTGCCTCCCATTCTTTCTAAATTCAATCTCTTCATAAAGACACCTACCTCTCTGGCCTCTCTTTCCTGGAATGAAAAATAATTTCCCATTAGGAAATCATCTCTTGGATTGTGTATGCTCACCGCCATGTCACATATATACACGCTCATTGCGTAATGCTCTTATTTCTAACAAGCCAAGGCCCAGCACAAAAACAAGCACATGAATCATTATTTTCATGAATGAAGTTACAGGTCCAATAATAGACACTGAATAAATAGTTGAGAACGATTGTCTTCTAATAATCACAGGCCAAATTTTGCCATATTTTCTTGCATAAAGTATTGACAGGCTGCTGCTTTGGGAGAGGCAAATTAAAAATTAAATGATCAGGTTTCAATTTCCTTAAAGGGAGTCCCCCCCACCCCCACCCCATGCCCTACAGTGGAATATTCCATTTGGCATTCCATAGCAGGAGCCACCATTGCTTGGACAAAAATAGATACAGTATAGAGCATTCAGTCAATGGAGTAATCCAATTGTCTGAACATTCTCCTCTGCTTTGTCATTTACATTTTAATAAATCCCAGAATACATCAAGCTGCCCTGAGTTGCACAAGTGTGGCTAACCACGTGTAGTTTACCATATGCAGCTAGGGAATCCAAACATGCAACTCCTATAAAATGTCAATGTTTGCTTTGCATATATATTTCCAGGTCCTTCCATATTACAGAGAAGCAGTCCCAAATTAAAAATTAATATTTTTCAATATATTTTCTGTCATCCACAAGTATCTCATTAGTATATTCAGATTTTGTTAGTGAAGGGGAGAGGGTGGGTGTGCCATTACGTGATCTTAGAATCCTAGCACCTGTGAACTCAAAGGAAGATTCAGCAGATGCCAAAAAGAAAAAGAGAGAGAGAGAGAGAGAGAGAGAGAGAGAGAGAGAGAGAGAGAGAGAGAAAGGAAGGAAGGAAGGAAGGAAAGAACAAGGAAGGAAGAAAGGAGGAAAGAAAAGAAGAAAGAGAGAGAGGAAAAAAACATAATTATTTCTCTGCCAGTTTCCTTTCTGTTCACCAAGGAAGCTCGTATAACCACATTTTAAAGCCATCTCACCTTCCACACTGCCGAAATGCCAGGCATCTCAGCCTTAACAGATGTGTATATGTGTGCATGTGTTTGCATGTGTGTGTGTAATTATTTTTATTAATCTATATGCATAACTTAGTTCATGCATATATTGGCCACCAGCTGCTTCAATGCTTTGAGACATTTGTTTTCCTGGCTTAACAGAGCCCGGTGAATTTTTATGATGCAGCAGAGCTAGTCATGGAGTGAGCCTCAGCATGTTGAAGAGAGGAGGGGTGTCTAAAGAAAAAACTCTAGAATAATTTCTACTCTAATATATATATACTAGTAATATATTATATATACTAGTAATATATAATATATACAATATAATATACCAATAATATATTATCATATGTTAATTACACATTACATTATGCATAACTATATATTTATATATTACATGATATATTGTATAACATATTACCATATATTATATATAACTATATATTACTATCTAATATATATTAGAGTTACATATATATAATATACGATATACTAGTAATATATTATATATACTAGCAATATATGTTATATATGCTAGTAATATATATGTTATATGTATACTAGTTTTATACATGTATACACACACACACACACACACACACACACACACACACACACACACACACACACATATATATATATATATCACATCTCGGGCATGAGATTTAAGCCCAATTTTGATTATCTCCTTTGCCCTTAATTAGCTATGTTGTTTAATCTTGCTCACCAGAAAACTCTCACTATAGGCTTTTCCTCTCAACTTTCTGATTATTGTTTGGAGTACTAATTGCCAGAAGACCAGTGTTATTTCCAACATCAGTGAATCTGCTCAATTTTGAACTTGAAATAAATTCAAGTGTTAAAGGGACCCTTGAAAGAATCCATTTTCTTACTGGTGCTTGGATTGGCTAAAATGCTTCCCATGGGGACTGTGAACAGTTCACTACTTCTACATGAACTCAGATGCTATGTTGGAGGGGGCGGGGACTGATACCATAGTGTACTAACACCAAAAAGAAGAAAACAAAAGGCCAGTGACACTCTAATACATACACAAGCTCATGAGTATTTCTTGGGTCCTGCAGATGCTCTTCCCCTTACCAGAGTGTGGTAACTAGTGGGAGAGTATGACCTAGCCAACAACAGGATAACCACAGAATCATGTAGACTCTGAGAGCAGGACCCTCTTCACCTTCCTGAGCCACTTGAAGTGTCATCAGTACATGAACTCAAAAGAAAAAAGAAAAAAAGAAAAAACATAAAAACTACTGTGTTTATGGGACAGTGGCTTATAAGTGTAGATGATACTTAACAAACTTGAATAAATGGACTATCTCACCCCTCACTGGGGAGAATTTTGAGTCATATGCCAGATCATGAAGGTGAAGAGATAGTGTTAAAAATGTCATCTTCATCAGTGAAACACCCAGGTTCCAGATCCAATTCTATTACTATGGTTTGAGTACAGATTGTTTGCCCCAGGGCGCATGTGTTCTCAAAGGTGACACGCGGGGAGGAGGTTTGGAACTTTTAAGATGTGGGCCTATGTGAATATCCTTAAGCTATTTGGGGGCGTGCCCTTAGAAGCAAGAAGGTATTTCTTGTGGAAGCCCAATTAGTTCTCAAAAGATTCTAACAAAAGCCCGAGCCTGGGCCTGCCTAATCTCTCCCGTTCCAGGTATTCACCTCTTCCAGCCGCACATACTTCTGCCAGAAAGTGAGGTAGCCAAGAGAAGGTCCCCTTAAGAGCCTGCAGTGTGCAGTTGGAAGAAACCTTTAGCCTCCAAAGCTGTGAGGCAAATAAACCACTTTTCTTCCTAAAGTTAACATACCTTAAATATTGTGCTGTCACAATTTCTGAAAACAAACCAACCCACCTATCCGTAACTAATCTTTTTTCAAAGCATTCTGGGCTTGACTTTTGCATACAACGAGAAGCACGGTAGTTGATGTATTTATTTTGCAAAGGTTTTAGAAGTAAGTATAGCTGCATTTTTTTAGAAGACCCTTAGAATACACACAGCCCTGGCTTTTAGATACCTAGTTCACAGCTGCAGGCACCACAGAAGAGAACATAACGTGCAGAACGGACTGCGAACATTTTGCTCCAATTTTCTTTTTAATTCCAGGTTCACAGACGTTCAGAGGTGAGGAAGCCACCTACACTCGCTCCCCTGATCAGAAAGTCCAGCTCAGATTACTTAAATACGTGTTCCCTGGATTAAACCACAGAGGCCTCCTCCATATGCCGTTAGGATACACGATGTCTGATCTCTCTGTTCATCAATCCTTCAGACAGTTAAAGGGAAAAAGGATGTCTCCTGCAATGTCTTCCCTTCATCAGGCTACAGGCAAGCCCCTTCATCATCCCTGAGGGCTTCACACCTGTGTGTCTACCTGCCCCCGAAATGTGCTTCTCTAGATTGTAGGCAGTTTTGTAGAGATGTGTTCACAAACAGAGAGGGGAGAATAATGGCAGCAGAGTCTTACATTTCTATGAACAAAGTTTAATATTCATCTTCTTAGAAAACATTTAGCGGCATCAACCCACTTAGTCTTACTACATAAGTCTGTTTTATATTTTACATATGGCCCTGACAAATATCCATTTCTTCATCCTTAGATTCAGGCCAGATCCCAGTCTCTTTTAAAAATAATTGCTTTTACTTTATGGTGTGTATGCAATGTGTTTGGATGTGTGAGGGTACCCATGCACAGTCTGTGTGGACAATTTCAGGTATCATTTCTCAGAGACCATCATCTTTTCTTCTTTCTTAGATGTCTCTCACTGGTCTGGAACTTGCCAACTAGGCTAGACTGCCTGGCCAGTAAGCCCTAGGGATTCACCTTCCTCCACCTCCCCAGAGCTGGTATTGGAAGCACTCATCACCATGCCTGACTTTTAAGCTGTGTGCCATGCAGATTAAACTCGGGTCTTCTTCCCCCCCCCCAAATTATTATATTTAGTTATGTTAAATATTTCTCTAAGTTTTCTAATTTACCAGATTCACTCAAACTTACCCCAAAGAAGCAAAATATTAAGTGACTGGTGGAAATTAAAGTTTCAGATGTTATCTTGTCACAAAACTGTATCAGAATAGCTCATGTCAGTATTTTGTGTGTGTGTGTGCGCGCGCGCACTACGCACCTGTACATGTGCAATTACATATGCATCCTTCAAATAGTTAAAGGAAAAAATGATGTTCCTTGTAGATGTAACCGACCGTCTTATTAAATAAGAAACACAGAAACAATGTAAAAGAGAAAGCCGAGAGGTCAGAGCTCAGAGCTAAAATCTCACCCTTCCTCCTGCTGTGTCCCAGCTTCTCGAAAGAGAGCTATTTCCTGTCTGTAAGTCGCTTTTCCAGTCATTCTGCCTTCTCATTGGTTGTAAACCCAAACACATGACTGCCTCATCACTGTCTGAATGTACAGCCCCCTAGGTCTTAAAGGCATATGTCTCCAATGCTGGCTGTATCCCTGAACACACAGAGATCTATGGGATTAAAGGCGTGTGCCACCACCGCCACACTCTGTCTATGGCTCTAATAGCTCTGACCCCCAGGCAACTTTATTAACATACAATCAAAATCACATTTCAGTACAATTAGAATACCACCACAGTTCCTTCCAGTGTGTTCCCTTTGGCAGGCTAGGAAAGCAGACATCTAGGTTACTGCTAGTGACGCGGGGAAGTTGATTGGATCAGCACTTTGTTTCAGTTAACCAAAAGAGGGAAAATTCCCTCTTGGAGGAATAGAGATGGCCACAGTATGAGCTCATGTTTTCGGTAACTGTGCCTGCCTCTTTCTTGTTCTCTATCAGGTTGATAAATAGCCCTTTGGCGAAAGAAGAGTTTTAGGGCAATGGGCACTGGGATTCTTGTGCTCTCAAAAAAAAAAAAAAAAAAAAAAAAAAAAAAAGAATATAAGTAAATATGACTCTGGAGCACATCTTGCTGGTTTCTCTTTGAGTAATGATTCTCCATGTGAGAAGAGGGACTATTGGAAGGTGACTGTGGCCTGGTACTGCCCTGAGTTCTTTAGTTACAAAGTGCCTAAAGGAACTCAGCAGAAGGCATTGCAACTCACTTCAGATTCTCTACATAATTTGAACTCCATGAAAAAGCGGATACAAAGTTTGGGCCCAGAGGATGAAATTCTTGCAAGATTCTAGGGGAGTCTGTCTACGTTATCAGGTGGCAGTGGTGTCTAGAAGCCCCTTTCTATGTGTTCTTTTGATCTTCCTGGGTTGAGATTTGGCAACTTGCTTCTCCTGTTCCATTTGCTAGTGATCTTTATCTTTCTCTCTCTCTTTCCCTCCCTCCCTGTCCCCCCTCCCTCCCTCCTTCCCTCACTCTCCCTTTTCTCCTTCCCTCTCCCATTTCCCTTGCTCCCTGTCTTTCTTCCTTCCTTATTTTCTCTTTCTTTAAAAAAGATTTATTTATTTATTATGTGTGTATGTGAATGCCTGCATATATGTGTTCACCGCACACATGCCTGGTGCCCACAGAAGCCAGAAGAAGGCATTGGGTCCCCTGGAGCTGTAGTTACTGATGAGATCTCAAGAACTGCACACCAATACACAAAAAGGCTACAACTGTTTGAGTGTGGGGTCTGTGTGGCTTCATTTCTTATTCTACCACTACTCCCTTGAGTAGTTCACTTTTGCACCATGCACACACATCATATCGAGATACAGGCATGTAAGAAGCACCATCTGACGATGTCTGTACTTTATTTGAGAGGAAAACAAGAAAAGAAAGAAAAGGAGGGGAGGGAGAGAAGGGAGGGAGAAAAGAGAGGGAAAAGGGAGGCTTCCTGGGATGAACCCTAAGACTGTCTTTTTGTCTGAATTTCTTTGTGCATTTTTATCTCTTTTGCTCCTGGTACCTAAGAGCCGGAAGTGCAAGCACTCTCAGCCTAGGCAATCGTCTTTTCCCTTCCAGAGGTCAGTACACTCCTTCAATGTCTCACTACCACTGCTTTCCTCACAACAGCCCCCCCCCCATCAGGAAGTGACCTCCAAGGGCAACTAGAAGCTGACTGCCTGGCCCCACCCGGGCCTTTTCACTCAGTACACGTGGGAGCAAGACCAGGGCTGGCATTTCTCACACGTTGCAAAGCGGTGGCTGCAGATCCTGGCAGGACATGCTGGGAACTGCTGCTCCAATCCAAAATCATCAATTCATCCTCTCTGGATTTCTCTTCAGTAGGATACACAAAGGCTGTTCCTCTAACCTTCTTCAATGACACAGATTTCTAGGACGCTTTTGTTTGTTTGTTTTTTGGGTTTTGAGAGAGGTTGGATTCAACTCACTGCAATTCTCAATCCTGCCTCAACCTCTCACATACTGGGATCACAGGCCTGAGCCACCAGTCCCAGATGCATAATCATCAGCCATCAAGAGTTCTATGATTTTTTCTAAACTATACGTATCTGGATTAGTAGAGCCAAATATGAATCTGTGGCTAATTCTAACACACACACACACACACACACACACACACACACACAAGTATTTCCTATGATTGAGTCCCAAAGGTCAGGGTGACCTATTGCCTTGTGTGCCTAATACCTGTCTGATACTATCTCATCATGATAAAGGGGATGCTTGAGGAAGGAACAGGCAACATGAAGATGTATGAGATAACATTAGAATTCTGCTGTTTTGACTCCCAGTTCAAGACTCTAGCAGAGATCTTGGAGAATTTGTTTTTAATTCTTTTGAATCCTAAGTCAAGGGCAGGTCACAGAATTAAGATGAAGTTTCTTGATCTTTTAACAAATCTTCCCCCCAAAAAAAGAAAGGAAGAAAGGAAGAAAGAAAGGTAGAAAGAAAGAAAAAGAAAGAAAGAAAAGAAAAACAAATATGAGACAATTGGGCCATATCTCAGTGGATAAAACGCTTGCTGAGCAAGCCAAGCCTGAGGGCTGAGGGCTAGCATTCGGATTACCAGTGCAGCATAAAAGCCAGGTGGGCGTGGCAGCCTGCCTGAACTCCAGCATTCTCTACAGGCAGAGACTGGGGCTCCACAGGGCCAGGAGTTCAGCATGATGAGCAGAAACAGCTAGATCTGGGTTCAGGGAGAAAACCTGCCTCATGAAATAAAGTGGAGAGTGATCAAGGAAGACATCCAATGTCAACTTCTAGCCTCACATAGAGGAGCGTAGATAGGCATGAGCACCTGTACACAGGTGTGCCTGGTCACATACAGACGTAAGTGCTCACAAGACACATGCCTACCATGTGCATACACACAAAACTGGTTGTTATTTTTTTTTCTGGGGGTGGGGTGGGGTTTTTAGTTTTATTTTGTTTTGTTTTGGTTCTTTGAGACAGGGTTTCTCTGTGTAGTTTTGGTGCCTGTCCTGGATCTCGCTCTGTAGACCAGGCTGGTCTCAAACTCACAGAGATCCACCTGGCTCTGCCTCCTGAGTGCTGGGATTAAAGGTGAGCGCCACCACCGCCCAGCCACAAAACTGTTTTAAATTCATAGAGCTGCTTGATTTTGAATTCAGCTTGCTATTGGTTGTGTGAATAAAACTAAGATGAATTTAGACTTCTGCTGAAACAAGACTAAAGCTGTAAAAGCTTTCCTTTGGCTTCTAACGTATATTTGCAAAGAATTATTTTAATTAGGGCCCGGCCATTGGATTTTAGTTTACTAAAGGTAAAAATCAGGATACAATTTGTCCTCAGATTTGACCTTCTTTAGTAAAACAATTTCTACTTTATCCTGAAGTTGATAATGATTTTTTACAAAGTTACTATGCATAAGGATGATTTGGAATTGGTGGAGCAGGGATTGAGATTTTAATGCACATTTCCGGAAATGAATACCAGAATTCAAGGGAAAGAAATTCCTCATCACACCATTTTTACTATTTACATACTCTCAATGTGTCTTACTCTTTTGTCCCCATGGTCCTCTCTCTGCTTTGTCGCATCCCATCTTGTCATGCCGTCATGACAAAACAAAGCAATAGTCTAACAGCTAATGAAACTTCAAAGCTGAATTGGATAATGTTTTATGGGTTCTATTGTTTGGTCCCTAACCACTGCTGTAAAAGTCAAGGGTCTAAGTATGTGACTGACACACAAAGTATTTGAAGGAGTATCATTAACAACATAAATAGCAAAAGCTGGGCAGTGGTGGCGCACGCCTTTAATCCCAGCACTCGGGAGGCAGAGCCAGGTGGATCTCTGTGAGTTCGAGGCCAGCCTGATCTAAAGAACGAGCTCCAGGACAGGTACCAAAAACTACACAGAGAAACCCTGTCTCGAAAAAAAAAATAGCACCAATGATCTGAACGTCTTTCATCCAAATTAGTCTAACCTAATCAATTCACATCATTGTAATAAAATGCACAGAATTATATATGTCTGCTTTGTAAATAGCTATTTGCCTGCTTGCCCAAAGCAATAGAATAGCTTATGCTAAACTAATAGTTTAAAAAATTATAGAGTCAACTGGCACTATATTTCAATCGTTTGTTATGTACTTTGTATTTAACTCATTCAAAAAACATTAATTGAGGACTTACTATATTCTGTGATTATGAATAATACATAACCTAGCCCCCAAAGTGCTCACCCAGTGAGAGGAGGCAGGCATGTAAAGTCATGCAGGTCTTAAGGAACATTCAGTGCCAAGACAATTAGTGGTATAGGTTTCCACTTGACAGAAAAGAGAAGCGATACCTAGAGAATGGTAAAAGAAGGATTTGAGAGAGTCTACTGAAGGATAGCTGCCCAGTGCTTTCTCTAGTAAGTAAATATAATGAATGTGGTGCGCCAGCAGAGATGGTGAATTTTGCATTCCAAAGTCAAATGGCTCTGGGATGCTCTACGAGACTGTGTTACCTCTGACTCCATTCCATCTGTTCTGTACATAATTATGTCAAGTGCATTAAAACACATTTGCAAAAGAGTCACTGGGTGGAGAAAATATGTACAATCTTTGAGCTGTCTTTCTATTCCCAGTAAAATGCATTCACTTCAGTAGAATGTTCATTCCTTGATATAGCAGGATGCTTTGCTGTTGAATCCTCTCACTGAAGAGAGATGCAATGGGAGCCTATGCATGGGACCCTCATTTCTTTTAAACAATGGCATTTCTCAGGAGCTCCGGGTTAGTATTACATTATATAATGGGAACAGACATGTGTCTGTGCAGTAGAAATGATTTGATTTATACATGGATCCAACTTGACCTCATGAATACCAAGGTCATATCAGTCAATTGTGCAGTCCTATGATGACAGAAAAAGGTGAAGATTTTCTGTCTTTAAAAAAAAACGCACGCCTTCATGCTAGTTGTGGTACTCATACCTGTAATCTTAGCTTTTGTGAGGTTGAGGCAGGAGGATTGCCGTGAATTTAAGGCCAGCTTAAGCAATGTAGAGAAATCTGGTCTCAAGAAAGCAAAGCAAACTCACCTAATTGTAAACGAACAAAAGGCATACCACCAACCCAACATATTGAGTTAATTTTGAGATACCCCTCCCAAGGTGGATCACAGAAGCCTTCTGCAGGCCTTTGGGGAAGAGAGTCTGTTTTCATTAACTTCTCTCTTACTGTGATAAAACACCATGACCAAGAACATTCAGAGAAGAGTTTATTTAGGTGTATGGTTCCAGAGGAATGAGAGTCCATCACGGGGAATGGAGAATCATGACAGACAGAATCAGGTACGACAGCAGGAGCTAAGAGGTCTTTTTACCATAAACAAGAAGCAGAAAGCAATCTGCAAGTGGAGCAAGACCTTAAACCCTCATGCCCACCCCTAATGATGGACCTCCTCCAGGAAAGCCATACCTTTCCAAGCAATGCCACCAATTGGAGGCCAAATGTTCAAGTGCCTGAGCCTGTTGGGAACATTTCCCATTTAAAACACCACAGAGTATGTAGCCCGAAATTTGTTCAGTGTGTCCCCTGAACTCCAGAGGTCAGAGGATAGTCCCCATTGATCCAATGCCATACAACATTTAAAAGTAGGTTTTGAAGGTGTAAACGTTATGTGAAAGCAAGTCATTGTAGTCGGTCACCTGTATTTTTGTATGAAAGCCAGTCTCCATTTTCAGCCCTCCTAGAATGCTTTGCAGTGGTGATAGGCTTCTTCTTCACTGAGCAAGCCAGTCCTCATGTCAGCTGAATATTTATTGCTGTTGTGTATACAGTTAAGTCATAAAGAACTTCAAAGTTTTGTCAGCTTCTGAATCCTAGCAAAAATGTGTGTTTTGTGTGTATCTATGTGTGAAGAGAATGTGTGTGAGAGCAATAAAAGAAGGGAGGATACACAGAGAGAGAGAGAGAGAGAGAGACAGAGACAGAGACAGAGAGAAGCATGGAATCAAAGCATTACTGACCTGGGATTTACCAATCTGCGTTTGATTCCCACGCCAGTCAGCAGCACCCATCCACAGCAGTAAACAGCAGGTGAGGCAGCTATGCGAGCGCTAAGTGACTCTCTCACACCCTCTTCATTCAGCCAGTAGCCTTTTCTTTTCTTGCCTCTGGCTAAATATCCAACCACGTGAAGTGCTATGACTACCAAAGAAAAATGCCCTTAATATGGTATATTTTTATTGTGTAATCGATGCCCACGACTCCTTTGTGATAAAACGTTTGTGCACACAGCACCTTAGTGTCAGGTTGGGAGCTGTTTTTCAGGAGCCAACAGATGCTCTCCCACAACCATGAACTTGGAGGGGATTTCCCACCGTGCCCTCCCACTCCTCACCTTTCTGCCTCTGCCCAACCCGCAGCTCTCCCACATCTCCTCCCTTTAGGGCCTCAGCATTCCTCTCGGTACCTATGAGAATAGCTGATGGATTAATCCTTCTCTGAGATATTATTTAATAAGGTGGGTTCCTCCCATGGGTGTTAATGCTTTAATAAAGGAGCCTTATAGACTGTAAAGACTTAACAGCTTAGAGAAGGATTCTCCCAAGACAGATCTTTTGACACGGTGGAAGACACGTGAAGGTGAAAAGGAGGCACCTGGATAAATCACTTTTATTCGTGTTTCCTAACACCACTTAGCTTTGAGACCCTGTTAAGCAGACAATGTTCCTCTTGTGTTCGTGAAACTTCTACCTTCTCTACTCTATGTTCTCATTAGCCTAGACATTCAGCACTCTTCCCTTGATTCTACCAATCTTCAGGTCCAAACTCACTGAAGTCTAAATGCACAGGTCTACCCAAACTGGAATTCTTTCTGCCGTAGGCATCTCCATGTTATCGTGCCAGCAAAGGTGGACGAGTTCATCAGATCACATGGGGAAATCCAGTGATTATTCAGGTCGTCTAAGCATACCTGAGGTGTCACCACTCTGTAAACAGTTCCCCATCCATATCAAACCCTTAGTGCACTGTCTCATAAGTCTTGTGCCTTCTCTGGCTTCTTTTTCTATTCTTAAGCTATTAGCCCCTGGCAAAGGACTCCAGAAACTATCACTACAACTCCACCTGCCTTCTCCTTGTCCAGCTGCACACCACCATCCCAGTTATTTCCACAAGTGCAACGACAACTGTGCTTATAAACAGAATCCAGCCTGAGCCCAAGACATCAAGGCGCTGGCCTCACCTCTCACCTTTGATCTCGCCTAACCTTATTACTCACTGGACTTCTGTCATTCCTTACACCTCACAGGCAATCACTCACACCGGCTCCAGATGTGGATACAGAGGTGCCTCTTCGAATGTAAGGCACAGTAAGATTTTCTTTCAGCTTCAAGTTCAAATGCAGAAAGTTTAACAGCAAAAGCAAAGTAGTCACAGTTAAAGGCTTAAAGGATTTGTCATGTCCACAACAGAAACTAACGGCACCCTCGACATCGCCTCATTTTTACTTGTGATTTTTTTTTTCTCTACACACTCAGGTTTATTATTAATTCATTGAGCTATTCCCCACCCCCACCCTCGAGTCTTATCTCTCCCCCCCTTTATCACCTTCTTCTCTCAACCATTCCTCTTAGGGCCTGCCTCCCTTTTTTCGACACACACTCAAAATTATTAGCATGGATGGCAGGCCACTGCTCATCCGCACACAGTCTTAGAAACTGATGGCAGGGCAAGATGCCATTAATGGCCATTCTGTTCAGTTCCCTGCCATCAAGCCTCAGCACGGTCCGTGAGCCACTGCTATCATCATTTCAAATCTGAATTGAAACATCAGTTCCCTGAGGAAGCCTTCCATGACCTGCCCCCAATTAGATATTGTCCCTTTGTTTGTGTTCTCGAAACTTACTGTAATGTTTTTCTCTCTATCATTCATGGTCTGCAATTATATATTTGGGCTGGGATTTGACAAATGCCTGTCCTGTGCACTGGCTATATGGGTGTGTGTGTGTGTGTGTGTGTGTGTGTGCAGATATGAGTCTTTCATTCACCACTGCTTCACTCTGCTAGGTTTTAGTCCATTCTTGGCTCATAGTATTGATAAGTGCTAGTTCATACTCACTATTACTAATGCTAACCTTACGGTTAGCTTGGCCTTTATTATAAAAGCAAGCCTGACTCTAGGTAAGGCATTTATAAAATCAACTTTTTTTTATTCCTTCACGCATTTTTATTTCACACAGCTGTCAAACTACAACAACAACAACACACACACAATGATGATGATTGGAAAAAGAAAATAAGAATGAAATGAAACTATGGTCTCATTAAAGAAATGTGTCACTGTGTGGAGGACAAAAGGCAGATAGTACATGATTCTAATTCAAAGCAGCAACTGTCTGCTGCCTAAGAGAAGCAGAGTTGGCTTACTGCCTGGGGAGGAGGGGAGTCTCCACAGAGGAGGCAGCCTGTAGCTGGCATGCAGATTAGAATGAATTTGTCAGGTGGAGGTAGAAGGAACAGTGTCCTCCCTAGAGTCACACACACACACACACACACACACACACAACTGGATGGGCAAAGAGGGAAGGATGAAAGCAGAGACGAGGAGGAGGTGGGTGCCGGTTGCAGGAGCTCGGGTGTTCTGTTCTTAGGCCAGCGTGGTCACTGGTGGCCTGTGGGAATAATTAATCTGAAAGGTTAGTTTACACGATTCATTCAGCTCTCCTGAGTTTCAGTAAGAATCAGCCACTGTGTGGGTCATGTGACCTCCAGCACAGATATTTTCAATGATCCCTGTTTCTGGGGGAATCCAGTGTTTGGGGTGGTATGACTGTAGACTGGGTCCTTGTGTTTATACGACAACCACTTTACGGACTGAACTATATATATATATCTATTTCCATGTTGTTCCCCATTTCCTAGAAGAGGGACCTTAACCTCTGCTGCTCTGGATTGGCATTAGCTGCTGAGTCTCCTGGATTCTCGTTGCCTATGGTTAGAGATTTCGCATTTGCACGCTCACTATTCACACTTAGTCTTGGTCTCTTGAGATGAATGGGTGGTTCATCGTCAACTTCCACACCTCACTCTTTTCGGTGGAAGATGGGCCTGACATTTTCTTCATCATCTCTTTTACTTTTTTTTTTTGTTTTGTTTTTTGTTTTTTCGAGACAGGGTTTCTCTGTGTAGCTTTGTGCCTTTCCTGGAACTCTCTTTGGAGACCAGGCTGGCCTCGAACTCACAGAGATCCGCCTGCCTCTGCCTCCCAAGTGCTGGGATTAAAGGCGTGCGCCACCACCGCCCGGCTCTCTTTTACTTTTAAAAAGAATGAGTAAGTGCAAAATTTCACTATAGCAATGAAAATCTAATGAGTCCTCACCATGTATATATGCCACACGATTTTTCTTTGTGTGTATGTTTGTATGTAGGTGTGAACACCCATGTTCATGTATGCAGAAGCTAGAGGATGATGTAGGGAGTCTTCCTTTATTATTTTTCCACCTTTATACAAGGATTTTTCTTTTTGCTCCACTAATCAGCTCCCATATCACGATGCGGAGACTTATTATTAGTTATGAATGCTTGGCTGTAGCTTAGGCTTGTTTCTGGCTAGCTTTTACCTTCAACTTATATTAACCTGTTTCTCTTAATATACATTTTACCTTGGGGCTTTTTACCTTTCTTTCTGTATGTCCTATGCGGTATCTGTTGGCTGGAAGCTGCCTAGCTGGCCCTGGGCATCTCCCTCTCTTTCTCCCTTGTTCTCTCCTCTCTTCTTCTCTCACTCCTCTTAAGCCTAGATTTCTCCTTCTATTTATTCTCTCTGCCCATCAGCCCCACCTAACCTTGTCTCTGCTTAGCTATTGGCCATTCAGCTCTTTATTAGACCAATCAGGTCCCTTAGGCAGGCAAGGTGAAACAAGTGCAGCACGTCTTTACATAATTAAACAAATGTGGCATAAACAAATGTAACATGCCTTACATAGTTAAAGTAATAATCTGCAGCATAAACAAACATAACACATCTTTACATAGTTCAAATAGTAATTCCGCAACATACCTTAGTTTTTGAGACAGGGCCTATCACTATACCAGAAGCTGGCTAGCAAGCTCCCCAGATCTGTGTTTCCTCCCCAAATGCTGGAGTGGCAGGGACATGCAGTCACACACACACACACCTAAGTGGAAGGATGGGGTAGTCTTCTCCTCATTTTATGGATGAGAAGTCAAGCTCAGAAAGTGAAGTTTCCTACAATGGGAAGTTTGTGGAAATACTACATTATCGAAGCAGACTCTGTAGGATGACTTCAACGCTCATCTGTTTTATTAACAGATATTTTTAAGTACCTACTGTGAGCCAAGCATTTCGTTAAGACTTAAGGATGTGTCGGTGCAATAAGATAACCATGACCCATCTGTGGAAAGAGAGCTCAGAGCCCTGCAGGAAGATACCTGATTAGTGAGAACACTAAGTGTGATAAATGTCCAGAAAAAAAGATGAGGTAAGTGTGCTCCCATGTGTTCCAAAATAAAAGCCTTCTTTAGAAATATATATCATGCTTAATAAAGCAATTATTCCTTTCCTATCATCTTCATTCCTCGTCTTTTTTTTAAACTCTCGTTATTAAGGAGTTTATTTGAACAACTAAGGTTTTTAATGGTGTGTAAACCACGTAATTGTTCTGACTGCAAACTCTGAAACTATTGTTAGGTGCCATCTTAGGCCTATAGAAGCTTAGAAAGAGCTAGCCATCAATGATATCATGCGGTATATGAGCTAGAAACTTCTAGAGGAAGTTTGTGAGGGTCAGTTTCAATCCTACGGGGTTCCCTTTGCATGAGAGACCAAGGAAATCCAGCTCACAAGCTCTAGTGTGGCAGCAGCAGGCTGTGGGCCCTGAGGACTTTGTGCCCTGGTCTTGTTTACAATTTGTCTGAGGCTTCTTGAGCTCAGCCCAGCCAGATGGACTCTTCCTCTCAAATATCAGACCTGATCTTTTCAAATAAAACAGTACAGAGCACGTTAAAAGCTTTGATCCAACTGTTTACTTTGCATTTGTGTGTGTTGGGGAAATGGGGACAAAAGGAGGATTTATTAGGCCTTGCTGTGGGTGGCCAGTGCAACCACTGGGCATGTGAGAGGGAAGTTTGGGAGGACTCTGTACCGGCACATTTTGGCCACTTGTCAGTATCCAGATGCCTGGTGCTTCCACCAACATCTGTCAACTGCTCTGGGGGCCTCTTTCTTTCTTTCAGCCTTCTTTCCCTTCAAAGGCAAGTTCCCAAAAGAGAGTGCAGAGTTGATCAGTCCTTTCTGTATGTTAGGACAGGTGGGAGCACCAGGTCTGGGACTCTCCTATGAAGTTTTGCGACATCTCTTAGTGATTCGCTTGCCTCTTCACAAGTGACCTCATATTTTTCAAAGCACCCCATGTGGGATAACCTATTTTGTCCACACCCTTCTGAAACAGGTGGTTGTGCATGCATAATCTCTTTCTTCATTATCTGCCTTGCACAACAGCATACACACAGACTACACAGGCATTTCTACATTCTGATCATGAGAAGAGAGACTCTCTGACTGACTCTTGCCATATGACCTCAGGAATTCTCTTTTTCCTGCAAAGTAGATAAAATTTGCCCAGTTTAGAGATTTTAAAATGCTGAAGGTCAGAGAGGTTGGTAACTGATTCCTTGACACTGAGTGTTGATATGCATTCTGATATCACCAAGGGTTAGAGCTGAGCTAAAACTCACACTAGGCATGTTGGCCCAGAGACATGTTTAATTTGTGCCTCATCTTCCTCGAGTTGCAGGAGTGAGCTCCTGATGGGGCTTTTGTCCTCTAAGCACCAGCTGAAAATTCTTTGCCTCTACCAAATATCCAGTGCAAGGACCATCACTCTTCCAGGCACACTCCTGTAGGTCTGCTCTCCAGGTCTGCTCTCTTGTTTATTGGTGTCTGTCTAGCAGAGACTGGAAACGTCTCGGAGAAAAACTGCAATGAAGATTTTTGAGATGGAGCAAATGGTCAGGACCTACAACTGCCTGGAGCCCAGCCACCTTCCCCTGATCAGGAATGGAGATGGATCAGAGGAGCTGCAGATCTGACTAACCCTGACTAACACTCTTCGTCCACACCCAGTTTCCAGAGTCTACAGCATCCACGAGGCTGACAGACAGTTTTCTTATTGCTCAGCTCTAGGTCTCCCTTCTTGCCTGCCCCACCCAGGCCCCAGATAAAACTGTTGCACGTGAAGCCTACGGTCTCTGGGGAGTCCAGGCAAGAGACCATGGAGAGGAATTTAGAAATTCCAGAACAAACCAGCACCTGAAGCTTAACGAACTGCCATGTTTGATGGAATTAACTGCCTTAAAACAAAAACAGAAACAGAGAAAGGAACAACAACAACAACAAAACAAAACAAGATAGAGATTTCTAGATTTTAAAAAGAAACGAAGCCTTTTGGAGAAAAGAGATAAAACACATTTTTTTTCATGTTTATCAAATAGTGTTTTAAAATTTCTGATGTGTGAGAGTGAGAGAGTGTGGTTAGGACTAGGTACTGTAATTAAATTGCTTGTAATCTAACTTGGCTTTTTGTTCCCATTTTCTTCCTTTCTTTCTTTTCTTCTTCTTCTTTTTTTGTATCAGTTAATCTGTTGGTTACATTTTCAGCTTTTCTTTGCTTCTGGTTTCATTTTCAGATGAAAAAATGCTAGGCACACAGGGCTGCTGTCTGGTTGCCATGGTGACCACAGCCTATTATCCTGCCTTGTCATTCATCAAGAAAGAATTGCACTTGACAGAGGCAGAGGGAAATGCCTGCAGTCTGCGGCATAGGAAGGGGGGGAAAAAGCTTTTCTTGTCTTCTATATACGTAAAGGCCCTTTAATGCCCGTTTAGTTACATGTTTTATTTAGCATTATTTATTACTTGTAACGCTGATAATTGATACCTGTGAAAATACAGCCCCTCCCTTCAACGTATTTAACGTGCAATTTGTCCATTTGCTTTGCTTTGCTTTTCCCATTTCAGACCCATAACTGGTGTTGCACCCCCACTCTCTGCCACCACAAATACTGAGTCCATTCCAGGAATAGAAACCGCCAAAGGATTACATTCTCCACGGAGAATGGTCGCTGGGAAGGTAGCTAGCGGAGCCAGCTTTCCCCACTTTCATAATCAACAGTTCCTGCATCTCACTGTTCCTCAGACTGATGAGTGCAGCGCATGGCCAATGAATAACTGAATCTAACTACTGATTAAATTATTTCTCCAGGTGTGCCATGTCTATGAAAGACAGTGCCAGCCAAAGAATTCCAAACTCTGGCGGTCTTTTCATGAGATAATCACACATAAACTCATGGTTGCTCCTTTTACAAATTTGGATCTACATTGAATCCATTGTTCTTCAAAGGCAGGCAAGGGCTCTTGCTTATTATCTGGCTGGTCCTCATTACAGCCACCTGAATTAATCCAAAATACTTCCAAAAATAGATGGTCTCATGACTTTCATATGTTGAAAAACCTAGTCTTTGGTTTATTTTTTCAACTCTGATACTTTCCACCTCATTATTCAACTCTTAAAATGTCTGTATCCGGCTGGGCCATTTTAAAGAAGTTTGCTGACAGCTTGCTGTGCTCTCTGGAACTGTTTGGTTTCCTTGTTAAGGTGGAGTATGTTGTAAAACCGGCAGCATTCTAAGTAGGGACCTCGAAGGGTGGTGTTTGAACATCTCCTCTGTTGTGTCTGTGATCAGGGAGGAGATGGACAATGTCTATACGTCATCTTGAGTTGGTAACACCGCAGCAGTTAGCATAAGCCATGCCGATGGGGATTAAACTACACTGCCTTGGGTGTACATAGGCAAGTGGAGAGAGGAACATGTCTGAAGTTCCAGTGTTGTTCTGTCTGAAGACAATGTCCCTGCTAGAGGTTGAAGGCAGCTAGCACATGCATGGCGCCAAGCGGAAGTGCTCTTCCATTATAAACAAAGCAGAAACGCACACAATTATTTGGTCAGTTTGGCATTTGAGATGGTTCAGATTCTAACCATCCCACTACTTCCTTTTTGTCTTGATAATTTTGGCAAGAAGAGGTTTGGGGGTGGAGAGGGGTAATTCTAAAAGAATTAAATAATTATAGCTGTCAGGAAATCCATCCAGGATTTTATAAATTCCCACATAACAGTTCAAAATCTCTTGATTTTCATTTCATATGAGCTGAGTCCATCAGAGCATACCTCACAGCATCTGTTGAATACCCAGCCATGTAAAAATGCAGGGCCCGTGCAATGTGTTTTGTCTGTTTCTGTTTCTTTTCTATCTTGACTTTTAGAGACTAAAAAGTAAGAACAAAGAGAGAGAGAGAGAGAGAGAGAGAGAGAGAGAGAGAGAGAGAGAGAGAGAGAGAGAGAACTGATACGTTGGGCTGTTTCTTTCTGGTTCTCAACTTTTCCTTTAGTGCTGCAGTAACACCACTGTTCATTTCCTGTTAAACTTCAAACATACCTTTTGATTTTCAAATGTCCCTTAGGCTAATGTTTTCACTGCAGAATGAAATGAGCAGGCAGAAACAATTAAGTGAGCAGATACAGTGAAAATGAACACCGTCCGGCGCTTTCACACAACTGGAATTGGCGAAGGAATCCTGCTTGGAATCTGATCTTCCAGCCACAGTTTTCACCTCCCTCGTCATTTTTTTTCCCACCCCCTAGTGCACACCACTTCCCCTTTCTGGAAGAAAAAGCTCTAGGCATACAAAGAAAGGCCTAAATACTCGCAGGCATGGGAAATATTTTCTCTGCCTGTTACTAGGACCGGATAATCTCCAAGAAAGAAAATCCACCTAGACATTTTAAACTCTGAATGTCTCCCAAAGCCTGTTAAATGTTCACATGTGTCTTCATGAAATTTGTAATACGAATTGTTTACACAGCCCTGATTGAGGGCACGAGTGCCATTAAAAAGGATCTAGTCAGTTTAGGGATGGAAAATTGTGAAAATCGGGACTGTGACTCACAAGGAGAAGTGTAGGTTTTTGCTTTTGTTTTGTATTTTTAAAATAATAATATATGACTCCTGACATGAAAAGGTATTTCAATAGCCCAGAGTAAGCTGTTTGAGGGTCTTCGGAGTTCTATGAGGAATTAACAAGACAGTAGTGAACTGTCCCCAACAGCTGCCCACGCGTGTCAAGGGCATCCCCGTTGTTCTATGAGACCTGTCACTTTTTCTAGAGGCACACTGAGAGATTTTACATGGCAGGAGCCCAGCGTTCCTAGTATGGTGTTTGCTTTGTTCAGATGTTGGGCTGTGATACTAGAGACTGGCTCCACCTCTGCAAGGTGATGGTGCTGAGGACGGAGTCCCCTTGTGCACATCTCAGAAGCCTGTTCTTATAGGAGAGGTGGCCTCTGGGACTGGTTCAGTCTGAATTCAAGCTTTTATTTCTTTAGCCCAGATGCAATGGGGAGGTGTTGACGACAGACAGACTCAAAATCCAAGCCCCACAAATCTTAAATCCTCCGGCGGACATCCTCTGTGAAGCAAATGCTGTACCCCCATCCTGAATGGGGAAGATGGAAGGCGTCCAGAGAGTTGAATTAAGTGGAAAGCATGGCTTCCTTTTCTAAGTTTTTAAAAATTAAATCCGTCATTCAGAATTTTCTCAATGAAACACTTCTCTTGTAAAACAAGTCTTTGTGTTTTTGCTGTAGTTGTGATGGGGATGTGTTTTTAATGCCATGGAATGGTTTAACTCTGAAATAGCAAAGAGCTGGAGATGGCAGCTAGTAAACACAAACACAGCTATACACTGACGTTACAATGGATTGCTTTAACTTGAGTTTCCAGGATAGGGTAAATTTCTTACTCCACCGAATGGCTGGTTCCATGGAAATTGACTTCACATGAAAGGAAACCTGCCTGGAAAGAGCAGGCACTTGGTATCACTCAAAAAACCAAACACAGACACACTTCCTCCTCTTGGTTATTTACTTTTTTAAAACCTACAAATAAAGCACCCAAGGACTGTGGAGATCTGAAGCTCTCCAGTAAGGCATTCTTTCAGAGTTTATAAACCAGTTCAGAAGCAGTTAAATAAATGAGTTTTAGGCTGTCTGTGGAGGACTTAAGCAAAATAGGATTTTTCTACCAGGCAGATTGAAATCACTTGATCATCTTTTCGACACACACACAAAAGAGGAAAATCTAAAATGTCTCTGAATGGATATTTCAGCATAACATTAAAAGCCAAAATGGCTAGACAGAAACAAAAGATAAGAGATAGAGCAGGACAGCAGTAGGCAAAGGGTCAGTAAATCTGTGAAAGAACCTATTGAAGATGCCTATAATGTCACAATTATATGTATAAGTGCGATTATAATATATTGGTAAAAATAAATAAATCTACTGAAGTGATTTCACAGAACCTGTGAGTCCACAGTGGCTCACCTAAAGATCTATGCTGAACTCATGATGAGACCTTGTGGGGAAGATCTTCATGGATTTAATAATGCTAAGGAACTCTCAAGAGACGGGCATCATTGATAACAATAGGTCCTAAGTCCAATAACACAATTCCTTATAAGAGGCCACAAAGGGATAAGACACACACAATGGAGAGGCCATATGAGTACAGAGGCAGGAACTGCCACTAGCCACAAGAGCCTGGGAGAAACACATGGGATGGGTTTACTGTGAGCACCTCCGGCAGAAAACACCTTGATTTCAGACTTAGGGCTTTTAGAACTGTGTGACAATGAATTACTCTTATTTTTTTAAGACATACATTTGTGGTAACTGGTTAGAATTTCCCCCAGGAAAGCAACACAGGGCTATCTGACAATGAGGGTTAAAAAGAGGCACACTGACAGAGTTCAAGGAAGGACAGAGTGACTGAACTCTTAGAAGAGGATGCATGGAACTAGATCTCATGAACAACCAAAATTCAGGGACCCGTTTTAGTTAGAGCATCTTTCCTCTTTTACTTCACCAACTCTGATGGAAAACCAACTGCTTCATTCTGCTAGCCTCTGAGTTTTCCATTTTACAGCTTCTATCACTTCATAAGGGTGTAATCCCCATCCATATTTACAATCCCTGTGGAAGGATTCTATAATGCCAGTGGGGTCATGTCTATCTGTAAACTAAACAGCAAAGATTAAACCACCAAGATCTTATTGAATATGACCAATCCTGAGAAGACCTGATGAGTGGTGGATGTGAGGAATACCAGATGCCCATCACTTGGATTTTTTTCTGTCTGTAAATATAGAGCTGTCATTCTTGAGGATATCAGCACAACATTGCAGAAATAAGATTTGCAAGGCTGTCAGAGCTATGCCCTTTATAGGCGGCATGGCGTTAGGAAGACATGAGACCTTGCAAAATTTCTTTATCTTATTCTTAAAAAATGAAGATAGAAATGACTGGGAGTATAGATCAGTGCTAGTTTTTGCCAAGATGTGTGAGGTTCTTAGGTTCAGTCCCCAGCACTGAACAAAACAAGAACAATAACAAATAAACACAGAAGTAGATGTGATAGTGTAAACCTAGGCTTCAGAAGGCTAAGGCAGGAGGGTTGTGAATTCAAGGCCAAAAAGGATAACATAGAGAATTCTAGGCCAGACTGGGCTATACTGGACTCTGTCTCAAAATGAAGATGGAAGTGGAAATAAAATGAAGAAATAAAGATGGAGTTGTTTGGTAACTATCCTGCATCTGGAAGAAGCCCAGTAATGTTAGTTAAGGATGACCATAGATAGAGTGAGCTTGAGTGGACACAAGAGACTGACAGGGTCTGTTGCTTTATTTTCACAGATGAGATTTCAAGTTTAAGCTCCTGAGAAAACCAGGACAGGAATTTAGGTTACTCAACTACCAGATTAGTGTTTCTTTGTTATTTTACAGGATCTGTCCCCATTTCTGTGGGTATAAAATGAGGTCTAATTTGTAAGGTGTCACTCAAATAAGGAAAAAGCATCACTCTTAGAATGGATAATAATAATAATGTTGGACTTTAGGTTTGATAGTGACACAGGATAAAGATGTTTAAAAAAAACAAAGTTCAAAGTAATAGGTTGGGAGTAGAAAGGCAAGGGACCAGTTAGGTGTCTGCATCCTACTGTTTGCTCTGGAACTTATGGGAAGAAATTATTTCGAGACAGCATTTACAACACAAAGAAACCATGGTGACATCAGAGCCCTTTAATTTTTAAGCTGAGTTCTTGTAACCCCACCACCACCACCACTCTGTTTGTTTTCCTTTTGCTTTCTCTCATTATGTAACGATATTTGGAAAGGAACTACTTGGCTCAGTTTTGTAGTGAAGAAAAAGAAAAAAAAAAAAAAGGTATACCTTCTGTAAGCCAGAGTTGGTCCAAATAAGATCAACCCCCACCGTGTGTGGCAACTACAATCCAGACCATTTTTTAAACTTTATAATATCAACATGGTGCTCAGTGTTTACATTTTAAAGTCCCGATAAGATCAACTATACTTTCAGATTGCAGTGGACCAGAAAAGATCTTGTTTCTTCGAAATTCCATGATCAGAACTGAGGACACACCACACACGCATGCACACGCGTGCACACACACACACATTGTATGTAAGTTGTGCAAATACCTATCTGTACACACACATCACTTATAATATGTGGCATTGCTGTAAAAGGAGTATGCCTTTGAAAGGTCCCATTCTCATAGCAGTCCTGCTTTAAAAGACTAGTCTGTGTGCGAGGCTATTCCTGCATTTGTAGGAATAGCTCACCATTAGTTTTCTTTATCAATGGACTTTGTGAATGCAGCCAACAGAGGGAAAGGTTGATGTGTACACAAAGATATGAGAGGATACTCAAGCAAAAGATGAATTGGGGCCACTGTACTCTAAAAAAAGTCATGACTAATTCCATCTGTGATTCTGATTACCAAATTCCAAATCTTCCCAAGTTTTAACATGACAAGCATCTGCACAGCAGCCTACTACCGCTTGACTAACTCAGAAGTATTTTGCTTTTGTTAAGGATTCTTTTCTGCAATGTCCCTTGCTGATCTTGGTCTGGGACAATCTGTGCTGGAGTGACCCTCTGATCAGAGCCTTTTTGAGAAGCTCCAACCTCTGGGTCTGCAATATCTCAATGCAACATCTCAGATTTTATAATACAATGTTATAATGTGTGATTTTTAAGAAATTTACTTTTAGAATGGCCTCTGCAAAATGGATATAGTTCTGGTTCTGCTTTTGCTGTAGAGCATCTTCTCTGGTTATATGTGTAGTAAGGATCATGTTTGCACACCTTAGAGATGTTGCCATATGGTCACTCCTTCATTGGCATGCATCATGTGCCTCCTGACTCGCTACTGCACTCCAGGTTGTATTCTAGGTGTTTGGGATATATGGTTGCAGAAAGCAAAGTTGACTAACTCATATAATCTATTGGGATATAAAATAAGATCGATAGATATAATCTCATTAACAGAACTTTTATGCAAAGACTTGAGGTCTGAGAGGAAGTCTGACATTTGAATACACAGAAAGGTTATTCCAGGCAGCTGGAACAGTCATTGCAAAGCACAGAGGAAAGTGAACATTTTTCTTGGCCTCTACCCTAATTCCTGGGACCCATGAATAGATGACTTTACCCTGTTAGAGGGACATTGAGATAGGTTCAGGTTAAAGATGTTACACTGGGGAGGTCACTCTGGATCAACCAGGTCAGTCCAAAGTCATCACAGGCATCCCTATGCTAAGGACTATGGATGGAGCAGAAAAAAAGATAGCTTTCCTTAAGACAACAGAAATGCACCAGCCATTTATTATGAACAGTGGCTGGAGTCTACATAATCCAGACAGGACAATATGGGATTTTCTTCTCACTGCTGAATTCCAGGTCTTCCTACCCAACCCCATCTTCCTCCAGATAAAAGCCACTGGGCATCAGGCCTTTGATGTCCAGAGGAGGAGATGAGGAGAGAGAAACAACTAAGGAAGCTAAAGAGATGTGGCTATTGTCTTTGCAGATGAAAAGGAGATGCAACAAAAACATGGGACTCAAGAAACTAGCAAAAGCAATGAAGAAGACTTTCCAACCAGCATTTCCACAGGAGCACAGCCCTGAGGATGACTTGACCAAGCCCTCTGAGACCCATGTGTGGCTTCTGACTTCTAGAGTGGAAGGCGATAGACATGGATTCTTTTAGGCCACCGTGTTTGTGTTGGACTGTTCATCTGCAGTCAGAAGTTAATGAATGAGCTCAATAAATAGTATGTTCACTCTACTGGTCAGAGAATTTTCAGATCACATTATGCTGTATGGCTCATACATGCCAGGCACTGAGCTTGCAGTGGAGACTCTGGGCTAAACACACGGTCCTCAACTTGAAAGCTATGATCTCAAAGACTGACTAAAATTTAGCATCTTCAAAATGAGTCAAAAATCTACAATTGAAAGTAAGTGCAAAGGCTGTGAGGGCTTAAGCAAGAGGAAGCAGGCACGAAAAGTCCCAAGGGGAATGATATTTTAACTAAAATGTAATGACTGTTAATAATTACTCTGACAAAGATGGGAGACGTAACGTTGTAAACATAGGTAATGTCAAGGTCGGAGAGTCACTAACAAGCTTGACATAGCCAGAGAATTGTGAGTAGTTCGGGACTCACTGGGAAGTAAAATGAGATGTGCCAGAAGCTTAATTCCTATATCTGGACGAGGAATGGCCTTTAGAAAATGAAAGTGTTACCACTGATTTAGTGTTACCACTAACATCTCTTACCTGTCATAAGATGCAGACTTTAGGAATACAATTTGGAAAGGTTTACTAAATTTGACAGACACATTCATCTAAACAAGGCCCACCAGTTTTGCTTTAAGGTGAATGTGTATTTTGTGGAGAGGATGTTTTAACTAGTTTATTTATTTATTTATTTATTTATTTATTTATTTATTTATTTATTTATTTATTTATTTATTTAGACTCAGAGCTTCATGTAGCTTAGGCCGGCCTGGGACTTGCTATGTAGCCAAGGGTGCTCTTCAATTTCTGATCCTCCTGTCTCCACCTCCTGAGTGCTGGGGTTACAGACATGTACTATCATACTTGGTTTTATGTGGTGCCGGGGGGTCAAAGCCAGGGCTTCACACACTCCCCCAACTGAGCTACATCTCAGCCTCAAGGTTTATTACTAAAATTCACACTTGCCATGCAAAAGCAAGCACTAAAAATGCCATATCAGGTTTATACAAAGAAGTTGGGGAAAAATACTCTGTGACACAAAATTAAGTAGGACCCTGGTTAAAAAAAATGAGTTTCATATGCTGACGATTAAGAATTTAAAAAATACTATAATAAGTATCCATGTTGGGGCTGGAAGTATATTTCAGCTGGCAGAGTACTGACTTAGAATGTATGATGCTCTGGTTCCATAAAACTAGGGGTGGTAGTGTACTCCTGTAATCCTAGCATTTGGGAGGTGGTAGCAGAAGGATTTTGGAGACTAAGATCATTCTCAGATACACAGCAAGTTCAAGGCCAACCTGGGCTATACAGATTCTGTCTCAGAAATCAAAATCTGCGTTACCTTGAAAAAGACCTGCTGTCATCTTGTAAGGAAGTGAGCCCCGAGGCGGGTGGTTATTTCACAACAACATGGGCGTGCACAGAGATCTAGCACAGATTTGAGGTATTGTGTGTGTGAGAGAGATTTTATATTCCTACATGGTTGTGTTCAGCTGGGTGAAGTTTCCTGTGTCTCCTAATACTTCTTGCAGATAAAATCATGCATGAGCAAATGAAAAACCCTGCATCAAGCTCAAATTTCTATGAGCTGCATTTTAATAGGTTGGCATTTCACAGCTAATACAACAGCAGGGGGATCTACATAGGGCGTTTCTATCGCTCCCCAAAGATCCTCTTGTTTCTGTCTCCATCAACAGCTCTTTAATTCCAGGAACAATAGCTGCTCTGGTTTCTACTCTTGCCCTTTCAGGGCCATCCTGTGCTGCATGGAGTCATGCAATCTCATGTGGTTTGGACCTGGCTTCTTTTACTCCAAAGTCTTCGAGGTTCCTTCCTACTGCTGCCTTTAGTAATTCCTTCGACAGCTAAGGAGCATTCTGCTATGTGAATACATAGTAACTTGTGTTCCCGTATTTCTCAGTGGTGGTCATTATGGTAGTTTTCAGTTGGGATTATCCTACTAAAAGCTCCAGTGAATGCTTTTTGCACTCCTGTTTGTCTGTAATAAGTTTTCATTTCCCTTTGGCAAATACATATAAAGTAAAGGTGCTAAATTATAGCGGAAGTATATGGACAATTTTATGTAGAAAAAAAAATGGCCAGACAGGTTTCAGAAGAATATGCATCTCTTCATACTTCTATCAGTAGCTGCTCCACTACCCAGCAATACCTGATATGGTTTTCCAGCCCTCCTACTAGGTGCCCTGTGGTGACACATTATGACTGCCAGGAGCATTTCTTGGATAATAATGTTATTGAATACCTTTCCTGTGCCAAACGGCCATTCATATGGCTTCCTTTGTAAGGTACCTTGCATTCATTTTATTGGTTGTTTAGCACTATTTCTTTATATTTCATACTTTCCTGGGTCCCTTTTAGAAATATGTACATATCCCCAAATCATGAATGTATTTTTTTTATATCTGTGTGTGTGTGTGTGTGTGTGTGTGTGTGTGTGTGTGTGTGTGTACACACGCGCGTGTGACAGGGAGCACAAGCAGTGTCTGTCCTCTTCAATTTCCACTGTGTTGGAGTCTCCTGTGGCTCACTACTGTGCATACTGTGCATGTCATGCTAGCTGGCCCATAAGCTTCTGTGGATTCTCCTGCCTCTGCTCTCTGCTTCTCATCTTGTAAGACACCACTCTATCCAGCTTTGTGTGCTTTCCGGGGACTGGAACCTAAAAATTGCTCCACCCACTGAGCCATCCCTGATAAAGTCTAACATTTATCACTGCTGTATCATTTGGTCTTTATGACTCTCGTTAATGTTTATATAGAATATAAGACCTGAGTTTGGGTTCCTCTCCCTTCCTCATCCTCACAAAGACAGGCAATTATTGTGGTATTATTTGTTGAAAATAATGTCCTTTCCCATTCAGTTATTTTAATTTCTTATTTTAAATGAGATCATACAAAGTGGGTACATTTCTTACTTATCAATGTACTTGTTAATCTTCTTTTGTTTTGTTTTGTTTTTCAAGACAGGTTTTCTCTGTGCAGTTTTGGTGCATGTCCTGGATCTCACTCTGTAGACCAGGCTGGCCTTGAACTCGCAGAAATCCACCTGGTTTTGCCTCCTCAGTGCTGGGATTAAAGGTGTGGGCCACCGTCACCTAGTGTACTTATTAATCTTTAAGACCATGCTGTCCTTCAGACTTTGATTGCTAATATTGTAAATTTAATTGATTTTGTGTACTTCATGATAACTTATTAACTTTATATATTTTTTGGATTCCTTAGAATTCTCTGTGTGTACTGTGCACAATGCAAGACAGTTTTGCTTTTGTCTTTTCAGTCAGTCCTTGCAATCTTTCTCCCTTTTCTTTTCTTTCTTTTTCTTTTCTTTTTTGGGAGGGGGTTGTTTTATTTTATTTTGTTTTGCTTTGCTTTGCTTGAAACAGGGTCTCTCTATAGCCCTGGCTGTCCTGGAACTCACTATGTAGACCATGCTGACCTCCAACTCACAGAGGTTCACCTGCCTCTGCCTCAGAGTGCTGGGGCTAATGGTGTGCGCCACCACCTTGGGTGCCCTTCATTTCCTGATGTTGTCTTCCTGTACTAGCTAGGACCTCCAGCGCAAAGATTGCAGGAAGAGTGAGAAGATGAGCATCTAGCGCTGCTGAGTCCTAAGGAGAGGGAACTTGTTTAGGTCAGTATTTGGATTAAATGTGACGTCACCTATAGTTTTGAAAATAAATGTCAGGTTAAAGTTTATATCCATGTCTAATTCCCCCCGATAGTTACTGTTTTGATAATAACTGACAAGATAATAAAATGATTTGTATCTTATCTTTCCAGTCTGTAGATAAACATAGATTTTATTTTAAATGTTAAAAAAACCCACAATTCTGGGAGAGCCCCTCATTGCATTGATCTGTTTATGTATTGCTGAATTTGAGTTGATTGTTTTTCCCTGTGTTTGTGTTAATGAGAGATATTAATTGGTAGTGTTCATAATATTTTTGAATGGTTTGGTATCAAGATGGTTTCTATATTTAGAAATGTTCCATCTTTGGTATGTCTGAAAAGTTCACAGTATATACAATTATTTCTTCCTTAATTATTTGATGGAATTTACCAGTGGAGCTATCCTTGTTTGGAGTCTTTGTGGAAAGGCTTGAAGAGTTTAAGTCAGTCTTTATTTCTTATTTTTGATAATTTCGTACATTAGTACTGTGTTTATATCATTTTTACTCCACCATCTCCACCTCCAGCTCCTTCCATGGTCTCTCTACTCTCTCTCAAATTCATGATCTCTTCCTCTTCAATCATTAAATCATTATAGTTACACACACACACACACACACACACACACACACACACACACACACACGCCCCACTGAATACACTTACTGTTGCTCATATGTATATGTTTTTAGGGCTGACCAGTTGGGATTTCATAACCTATCAGAGGACTCATCCCTGAAGGACTGATTCATTCTCTCTCTCTCTCTCTCTCTCTCTCTCTCTCTCTCTCTCTCTCTCTCTCTCTCTCTCTCTCTCGGCAGCCATTAATTAATTGCCTTGCAGCTCTTCATTTAGGGGTGGAGCCCTGTGAGATTTCTTCCACAGAGGCTGGCATTCCAACTGGAACTGCCATTTCTGCAGATCTTGTTGAGGCAACCATATTGTTAAGTTTTCATGGTGCATCTTTCCTTCATATAGAGAAGACACAATCTTACAGCAGATGCCCTGGCTCTCCACATCTTTATGCCTTATCAGGTACTTTACCTTAGTACAGGCTGCCTTGAATTAAAATCAGCCCACCCCATCACAAGGAACACAAATATTTATCATGCTTTTGTCTCCTAATCTTCACACATTTCCTCTCTACATGTTATTAAAAAAGTCCAAATTATTGTTACTGTTTTTTTCTTTAAACAATGCATGATTTTTATAAGAAATTAAAGAACAAAGCGTGGCTTATATTTACCCATGTTGTTACTGTTCTCAGAGATTTTCATTCCTTTGTGTAAATCTGAATTTGAATCTGAAATCTGGTGTTTATTTTTATTTTTTTATTTTTTTGCAGCTTAAAAGCTTCCCTTATCATTTCTTTTACTGTAGAGCAGGTGTGCTGGTGACACAGTCTTAGCTTTTTGTTTTTAAGAAATATTTCACACTGCGTATAGAACTCTGTTGGCTGTTTCTCCTTCTGTCATTTAAAATCTGTTGATTTGAGGAAGTGGAGGAAGCCCTAGTAAGTCAAATCCTGAGTGAATGCTCTTGACATAGGTATGAGGATGTCAAGGCCTCAGACACATGGAGAAAATGGGAAATCCTTCCCCTTAGGGTGATGCTCACAGGTAAACAGTGAAGTCTTTCTCAGAGGAACAGTCGTGACTGTTGACAATATGTGCAGGAAATGCCCACCACAGCTTTTCTCCACTGTATATTCATGACCTAAGACTGTTTCCTTATAGACCCTACTCCTACTGAGATTAACTAAATCTGTTTCCTTGATCCATCTGTACACCATAAACCCTGCCTCCTTGATGTAATAACCCCACCCCCTTGTTCAACTGTATGCAATAACCTGGCCTCTAGTAAACACACTGAATTTCTGTGGTGCTGAGGTTTCTTGTTGGGGTCCACTGGATTGAAGCTTTTCTGTATGTTCATCTGTCTGTTTTTTTCTTCCTTACTTTGGCTAACCCAGTTATGTCCATCTCTGGAGCTGTTCAGGATCCCTCAGTCTATTGTCTTCTGACTTCAATTGGACATGAAGTCACTAGTTTTTCTTAGGATGTAGTCATTTTCTCTGGCCTTTTAGACATTTTTACTATTACTGATCTTTGCTATTGAATGATGATGCGTCCTAAAGTAGATTTCCCTGGAATTATCCTCTTTGGGATTAATTAAGCTTCTAAGATCTCAGAATTGATATTTTTCTCAAATTTAGAGAACTCTCGATGATTTTGCTTTGAGAAAACATCTCTCTTCCTGGCGCTGCAATTTAAGAGTAAAATTAAATCTTGTCAGAGGCCAGTGAAGCCTAACATTTTGGCTTCCCCCCACCCAGCCCCCACTTGTTAGTTTGGATAGTTTCTAGTGTGTGTGTGTGTGTGTGTGTGTGTGTGTGTGTGTGTGTGTGTGTGTATTCAAATCAATTTATCTTTTCTTCTGATGATAACCTCATCCAGTGACTTTTCCATTTCATGTATTCCCTTTCTGGTTTGGCAGAAGGTCTAGGTTTTGTCTTTGATCCCTTCCTATTCTTTTTTTATGATACTTCCAGTCTGCATTGTTTCTCTACTTGTTATTATACATTGTGTTTTTCTTGACAACTGGGCATATTGACAGTAGCTGTTTTAATGCTCATGTCTTTTAAATCCATTCCTATCGTCACTTCTGGGTCTGTTTCTATTGACTGGTTTTCCTTCTGGCTACAGTCTGTATGTGCGGAATCATTTCTGATTTGATGCTGAGGGCTATAGATCTGAATGTTGCTCAGTGTCTGGATTTTGTTATCTTCTTTAACAGTGTTGAGTTCTATTCTGGAAGGTAGTGAAAGAGAGTCATCTTGATTCTGAGTCTTGTTTTTGAAATTATGTTAGAGATGCTTTAGAATCTTCTTTGGAAACAATTTTTCCCTAAGGAATGGCTTTTCTAATTTCTCTAATCAACACTGTGGGGGCTTAATAAGACCTCTACTCTGTGGATAGTTGAACATGGGATGCCCCTCACCCTCCTTTCACATCTAGCACTTGTTGTAGTCAGAGTTCCTCACTAGTTTTTTTTTGTTGTTGTTCCAATCATCAAAAATCTTTTTTTTTTTTTTTGGTTTTTTCGAGACAGGGTTTCTCTGTGTAGCTTTGCGCCTTTCCTGGAGCTCACTTGGTAGCCCAGGCTGGCCTCGAACTCACAGAGATCCGCCTGCCTCTGCCTCCCGAGTGCTGGGATTAAAGGCGTGCGCCACCACGCCCGGCCAATCATCAAAAATCTTAAAATGCCCATTTAATACATTTTGTTCAGTCTTATTTGTGACAGGTAGCCTCATTTGGAGATAAGAACACAAACATGTGCATGTAAAAAAAATGAGGTTTCATTCAGCCATCACTTAGTCTTGTGCTATTTTCACTTAACATGGAATTTCCTTCTGAAGAGAAGGTTGTTATTCACCTGAGGTAGAATAATTCTGTTGATGGGGGCACTAAGTAGAGCCAATTAGATCCTAATAGCCCTGACAGACTTTATGTGAAATGCAATGTGAAGTGAGTTTTCTCTTTGAATTCAAAAGGTTGATTTAGAAAGGACCCTATTCTCAGTATCTGAGACACTAGCTGGAGTATCCTGATCAATGGAACAAGTGAATCTCTTTCATTCACCTGTATTCATCCATGTTACTGAATAATTAGCTTGTACGCAACTAGAACAATGACAAAGGCCATTATTTTGAACCACATACTACCTGGTACTATTGTGAACCTGATTTCTATCATAAGTGAGTCTAGACAAATATATTAAATAAGTAGAACTGTTTAGCAGTGTGTTTTAAGGGTTCTTTTGGTATAAGTTGCACGTAAGCTTTGTGAATTCTGAGTACCTAGTGGTAGCCTAGATTTCTTAGAATTTATACTCAAAACCAAGGTTGTAAACACGTGACTTTCTTAATAAAATAAATATGAACATTCATTTAGAGTTGTTAATTTTCTGAGCATACAGTAGATACATTTTTATTTTTGGTGGACCAGGGAAACATTAATGTCAGTGCCTTGGACATAGTAGGCAAGCACTCTACTACTGAGTTACACCTGCAGCCCAACTGTGTTTTTAGGACCAAGTAATATGTTAAGTGAACTATTCTAGGCACAGAATGGAGTATATTCTAGAGAAAGCCTATGCCTTGCTATGATGTAAATATAAACAACCATATTTATTAAATAGTGCACAAATGAAGAGTTTGAAAAACTGCCTTTCAATCTTCTATTCTTGAAACATGGAAGCCGTTACCCACCGAATGTATCACCTAGCCAATTAGGAAACATTTTCCTCCAGAAGTGAAACTAGGTCTGGGGGTGTAGCTCAGTGGTAGAGTGCTTTCCTAGAAGCTTCCAAGCTTGGGGCTCAAGTCTCAGCATAGAGAGGGGAAATGAAGCTTAGTAGTATTGCTGCATATTATACCTGTTGGCCTTAAAGTCAACCTTGGCTGTTAGTGAACAGTGTGGGTTTGTTTCAACCCTTCTCCTCCTTCTTCTCCTCCTCCTCTTCCTCTGTATCCTTCTTGTCTCCTTCTTCCTCCTCCAACACCTCCAACCCTAACTTCATTTAACCTATGTAATGGATGAAGGAGTTTTACTCTCAGAAATAGTTTCCCCTAATAACACATAGATTGGCTGTCAGTCAGTGTGTATCTCCTAAGCCTCCTTGTTAAGCACCTGGTTAATTTTCCACTTCAGTGGGTAGTGTATTGCATCACATACACCTAAGGATCTGAACAGCAGACTACAAGACACTGAAGATTTCTCATCAGAAACATCTGTCAGGTTCTTAATATTTTTTTTTTGGTTTTTTCGAGACAGGGTTTCTCTGTGTAGCTTTGCGCCTTTCCTGGAACTCGCTTTGGAGACCAGGCTGGCCTCGAACTCACAGAGATCCGCCTGGCTTTGCCTCCCGAGTGCTGGGATTAAAGGTGTGCGCCACCACCGCCCGGCTAGGTTCTTAATATTTTGAAGGGATTCTCAAAATTAAAAGAGAACATTTATTCTCATCGGAACTGGAACCTCTGTCTTCCTGTAGACAGGAAGTAGGGTACACTGCCTCCTAGTCACAGGCCTCCCTGACAGGGCACCTGAAATGTAAATGAGAAGCAAACACTGGTCATTTTCTGTGATCCTTGTAAAACTAAATAAAGTCCAAGTTGAATCAAGTGGTATTCTCAATGCAAGCATCCTCTTTCATCTAACATTATAGCGAGAAAACAGATCTCCTCAAATTGCATGTATGTCTGGTCTGGAGGAAACTTTCAACAGATGGCATATTGTAGACAAAATGAACATGTGTCTTTAGTATTTAACACTTACTTTATGGGTAATTAGGTCCAGATTTCTCAAATATAATCATAGGTATATTAAATATAACAAGTATAGATGAAATATATATCCTTCCCTTTTATTGTTAGTAAAACAATAGATGCAAAATACTATTTCCTTTTATATTAAATATAACAACTTTAAGAACAAATATATGTTCTTTCTGAAATAACTCCATGATATCTGAACATACATGTATATATACGTAGTTGAAGTGTGTACATACATGCATGAAAATATAAATGGGTGGATTTTAAAATTCTGCTAAATATTTGTTTGTCCTTGAAGCTCATATATGCAGGATATGTTATCACAAAATGAAAAAAATACAGTTAAGTGAAATGTAGTAGTTTTAGTAGACAGTTTCATTTGTATGATTTCATTTAGCTAATTTTTTCCATAAAATTGACCAATTGTTTTGACATAAGATAGACGTTTTGAAGAAATGTGTTTGCTTATAATTGTTAAGTGATTAACTTTGTAAGTAGCATATGTTAATTTTATATTTTAAACATTCTGGACTCCTAAAAGACAACTTGTGAAGTTATGCATGCTGCTGTCGCATAAGGACTTACTGGAATCAGCCAGAGCAAGATGACAGCAGCAGAGGTCTTTAGGACAATGAGCAACAGAATTACTCCAGTTTCATGTACAGAAGAGAGCAACCTTGAGACCCTCCAAAATCCATAGATCCTAAGGAGGTAAGAACTATGTAAAAACATCGGAATCAAGTAAGTGTGATGTTTTCCTTTGGGAATATTTTATTCAGAAAAATAAAGATATTTCCAAGAAAATAAAAGGAGAAGCTGACAGGAAAACCCAAACATCTTTGAAAATACCAGGATATAACTTCAAGAGTGGCACTCACCACACAGTGCACAGACACACAGAAGACACATTGTGTCCACTTAGATTCCCGTCACTCATTTCAAAAATTAACATTTTGATAATGTTCTTTGATTTTAAAAGTATTATCCCTTAGTGCTGGACAAATGGCTCAGTGGTTAGTAACACCTTTCTCTCTTCCAGAAGATCTGAGTTTGTGTCCCACTGTCCACATTGGGTCTCTGACAACTTGTTGTAATTCCAACTCTAGGGGATCTGACATTCTCTTCTAGCCTTCGGAAGTACCCACATACATGTATCATGTACATACAAGGACATGCACACAGGTATACATATAACATACACATACAGAGACATATACACAAACAAAAAGAAACACTTGAAAACACTACTTATAAATCATATGCTAATCTGCATAGCATCTTAAGTCACATAGAAGCTATGAAGACATATTAGAGTCCTTTTACTTCATCCACAGTCCATAGCAAACATAGGCCCGGCTCAATTAAAATATTTTACTTACTACTATCTATAAATAATATCTATAAATATTATCTATATTTATAGTATAAATAGTATCTATAAATAATAGTTTTCAATCAGTTTCTATCTTCTCATTTTTAGGAGCTGCTCAACAGTGTTAAAATATGGTGATTATTATCAGTATTTGTGGATATTCATATACACATATACCAGCCATCCATATTTGCCTAGAACTGAGATATCTTCTGTATATGTGACTTGGAGTCTGAAATCCAGGAGCTTCATAACAAATCAGGATGGAGGAGGATTGGATACTCCTGAGTGAAGGATGCTACCCGGACTGTGTGATACAGGTGCAGCCATGTTTACTGAGGGCTTAAATGTAAAGCATGGTGTCCAACATTCAACTTTTGCCTTTTTCATTTAATCCTCATGATAGTTCCTGGTGGTGGGTGGTAAATTATCTTCATTTTAGAGATCAATACATAAACTGAGGCATAGTCAATGTAACACAGACTTAACAAGTGTGCATTGAATAAGCCACAATATATGTCCTTTTAGTACATTTATGTTTGTCTTAGACTCTTGCTATAGTACAGCCTATGGAGCATCAGTTTATAATAGGCTTGATAAATGAGTGAAAGAAAGGCAAAATTTAAGGATAACTGTTGCCGAAGGGAAGGACCAGCCTTAGTAATAACACTCCTTTACTCCAGTGAAATTGACTATTCTTAGGAAATGAAGATGAATGAAGGTAAAGGCTGGAGAGAAAGCTCAGAGGTTAAGAGCCTTTACTACCTTTGCAGAGGGCCTGGGTTCAATTCCCAGTACTCAGGTTGGGTGGCTCAAAACTATCTATCCCTCTAGCTCCAGGGGATTTGATGTCCTTGTGTGAGGGCATGAAAGAAAGATAGATCTATGCATAAAATAAATCTTTCAACTGAAAAGCGTATCTTTCTTAAGGGGAGGACCTGGCAGATGGGCGGGGAGGAGAACTCAGGTTCAGTGAGTCATGGAAGTGAGACTTGCAAGTGATGAAAAGGAGCCATGGAAGACTGGAGGAGAGCAGCAGGCTGAGGGTGGAAGTGCATGTGCTCCTCTGCTGTACACAGGCCCAGTGCTTTCGGAGTCAGAACGCTGTGGGCTGGCTCCTCTGCTGTTCAGCTTCCCCTCGAGACCTAGCAGGAGCTCGTGCTTTAGCTTGACAACTGAGGGCTTAATGCTATGTACAGGTTATGAATTATTCTCCATGAGTGGTTTTCAACCTTCCTAATGCTGCAACCCTTCAATATAGATCCTCATGTTGTGGTGACCTCCAACCATAGCATTATTTTCACTGCTACTTCATAACTATTTTTTGCTACTGTTATGAATTATAATGTAAATATTTTTGGAGATAGAGGTTTGCCAAAAGGTCACGACCTACAGATTGAAAACCACTGTTTTAGATGACTACTTAATTGGGTAGCAGAGCTGGCAAGAAAAAAATTTAAGAGCTACTTAGTGTATTTAATTTGACATATAGTATTTGATTGTGTGTGTGTGTGTGTGTGTGTGTGTGTGCGTGCATGTCTGAGTACAGGTGACCTTGAAGTCCAGAAAGAGGCTGGATGCTGGCACCATGCTCAGCAGCAACTTGCTCTTAACTGCTGAGTCATTTCTCCAGTCCCCACAAGAAAACATCCTTCATGGAAAATGGAGCTTTTCACCCTCAAGCCTGATAGAGGCTTGACCCCACCCTTGTATATGGAGTTCTGCTCTCTGCCGTGGCTGTCAGCCTATCAAGCATGAACTGCTAAGAAATGGGTTTGAGGAAACACTAAGCTAGATTAGCTTTACCCGTCTCTTCTATTCCTTCAATATACTCAACCAGATGACTGATATTTTCTAGGTTAAATTACAAAAAAAAAAAACAAAGGAAGTAATAAATGAATAAATAGAATATGACAGATGTAGTGGAATATTCTTATTGGCATACACTCATTGCACAAAGTGGATTTCATAAAGGCATTCATTTTCATTCAGATACATCATGTTCTTTGACCTTATTCCATATTCATCCCCGTTTATTCTCTCTTATCTTCCTCCACACTTCTGCTAGTCTCTTTCCTTTTCCCAAATAGTCCATTTTCTATCATCACACACACACACACACACACACACACACACACACACACACACACACACACACACATCTAGGATCCATACATAAAAGAAAACATAATATTTGTCTTTCTAAGCTTGGCTTATTTTGCTGAAGATAATTATCTCCAGTTCTATCCACTATTCTGATGATACAAGTCCATTCTTCTTTGTGGGTTGAATAAACACATGGTGGATATATTTCCTTCTCTGTTCATCCGTGTTTCCAAACTTGGCTAGATACAATGAAATAGGACTCAGCATCGAAGAAGAAGGAAATTCTGACACACACATGAATGAAGCTGGGTGACATTATTCTAAGTAAAATATGAAGTCAGTTACAGAGGGACAGATACTGTAGGACACCATTAGTATGAGTTGCTTGTCTTGGACACATTCATTGGGACAAGGTGAAACCAGCTGCTGAAGGATGAGGACGTAGGAAGTTATTGATTCCTGGATACCGTGTTTCTGTTAGAGAGGCAGGAATTTTGGAGATGGTTGGTTTGGTGGTAGGACAACAGTTAGGATACATTTAATGCCAATGAACTGTGCACTTGAGAATGGTCACATGTTATGTGGATTTCACCGAACTTTCAAAGAAATAGGAGAAGAGGAGCCCAAGTCTGTAAGTGTGCACTGTTTCCAGTTTGATCTTGTTCTGACAATGGCTGGCTAAACAGTTAAGCAACTTCCGTGGTGGACTGGGTTTTCATTATTGTTGTTTGTTTGCTTGTATTTTCACATTTCTCATCTGTAAAATGGGTATGTGTTCTTCCTCTTATGAAATTTTTTTTTCTTTTGAAATGTCTTTGTTTGTCTTCTAATGAAACCCAAGTGATTAAGACTGTCTCGTCTCTTCTTTATCGGCTTCTCCAATCTCAAAAGGTTAGAGTGTTTGATCACAGACCCTGAACCTGGCACAGGGTCAGACTTGACCTGTGGCACTTAGGCACCATGGAAGGTGGCTGCAGGGCAGGGCTAGGTAATGTAGAAGCTCCCCTGAAGCTCACACTTGTGTCCCCTCATGACCAGGACAATTTACAAAGAGCCTTCTCTTCCCTGCTGAAAGACTAAAAAGAGTTGGTGTGTTAGTTATATTTTGTGTCTATGATGATACACCGCGACCTAAAGTCATTTATGGAAGAGTTTCTTTGGGTACATGGTTCCATAATAGCTGTAGATGGTGTCTTCAAGCACGCACAGTGAGCAGAACAGTGGAAGTGGGATTAGCTGTAAACTCTCAAAGCCTGCCCTCAATGACTCGCTCCAGTGAGGCTCCACCTTCAAAGGCTTCCTACAACCTTCCAAAATAACACCACCAATATGTGAGCCTGTGGGGAGCATTTCTTACTCAAACCTCCACAGTTGGGGATTCTTTTGGAACTACTGATTTTACTCATCTGATGTATTTTACTTTAAGAAAAAAAAAAAACAACAGTTCAAGTCTCTGCACCTCCTTCCCAGAGTGATGCTTGGTTGAGAAATAGAAGCAACTAGTGAGGATACAAAAGATGTTGGTTAGCAATTTTGGAACTAGGAAGGTGTGATAATAAATTTCTTCTATGTTATCCAGTAGCTGTGGGTTCTTGTCTATCATGTAACTAAAATCCCCCCCCCCTTTTTTTTTCTTTTGAGGCAGAATCTCACTATATAACCACTGTGGGCCTAGAACTCACTAAGCTGACCTCAAACTCATAAAGATCTACCTGCCTCTGCCTCCCAAGTTTGAGGATTAAGGCCTTGGCCACAATGCTCAGTGTAATTATAACTCTTAAGCCTTAATGCTCTTCACCATATACTTGCTTGAGAGGTGTGGTGCTGACTTCATCAAGCCTTAGAGCGCCCAGTGTGTAGAAAGTATTCAATTTTTGTTAACATACATTCATTAAGGTTGTGGTCCCAGTAGGAAAATTTAGGCAGAGAAGGCTGCATAAAAATGTTGTTGATGGAAATGTAAATAAATACAACCATTATTTTAAAAAAGAACATGTAGAGGCATGAAAAATTAAAAATATTTCTACCATATGATTTAGCAATGTCACAATGTAACAAATACTAAAGGGAATTGAGATCAGGACATCCAAGGGATACCTATCCTCTGAGGTTTTCTGTCCCACTCTTCGGGGTAGCCAAGACACAGAGTTGACCTGAGTGTTTGATCAGCAGATGGAGGGACATGGAAAATGTACTGCAAATGCACAATGGAATGCCATTCAAACTTTACAAAAGAAGGAAAGTGCAATATCATTGACTACATTGATGAATCTGGAGAACATTATGCTAAGTGAAATAAGTAACACATAGAGTGACAAACACAGTAAAAATCTCACTTCTATGCAAAATACAAAAAAGTAGAACTCATGCAAGCAAAGTAGAATAGCAGTTACTAGGGACTTGAGAAGGAGAATTAAAAAATTCTTTCTCCGTATTTGTTCCAGACTCCTTTTTATGACTAATGATCTTTAAACACATATGGGACCAACCACTGTGGATTTGGTCTGTGTCTTCAGCTCCCTAATGCTGTTCTTCCTTTTCTTCCCCTTTCTTTAAAATGAACCCTGTGCTTCACATTCTTCCTCCTCGAAAAGTGCTACCAAAGGCTGTGATGAGTCACAGCAGCCTGGCTAAAGAATGATCAACATAAAATATCCCTATATAATCCAGTCCCACATGATGCTCACCATGAATTATTCATACAATCTGATGAGGACACCGAGCGCATTTGTAGTCAAATAGCTTGTCTCCAAACGATGAGCCACACATCTGAAACAGATCACCATGCTCTCACTTGCAGATGGGGGACAAGGGCCTGGGAAAGCACAATGACTGAGCAGTACAGAGTAAGCAATGAGGAATGTAACATTAAATACTAACACCAGAGCTCAAAACTGAGTAGTAAATTTCTACCCACCCCCTTTCCTGTCCCTAATTTCCTGTAGGATGTATGAGTTTATTTTTAAGAAATGTGCACAGGTGGAAGGAAAACACACATATGAGGACTTTTATTAACCCAACTGTGCTCAAATTCAGCTGCTGCTATACCAACAAAGTGTAAGCTAAGGCAGTATCTACACTCTGCTTCTTAATTTGGCATGCATGGCCCTTTGTGACTCAGTCCCACCCAACTTTGTCAGCATTAGCTGGCCCACCTACTCTCTAACTGAAAACTGAAACCTCAAGTAACATTTTTACTAAACTCTCTCCAACCCTGTATCTTTGCCATTACTCCAACACCCTTCTCTTCCCACCTTATTTCCTCATCCTTTGGTCCAAGCATTCATTCTTCCAGGAATACTTTTCATCTTTCCTTCATCCCTCTTTGAGTACCCAATATAAGATGGCTATTACAGTCAGAGAGCATCTATGATGGTCAATTTTCATTGGCAGCTTTACACAGTCTAGAATCACCCAAAAAAGGAGTCCCCATGAGGAACTGTCTAGATCAGGTTGGCCTGTGAGCATGTCTATGGGGAACTGTCTTGATTGCATTAATTAAGGTGTGAAGACTCATCCATTGTGGGCAGTGCCAATCCTTTGGTTTGGGTCTTGGACTATGTAAAAGTGGAGAATGTGAGCTGAACACTAGCATACATAGATTCATTGCTCTGCTATTGACTATGCATGTAATATGACTAGCTACTTCAAGTTCCTGGGTCTTGACTTTCCTGTAGTGACTGACTGTAATCTGGAATTGTGAGACAAATAGGCCTTTCTCCCTTAAGTTACTTTTGCTAGAATATCTTTTCACAGCAACAGAAAAGAAGTAAGATAGCACCTCACATCTTACATGACTCCCATTGCCTACTCCCATGTCAACTTTCCTCACTAGGCCCTCAGCTCCTTTGAAGGGCTGGAGTTTAAACACATAGCTGAGTGAATGAACTGTATTATTATCTATGTAAAATTCCCATGCTAAACTTTTTTAGTTTAGTGTCTTCCATTTTTTAAAAGAACTTCTGATGGACATAAGTAAAACAAAATGCCAGGGCTAGAGAGATGGCTCAGAGGTTAAGAGCCTTTGCTGCTCTTACAGAGAACCAGACTTTGGTTCTCAGCACCTACCTGGTACCTTACAACTGCTCAAAACATCAGTTCTAGGTGATCAACACTTTCTTCTAGCCTCTTTGGGTTCTTGCATGTATATGGTACACATAAATTCACACACACATATACATAAAATTACACATATGAAATGTAGCACCTTAGCCACTCTTAAATATACAGGTCAGTGACATTACATGCATTCATAATGTAGAGCCATCACTGGCATTTCAGGAATCTGCACAGCTCTTCTCTGCTGAAATGGTAATGCCTTGTAATACCAGGGAGCAGCTGGGACTTTCTTTTGTCTTTGTATGCTATAGTTCAAGGTGAAGAATGAAGAAGCTAGTGTCAGATTACTAGTCTTGACCAAAAAAACCCAAACAAACATAAAATCAACCAAATCCAGGATCCTAGAATAGGGTCTTACAAAGTGAGTATGACTTCCTTAAGTGACTTGTAGGGTTGATGGATTCAGGAGCAGAGCAGGCCAGATTACTTAGTCTTTATCCACTTAAGCTGCTATAACAATACACTTGAGCCAGAGGGATGACTAAAGCACAAAACTCTCTATCTCCTACTCCTAGAGGTTGAGAAGTCCAAGAGAGTAGTTTGTTAGCTCATGGATGGGGCCACTGCTTCTTCGAAGACGCTTTGATATAGCATCGTGGTGTAGGAGAGGGAAAAGTGACAAAGAGCGTCTAGCTAGTTCCCTCGAAACTTTTTATAAGGTCCCAAACCTCCCTCATGAAGGTAGAGATTCTGTGACCTGACCTCTCCCGACTTGAATATTATCATCTTGGAGTTTCAGCCCACACATTTTTGCATGGGCACAAACCTTAAACCGTAGCAGGAGAGAAAACACACTATAATCTTATGATGACCCAAAGGAAGATAAAAATTGAGATATATGCAGATTTTATCATATGATCTCTGGGACTCTAAGACTCACCTCGCTCTCCAATCAGCACCTCATGGCATGCCAACATCTACTCCAACACTTCAGGACACACGAGACTCTTTGCTTTTTCGAACAGCCATTGTATAACAGGGCTCTGACTGTGGGAGCTTTTCTTGTTACATTGAGTTGTTATTGTCTCTGCCATTCTTCTATCTTCAGGTCACAGGGACTCACAGGAAGTTGAATTTTTTTTAGCTCACAGCACTCTGAGTTTTAGGACCCAGCTGTTAAGAGTTCTATCACTCTTTTCCCTGGTTGAAAACTTTTATGAAGACTTTTATGCTCTTCCTCACATGGTATACCTTCCAATTTCATCACTTTCATGTTTTTTTCCTTCTGAAAATCCTTCCTTTTGTCATTCTGTCCTCTAAATGTGTTCATTAGAATGAATGTATAGATTTCTTCATGCTCAGGACTTGAAAAATCTAGGGTGGAGTCATATATTTTTTTAAGTGGATAGTGGACACATTTTTCTTTTATTTTTTAAGTTCCAGTCCCTGTTTCAATATATAAGTCCCTTAATCCTTTCCTTCCTTCCTTCTTTCCCCTTTCCTTCCTTCCTTCTTTTTTCCTTTCTTCCTCACTTCCTTCTCTCTCTCCCTCCTTCCTTTTCCTGTTTTCTTTTCTATGCTTATCATATAAAAACAGCATGTTTACATGCATTTGTTACTCAAAAATTCCTTTCTCCATGTTGTCAAATTTTGTGCACCACTGAGTGAAAGTGCCCACCTCAGGCCTTATTTAAATCATAACATCAAGTACAGGCCACCATACAATTCAAGAATAAATAAACCCCAAATGAAAGCAAGGAAGAAAGGCGTTCTACACCTCATCCCAAAGCAGAAGGGAGTATCCCTTTGTTCTGAGAGTTGAAGTGAAACTGGACAGGCAGTTTGGGGCAGGATCTGTGCAAGAAGAAAAAGGTCTTATTGAATTATTCTTTTTCAGACAATACAGACAAAGCCAAAATGGGAAGAAATAAGGCATGCCTGAAACTTGGATTTATATATGCACAGAATTAATCAAGAAGAAATCGACAACTCCATTGCCTGTTATTGTTTTTATGGTTCTTCATTGAGTTTTAGTCATCTCTGTCACAGAGAAAAGTCCATAGGCTCCACAGGAAAGGTTGGCCTGACCGAAACTGTAGCAGAAACAGACGGTCATCTGATTTTAATAACAGTGTTTAAACAGAGCCGGGCTGCCATTAGTGACACCATCAACAGCTATTTATGTAGGAAGCATGGCATAGAGGCTTTCAGCCCCAAGGAATTTTTTTTCTTTCTTTCAACATTTGTGATTGTCTGTCTACATAGCAATAAAAACATCTGGATGTAAACAAATCTTTCAGTCCGTCATCCACATGGCTGGCACACACAATATAGAAAGTCAAATGTTAGGAAGGCAAAATGCAACTAGCTGAGTTTTTTAGAGCTGTAAAAGTCACCAGGTTGGAGTACTCATTTAGAGGGTGGCTACGATAGAAAACTCAGTGGGACAAAGAGGACTAATTGAAGTTCCTCAGATCTGTTAAGGCCCCATTCGGGGCCTCGCTGTTTACAAATGCACAGCCTGTCACCCCTGCCTCAGTTGAGACTACCCTTCACTCAGTGAACGGTCCCATTGGAGATCACATACTCCATCTGAGTTTTCAGGAACATGTAACAGCTTTTCACAATGTCAGCCACGCCTCTGCTTATGTACATTTGCTATGACTTTATTTTCCCCTAATTCTTGTGTCTGACAAATGTCTCCTCCTCCCATTCATCTTCTAAGACGTGTTAAAACATAAACTTTTGAGGGTGCCCTGGAAATCCTCTCTGTGCTGCATGGGGTGTTGGGGTCCACTCTCCTCTTGCAGGTACCATTTGAGATTTGTTTCCACACCCACATTATCATGTTTGTCTTATCTCTTCTGCTACAGAGCAGAAGGCGAGCCTTTCCTGACTTTGACTTCCTTGCATGGAGAATAGTGAATGGATTGTGACTGCTGTTTTATTATATTTAAATTAGTTCCAACTTAAACTTCTTGGATGAAGGTTTTTTTTTTTTTTTTTTTTTTTTTTTTTTAAAAAAAAAAACAAAAACAAAAAAAAACCTTAACAATTTGGAGTTCTTATCCAGTGTTCACATAGGTAATAGCTATAGGAATTTATTTCAACCCAATGTTGACTGGATTGCATGAATTTATTCTATCAGCTCAAAGTCACTGGCCACATAGTTCATGTTTTGGGTTTTGATGCAGTTGTATAAGACACATATTTTCCTAGTACTTCTGTTATGACTCAAAAACTACATTTCTATACATGTGTAGCTGTAACACCTGGCTTGTGAGGATGCCTAATCCTCTGTAGAATATTTCCAAATCTCTCTAGAATACATTGTACCAAAAAGATTGCAGCGACTGTTACATCCTTAATAACATTCCCAGAAGCTATCCTTGTCAAAGGTATTGAATGTCCCATCCACCAACTCAATTCTAAACATTTGAGAATTTTCATCTTTTTTTGCTTTATACTCCATTACTTGAAAAGAAAAGGAAATCCCCCAAGTTATTGTTTGTGTGTATATAGGATAGTAACTCTAGTAGTGCATATATCTGAAGTACACATATTATTTAATTGTATGTATACTCATCAATGGGGAAGAAGTATATATATTTCTGTATAAATATGTATATACATTTTTATTTAGTAAGATAGCCACAAAAATCCCAAGAGAAAATTACTTCATCCCTCAACCTCACCCACAGCCCCTTAAAACATGCAAGTATTTTTCATTTCTTCATCAAAATCCAGCAAAACAAGCCAAGAACACCAGAATGAAGAGGAATATGGCAGTCCTTTCTCTGGGCTTAAGGGTATGAGATAATGAACCTAGTTCCTGGGATAAGCATATTTATTGGGCTTGTTATGTATCAAATGTAACAAAAGTCGAGGATCTGAAGAACGCCCTGTGTGGTTCTTTTCACACCCTTTGATCACACAATTCCTCTTTAATTCAAATGCAGTAGAGCTTAAGTGGCTTCATTGATGTGTTAAGTGTGGAATGATTTTTGTATAAAATAAAAAAGGCTCCATTATGTGTCCAGAAAAAGCCTGTGTGTGCTTGTTTATTGAGACAGGAAGTCGGTTTCCCACACAGAGCAAGGGTTCTGTGATGCTGAAGCTTTGTGTCTAAAAAGAAGAGTGAAGGAAACTTAATTTTCTACCTGGCAGAGATCAGCTCCTGGAGGAAGGGTCAGACAATGCCATTGGGCTTCAGCTGAATGAGAGGACTTGATTGATTTTCAGAAAATGTGCCATGGATAGGGCAAGCCCGGAACACTTTTGTTAGGAAGAGCACACTTTGTATAATAGAAGCTGGTTTCTGTGCCTTGTTTAAAGTGATGTCTCCCAGTGAGTACCAGCTATCACCTCCCAAGTCGGATAGGGAAAAAGAGAGTCTTTTGCACAAACACTATACGTTAATTTGTTGTTGTTTAGTTTTCTCTGAAGTCAACTACCATTTGCTATTTGCATTTCTTTCTCCTTCCTTCTTTTCTTTCTTCCTCTCATTCTCGTTTTCTTCTCTGTTTCTTTTTGCTATTGTCAATATTTCTGAGATTTTTTTCCAAGGCAAAATTAAATAAATCTATCCATAGTGGATAATAATTCCTATATGCTAGAATAGTTCTTAGTCTTGATATAATCCACGGCCTTAGCCCTATTCTGTGTTGGGAACAAGCCAGAATTCAAGGCAGTTTCCTACTCCCAAGGCTAGTCCTTCCCCTTTCTACCACATCTGACTTAAACTATAAGAAGTAGCTTCGTTCCAGCAGTTCTCTCCAAGGCTATTACGAGTCTATCACCTTCTGTCCTGGCTGCCGTCATTGCTGTCTTCCTCTCTGTCCTCATGCTGGACCCTCTAGAACCTTCTGCTTCTTAGCTGGGAACTGCTTACAAAGAACATTTTATACAGTTGTTCCAATAAAAGATTTTTTTCTTGGTTTTTCAAGACAGGGTTTCTCTGTGTAGCTTTGGAGCCTGTCCTGGAACTCGCTTTGCAGACCAGGCTGGAGTCAAACTCATAGAGGTCCACCTGCCCTCTGCCTCCTGAGTGCTGGGATTAAAGGTGTGTGCCACCGCACCGCCGCCCGGCTATTCAGTAAACGATTTTATAAACATGCAATAGTAAAACATACAATAGTGATATGGCCCTAAATGAGAGGAATGCGGGGCAAAAAGGATGTGCTTGGGCAGCGTTTCCAAGGTTAACATTTATCTCACTAGTATTTCAGAACAAGTGAATTTTCAGGGTGAAAACCTTGTAAGAGGGTAGTCATGACAGGTTCAAATCCAGGAAAGCAATTCTGGGTCAATGGACACTGGATGTGCGGTGGCAGAACTGCTCCCCGATGAAGGAGTGGGGAAGGGTAATATTGCAAACACAGCATTGTCTCCCTGAGTGACCTCTAGATTCTTCCTTGTGCAGCTATATTCTTTACTGACTATCTGAACTAATTTTTAAAAATCCCACCCTCTCTGAGTGTGTATGTGTGTTTCTGTCTGTCTGTCTGTCTGTCTGTCTGTCTGTCTCTCTCTCTCTCTCTCTCTCTGTGTGTGTGTGTGTGTGTGTGTGTGTGTGTGCGTGTGTGTGTGCCCGTGCCCACAGAGATACAGAGATTCCTTGGAACTAAAATTATAAAAGCGGTTGTAAGGTGGCTGTGAACTGCTGGAAGAAGGTTCTGGAAGCAAACTTGTGTCCTCTGGGAAAGCAACAAACAGTTGCTGAGCTAAGAAAGAAAAAAGAGAGGAAAAGAAGAAAAAGCCCTGTGTATAATAATTTCCCCACCAGGAATTTCTAATCCAGAAAGTATTGGGGCAGGAAGAAGAATCTTCTTTAGAAGGTCTCGAGTGAATTAAAACAAGCACCAACTTCTCCTCTTCCTATGTGGATGGATTCCTCATCCCTGTTCCCTTTATTTTATCCTCTGTGTCCTCACTGTCCTTGCTATTCAATGCTCCTTCTTCATGCGCCTTTCACACTCTTCTCATGCATGTCTTGTGGGACCCTATCTCTCACCCACCCTTCCCCCTGTTTATTCCCGACTTCTAATGCAGTGAAGGAAAGTCTACCCTCAAGTATGGCTCCTTGACACACTTCCAAGCTGGAGAAAACCTGACCCTTCTGGTCCTCTGTCTTAGGGACTTGGATGGAGGCTGCATTGTTCTGCGCCAGAAGATAAGGACACAGGAGGCTAGGAAGACTTACCAATTAAGTCCCCTCTAGTTGCTAAGTCACACACCCTTTTTGTTCACTCACACTTCTATATTGAGTGTCCCTTCCTCATCAAAGTAAGCACAGGCTTACTCTTGTGCTGTTTAGGGTCAATAGCTATAAAAAGTAAAACAAGGTTCCCAGAAGCAGATTTACCGAACCAGTAGAAAATCTCTACCATGAGAAGTGAAAGACAAAAAGAGAGAAACTCAAGAGGACACATGCAGGGGACAAGATACCCCAGGTTTATGGCCTGGGGAACCAATGTTGCTAAAATGACCATGGCAATGCCCAGAGAACCCTGTCAAATTCCATGTCATCCCTGTCAAACTATCAGTGATGTTCTGTGGAATAACAACAACAAAATCTGTTACTAGCCAAAGGATGTTTTGGAAAAAGAATAAGACAAGGAAGTAGTAGACTGCCTGCCTTCGATAATGCTCTTGAACTATAATCATGAGAGCAGCCTGGCAAATGGCATTCAAAACAGACACAAGGAAAAATGAAGCAAAACAGCTATCTTAAAAGTAAAGTTATAAACATATAGATAACTGATTCTGACAAATGTGTAAAAAACAAATGTGTTGCAGAGTGAACAGGAATGATGCTGGGAAATTGGGTATCCACTTGGAAACAAATGAAAGCAGACCTCTGTCCATCACCAGTCACAGAAATCAACTCGAATTGGATTAAAATGTAAGTATTAGAGCCGAAGCTATGAAAGTCCTAGAGGAACAAAAAAAATTGAAGAAATCCCGCAGGACACTGAAATGGGCAAGGATCTTTTTTAACTCCCCAAAAAGCACAGGAAACAAGCAAACACAGACACACAGGGCTACGGCAAAGGGGACAGTCCTCAGCAAGAGGAGACGACAGTCTGGAGTGGGGACAGAAAGCTCACAAACTGTATGTCTGACAAGAGGTCAATATGTAGCATATACAAGGCACTCTAAAAATTCAAGAGCAAAAAATGTCAAATAACCCCAGCTTTTAAATGGGCAATAAACCCGAGAAGACACTGCTCAAAAGAAAACAGGGAAATGGCCAATTGATCGATGAAAACTGGCTTTAATGTCACTAATCAACCAGAAAGTGCAAATCAAAACCACACTGAGGCACCCTCTTCCTCTTCTAGTCAGAGTGAATATTATCAGAGACAACAGATCTAGCGGAGAAGGAGAGACAGGGGGAGGCTCGCATGATGTCCTCAGGAATGCAAATTGGTACATTAATGCAAATTAGAAATAGAACTAACCTCCAGGAACCATGCTTTTGTTTATAGGTTAAAAAACAAAAAAAGTCAGTGAAGTCCCTGGATGTTGAAGAAACATCCCATGTTTGGTGCAGCTTTGCTCACACCAGCTGTAAAATGGAGCAACTTAAGTAACTGGTAACTAAACAACAGATAAAAGACAATGCTTATGCACAGTGGAATATGATTCAGCCACAAAAAGAATGAAATCCTCTCATTAGATATAGCATGTATTACGAAAAATGAAACAAGCCAGGTACAGAAAGAAAAATTTCGTGTGATCTTACTCGTATGTGGTGAATAGGAAGGTTGGCATCAGGGCTGGAGAGGTAGCTCTGTGGTAAGAGCACTTGTTGCTCTTATGGAGGACCCAGGATCAGTGCCCAGCACCCACATGGTGGCCCACAGCAAGGGATCCAATGCCCCTTTCTTGCCTCCACAGGCACCAAGCACACATGTTGTGCACATACCTGCATGCAGACAAAACACTTATATCCTTAAGAATAAACACATCTTCTTTTAAGTGTTGATTTCACGGAAGTTGGAAAAGGAATGGCAAGCTCTCTGAGGGTCACGTGACTGGAAGGAAGGGTGCTGTTACAAACAATACATATGTCTGCGTGTAAGCATTATATAGCAGGTCTACAACGTAGGGGGTTCTATGTTTCTTTCAATGAAAAAATTAATTAAAATAAAAATTATGCAGTTTCCCTAGGTCTTGGGAGGTTTTCAAAGATCATTAGTCAATGAAAATATAAATATTGCATTTAGCTCAATTCTAGAGTGCACTTATCTGGACATTCAGATGGACAGAGGTACAAGGAACAAAGAATAGCAGGACTACATTTGGCTGAATGTAGTAAAATTTCTTAGCTGGAAAGGAAACGCTCTCTCTCTTTCCTGTTTTCTCTCTTCTTTTACAGTTTGCATAAGTTGATCTAAAACAATCAAGCATCTTTGCAATGCAAGGCATATACTTTTGTTCCCTCTGGTCTTGGAGCTCTATCTGATTTCAATCAGCACGGGTCTGATATGATTCAAAACAGCTGACGCTAAATTTCCCTTTTAAAATCTCTCTCCTAAACTGGAGCTGTTGGGCAGCCCCACCTAGTCTAAGGCCCTTCCGCAAGGCAGTCTTATCAGGTACAAATATTGGGGTTATGAGTTTTAAACGCCCCCCTCCCCAATGTTTCAATGTCCTGCGGAGTTCTCTGTGATTTAAAAGTCTTGTTAAGTGTAATAGAGCTAGTTCTTGATTATCTGCAAAAGAGGAAATGAATAGTGGCACAGATAATCCAAAACAGCAAAACAATCAAAAATGCTTCTTACATCTGCTCTGGAATGCTTTGTATGGCTTTTGGGGATTCAGGCTTCCCTTCCCAGTGATGGTGTGCTCAGGACAAAGTCAAAATGAGTTTGCATTCCCTAAGCCCACAGCACATAGCTGGGGGTGGGATGTGGAGCAGCCACATGCTGGGTGGCAGGGAGAAGGCAGCCTGGAATCTGAGGGAGAGCATTCCATGGAGACTGGAGATGTGGAAAATGCCTATATGAATAATTAAGTGCTGACTGGAATGTAAACCAGCCTTGTAAATGAGCAAGGGGTGTTTTTCTAGCCCACATTACTTAAAACATCAGGTTATCATCTTTAGAATTAGTAAACTGGTAGGAAAAAATGATCTCAAAGTTCTTGACTTCTCACAGTCCACTGATGCTGGTGCTCTGTGGAGTCAAGACCCATCACTGAGGCCTTGGGGTCAGTCCACAGCCAGCACAGTCTAGTTCCACCCTTCAAACTTTTCCATTTAGAAGTGGGTACCTTTATCATGTACCAGCTTGTACCATTGTCTATTCTATTGAGAGCCATTCCTGTTTTATGCATGAGAAAACTAATTCACAAAAAACTAAGTTTACAAAGCTGATCGCTAGAGACATTAACTTTGAAGTTAAGATGACTTTTTCTGGTTTGGGTAACTATATTATGAGTCAAAATTTAAGAAGCCCCATTGTTCTGCTCAAAATGAAACTTTTGTTACAATTTTAATCATTGTTTTGATGTTTATGTGGTTCTTCCTTTAATGTTTTTAGGAAGTTAAATCAATTAAATAATTTTATTAGTTCTAAATACATTGATCAGATAAATGGGTTGATGAACTAGCGAGCTAGATGATGGATATTATTGACATTGTATTATGACCCAAAACTTAATAATGCTTACATATAATACCTTTCATCTGGGAGATTTCTGTTGAGAACAAGATATAATAGATAGGATGGGGTGGGATATGATAGAACTGAACAGAGGAGAAAAAGGGAGAGGAAGGAAAAGGAAAAGAGGAGACAAGAACAGAAGTGGGAAAGGGGGTAAGAAGAGGAGGAAAGGGGAAAAAGAGAAGACAGGAGAGGAGGAAGAGAGAAGAAGAGAAGAAAAGCTGGATAAGATAGATACAAGAAAGGGCAGGGAGAGTCAAATCCCATTGAGAGGGGGCAAAACGCAGAAAGGACTTCAAAGAGGATGAATAAACGAACAGATGCAGGTCAGTAGGCAGTTAGAACGTCACACGTACAATATTCCTACAGTTACCAAGCACACAGTGCTGTTGAAATAGGCCATAACAATTGGAGATCATCTTATCATGGTCTCTGATGTAGGTGGGATTGGGTGGTATCTTAATTCCTAGTTGATGTGATGAAATGCAATGATAGAAAATTGAGAAAGAGGAAGAAAAGCCTATAAGAAACAGAAGGGGGAAAGACTAATAGGAATGCCATCTTCTGGCCAGGATGCAGCCATTCCAATCATAAACTCAATGCAGCTGTGCTCGCCGACACTGAGCCTGCAAAAGAATGCACCAGTCTGCATGCTAACCATGGTGGGGAACGAAAGGTAAAAGAATGCCCAGTCTGCGTGCCCCACCTGAACTAGTGGGCACCAATGGATTCTGGGAATTGGGGGATCACTGCCATCAGTTGAGTAACCACTGATGAACCCATCAGGCTTAAATGGCGAGTTCCAAACCTGTGGTCACACAGAAAATGAAACAAACAAACACCCAAGAAATTGAATATGGGAAAGGGACTTGTATAAAAGAGATGGGATTGATAGGGATGGGAGAAAAACAATGGAGGGTAGATGGCAACATTAATCAGAATGCATTGTACACATGCGTAAAGATGCCAAAGAACATATTTAATTAGAAACTATATTGCATGAGAGCGAACACTCTGACAAAAGCAAGTTAAAGGAGAAGGGATTTATCTGGTTCATAGTTCCAGGTGACAGCCCGTCAGTGCAGAGGAGTCAAGGTGGCAGGAAGCTGAAGCAGCTGACACACCACATCTATAACCAGGCAATGGTTATAGATGGATTAATGCATGCACCTGAGTGCCCAGCTTTCTGTCTCTATTTTGCACAGTTCAGGAATAGTGCCACATACAGTGGGTGACCTCTTCCTTCCACATCTATTATTATAACGAAGATAACTCTCACAGACATTCCCATAGGTCAACCTTGTCCAGAAAACCCCTGGTGAAATGATTCCCTTCCTGAGTGGTTCTAGATTGCGTCAAGTTAACAATTAAAACTAAACTCTCACAAACAGGATTCCAGGTGGAAGAAAGACCACAGGTGCAGGGCAGAGAACTTTAGATGTGTTCAGAGAACCACGAAATGATCTGAAAGTGATTTTGCCCAGGAAAGTAGATACAAGCAAGAAGTAAAATAATTACAGCCGTAAAGTTGTCTACATGGCCGGTTTTTGACATAAAAGACACCATGTTGGAGGAAAATGCAATGAGAGGTAAGACAGGAGAAAGGAAAGCCATTAAAACCCACCCATGCTTGCAGCTCAATGATAGAGCACTTGTCTAGCATGTGCGAGTCCCAGGTTCCACTTCCAGCACTGATGTGGCAAAGAAAAGAACTCTTCATGTTATTACACAGTTTAGGAAACACAAATGCTCACATTGTTATGCATCTCATGACAATGATTTGAGTGCTGAAAGAAAATGAGAAGAATAGACCCACAGATTCAGATCACCCATTGGAAGTGGATCCTGAAAATCATGTCTACTGACTTGGTGACCTGCTGCTAGTCACCCTGGCTCTGGGACATGTTATCTCCAAGGCTAAGATTTGGAGAAGATTCAGATTCATATTTGGATAGACACTAGGGATACTATAATTCTTATACTAGACACTAGACATGGCTCGAAGCTTATAGACTTAGTTTTATAGAATTGGTTCTTGAAAATTCCATGGCCATCTGAGCAATATTGCATTCCTTTCACACACAGACTGTTTCTGTCTTACCTTGACCACCTCCTTCTCCTCTAACCTATGACCATTTTTTACCATCTCAAACCTGATTTTACCCATACCAAATATATATAGCAAAAGACACAGAGTTATTCACCTCTACGTATGTTTTCTATCTCCTGGGATGGTCTCGTTTGACTGTCTTGAGACTTAGGTATCCCTGGGTTCTACTCTTCGGTCCTATGAATACCATCACATCACTATGATCATCATCTTCAAATCTGGCAACTGTACTATGATTTCTCAGCATAGAACTGTACCACTCTTCCTGATGCAGATCTGTGGCACACCACCTGTTTCTGGACCAAAGGTCTCTAGTTCCCAGGAATATTTGCTTCTAAGTTCTCTGAAGGCCTTCCCTGGAAATGCTCTCTACTAAAGGAAACATTCCTTCCCAAGGTCATTTCTCCCTCCAAGATGTAGTTCCCACAAAAGGCTGTCCAAACCCATGACCACATTGCCCTGGGGGCCATTTTATTCCTCTCATGAATTCTCCCTTTGCCCTGTCCTGATTCTCTTGTTATCTCCCATGTCACCCCTAAAAGCATTTTAATGAACCCCTGCATACAAATCTCCATCTTACAGGAAACTTCCCAGAAAATGGATCTACTGTGTCTTCTATGTTGTTGATGTAGAAGACTATCTTATCACAAAGGAAAAATTATGAGACATTTCAGGCATCTAAGGTCCAGATTCTGGACCATTCTACACAGAAGAAGTCACTGATTCAAGCTGATAGCCCGGTTTGGCAATTGTCTTACTTCTTGACCTTGGGTGACTGATTTATCTTTCCTCTGCACTTCTCTGCTTCTGTTTACATGGATAATGAGGTATATGATGGAATGATGGGAAAGGAAAATGAACAGAAGTTGAGCTCTCCTAAATGACAACAGAACACTATGAGAACACAAATTCTGTGGTTAAAACCTCTCCATCTCGAGTCCCATAGATGAGACTACTTCCTTGGAGGTAGCTCTGCACATGGCCTTTGCTTGTCATTTTGTGGACTGTGCAACCACAGAATTCCTCTGGGGACTTAGCCACACCCCAAATCTTAGCCTAAATCCCCAAGTTTGACACAGATTCATAGGAATTTGGCAAGGAGCTCACCCAATTTTCCCATCAAATTGGATCCAAATGTTGCCTGAGTTGGCTGAGAGTTCAGTCAGAAGAGGAGAGCCCAGGCCAATCAACTGCTAAATGGTGATATTTGAAACTCAAAAGAGTTTGGCTTTGCTTTAGGGCTAGGAGGGAAGTTTCGAACCACAGCATAGGATATAAACCCTGGCCCAATTCAAAACAGTTCCTAATTTTGTGGGCGATTGTTTCAGCACTGCATCTGACTCAACTCCTGCACAGTATACTTATTCCAGATGTCAAGGTCAGTTGGAGGAAACTCTGGACTCCTATAGGGTTGGAGTAGAGAGGGGAAGCCATTTCTCATTGTCTGCTACTTTAATTCCCCCCCTACATATCCCTTAGACAAAGGGAAAGCCACAGTATTTGACAAAGGCTAGGTGAGCCCACTAGTCTGGACCCTGCGAAGAACCCAATAAGCAGGACCCCTAGGGACTGATGCTCTGGTTGAAATCTCTTGTTTTTCACTGTGGGTCTAGAGGACATGATGACTTCTTCCAGGAGCAATGGCTTTGTCTCAGATGGAACACTGAGTTAGGTGGAATTATAAAACAGAGCAAGTTAAGTCTTTCTACAACAAAATTCTCTTACATGAGTTCTTAAATGATTATTCTTTCTTTCTACTCTGTACCTTTCCCCATCTCTTTGGCTTTGGATAATACACTCCAATGCCCTTAGACTAAAGGTTTGGTCATTAGTCTGAGGGACTCTTAGGAGGTGATGGAAGCTTCAGGAGGTGAGGTCTACAGTGGGAGGAAGTTAGGTCATTAAGCATGTCTTGGAGGGGTTGCTGAGACCTGCTCCCTCTTCTCCTCCACTCTTTCAATGCTCAACTACCAAGTAGTGAGCAACCCTGACACAACCTCCTCTCTCTGCTCTCCACCATGATGTTCTTTGTGCCAAAGTTCTAAAACAACGGAGCCAACCAATCATGGACTGAAAGCTCTGGAACCATCCCCCCAGATAGTATTTTTGTCCCATCAATGGAAAGCCAAATAGCATATCCCTTCCTCTTCTGTCCTTTCCTTCCCCCTTTTCATCCTCTCTTTCTTTCTCCTTCTTTGTTATCCCCTGTTTTAGTCACTGTTTGATTGCTGTGAAAGAACTCTATGACCACGGTAACTCTTACAAAAGAAAGCATTTACTCGTGGATTTGTTTCAAGTTTCAGAGGTTTAGTCCATTATCACCACGGTGAAGGACATAGTAGTAGGCATGGCAGGCATGGTGCTGGAGTAGCTGAAAGCTACAGACCAATCCACGGTGGGTAGGGGGACTGGGCCTCCGAGTGGCACACTTTCTACAACAAGGCTGTGCCTCGTAATCCTTCTAATCCTTTCAAATAGTTCCACTTCCTAGTGACTAGGCATTCAAATACATAAGCCTATAGGAGACATTCTTATTCAAACCACTATGCCTCCTAAGAAGTTGTGGTACCATTTGAACTGTTTTCAAGCCTCATTTAATGTTTCTCCAAAATCTACCTCTATCGCAGCCTTCTACCTCTAGCCTTTCTAAAGCAATGCTTTGTATTTCTACCCCTACTTCAGAAAGTCTAGACAACTATGTTCATACTGAACCCTGTAATCACCCCACTCTCACACTCTAGGATCTGTTTCCCATAGATCATGTTTTCTAAGATTCTACATGCTTAGAGACAACACAGTAAATGCGTCTATGGGGAAATTTAAACATAAAGTGTGTTTGAGTCTTGGTTTTCTCATTTACAGGCCATCTGGCATCTGGTGTGACATTTAGACTCTTTAAGCTTCGGTTCCTTAACCTCTTAAATACAGATAAAATGATTAATTTATAGTTTCATCTTAAATTTAATTTCTGTAAGGGAACCAGAAAACTTACCAACCTTCCAAAATAGGATTAAGTGCCTTCACCCCAGACACTGTGTCAATCTGTCATTTTCTTCTTATAAAACTTGTAACTTCACATCGTAATTTCTTTCTTACTTTCTGAGTCCCACTAAAATGTCCTGGATGACAAAGACTATAGCTGATCACCTCTGAAGCCCAGTGTTGATTGCAATGTCTCAAACTAATTGATACTGAATGAATGGACCACCTCTGGAAGCATTCATAAATGGTAGCGGTAGTTTTTCCAATGTGACATATTTATATTGGAAGAGCATCCTTTTTAGACCATGTCTTTACTAGAGGAGAGATGATAATGGAAATGTTAGGAGGGGGAAGACGTTTTGGCATTCATCAAATAGCTCTGTGTAGGTGACCTATTGTTCTCTGCAGACATCCAGCTGGTCCTGGGCCCACACACCTGAAGTCTCACATCTGAAGCACTGCATTTCCTAATCCATCTTAGTGACACCGTTTGGCTCAAGTTTCCAAGCTGGGACCAGATTTTCTCCAACGGTGGAGGAAACAAAGAAGGTGCTGTATCCGTTTCTTTGCATCATCCTGTCTTAAGAGTTTTCATGGAGGCTTAGCTTGCACGAGATTCCCAGAGACAAACTCTGTCCCATTGTCAGGCCAGCAGACTCCACAACTGTGGGCTGTGACATCTCTCTAAACAGATAAAAACAGGAATGTCAAGTTCCTCACAAGGGGCTAGAACACCAAAATAAAGGGAAAAGATGAAAAGGAGGAAGACTCAGAGGATGTAGGAATGTGTGCAATGCCATCTTTATGGGCTAGAGGTACATGAAGAATCCCCTCTCTAGTGACCAGCTTGGGAAGAGGATAGGAAAGAAATGGAGAGTTTCTGCTCTGTCTATTTAAGGCCAACTTTCCATGTGGCTCACATTTGTATGTCTGGCAAGCAGAGGCACTGGATGCCTTTGTTCTGGGCTTTCATTTCAAGGATGTTCCGTAGTGAATAGGCTTGGGGGAAAAGGCTAGTCTAAAGGGTGGGCCAGGTATGCTTTCTGTTTCTCATACAAACCTTATGTTCCCTAAATCCAGGTCCCCACTGTAGTCATACACCTCATAGGGGATATAAACATCACTGATTCTCTCCTCATTATGCTGCAGGAACTGGGGCCAGGGAAGCAATAAAAGTGTCGATGTTCATCTTGCTTGCTGTGTGGAGTCTTGGGTCTGTCAGCATCTATGAAGCCATGCGATTATATTACTTGTTTCAAGTTTCTAACAGTTCTTGACAAATCTCTGTCCTCTTGGACTAAATGCAACTTGTGAAACAACTCAACCTTCCAGGGATTGGGTGTGCCCAACCTATGAGGAAAAAAAAAAAAGATGAGGGAGGAAAAGCACATTTTTATTGAATGTTCTTTGTCTGCAGAGATGTGCTGGGCACACATTGTCTCCTTTAATTCTCATGACAGCCTTGGGATAATACACTGTTCTATCTTTTCAAAAATAGATAAGGAGTCCTAGGCCCTTCAGGTGAAGTGACATTCTGAGGTCACACACGGGGCTCAGAATGGAATGAAGTCCTCTGTGTTGAAAGGGTTCCTGGAAACTCAGCCCTTTCAGGACTGAGACGGTGGACTGTCTAAGACTGATGTCTTGACAAGCTACCAGGCATGAAATAAATTCCTCGGCCACTCAATTATCTGCTCCGTGAGTTTTCACAGCTCTCTTCTTAAATGTATTCCTGGTTCCCAGATCAACAGGCAGTTTCCATTTTCTTAAAATCCTGTCTGCTCTTTCTGCTTTCCGCTTTTGATCTTCCTACCTCCAGCCAGGGTTATTCCAGTTGCTTGGCATTGGCCTTCCTGGTCCTGCCTATCTCCCTGGGTTGTTTTTGTTTGTTTGTTTGTTTGTTTGTTTTCTATGTGAAAAAGAGAAGGTGGAAACCATTCTGAGATGCTGCCCCAGAAGCAACAGGCTTTAAATTGGTGAAGAATTATGTTCGATTTTCAGAAATGACTAGAGTGATTAGCTTACACTCACCATCTGCTGCGCAGAAATTCCCTCCCTGAATCCTCCTGCCACAGGCCAGCCTGCTCTACCTGCTGCTGCTATCCCTGGGGACTTTATACCTGTGCTACATTGCATAAGGCTGTGCTTCAAGAAATTATAGAAAAACATTTCCTTAGCCCAACTACTCAACCTAAATGCAGTATAAAACTGACCTTGCCTTGTGGGAAATGAGGCAGAGAATGAACTCTTTTCATGTAGTACCTGTTTGTTTTCTAATTAAGAGGGTTTGTAGTACTGCAATTATTTTCTTTGCACTCCTGGAACAACCTTGCTTTTCAACTTCAATTTATATCAACAAAATGCTGCCCTCCTAATTAATTCAATTAAGCATCTAAACATTGGTAGTATTTTCAGTGGATTTGAAACTATCTAAAGATGTTAGCACTATAACTATTTCCTGTATAGCTATGGCATTCCATCTAGCTCTCAGCAATTAGAACTCAATGTAATGACGCATCATCTCTAGCCTTCTAATTCTCTTCTCATTAGGTTCCACCTGTATTAAACAGTCACCCGTATAGGAAAGAAGCCCATTCCATCAAGATAAAGAGCTTTCCACCTTCGATTTCTGAAGCAACATCTGTATATTCACAGTAAGAATGGACCTATTACCAACAGTTAGCATAGGCCAGTGGAATTTTTCTTCCGCTTTCTAAAGAAGCAAATTTTGAAATACAAAGAATAATGGGACATACGCCATGTTTGCTGGAGTTCATAACCAAGTTGGAGAAAGAAACAGTATTCAACAAAAAAGAAATCACATACCACAACAGTAGATAAAAGATGTGTCTGACATATATAGATAATACGATCTTGCAGCAGATGTAGTTCCCTGCCTCTTGCAATTATCACATTCTCTCTTCTGAGATGTTTCCCGAACCTTAGATGTAGGGGATATGTTGTAGACGTATCAACTGGGGCTGGGCACCCCACAGTCATTGGTTCTATGTATTTTGACCAGTGTAGTTTTCTGTAATGGTCTGGGAAGTTTCACCCATGAACTTCCAACAGGAGGATTGTCTAAAGAAGACCTGGATGATGACAACATCATGTGACAGGCCAGCATAGATGGGTGATGTTTCATGGGGGCTCACACCTGGATGAAGAGCTATAAGCTATTAATGACTGCTCAGAGAGAGAGACTCAGTCTTCCCCAGGGATATACTCCCCCACTGGCTACCCAATACCTTGTGGTTAGTCCTACAAACATATACATACAAGCAATTTAGACTCAGCTGGTTGCAGATATGTACATGTAATAATAATGATAAAACTTAAAAGATACATTTGAGCAGTACATCTGTAAAACAGCAGCCTCAGTCTCCTGGTATGGAGATGATGACTCGTGGTACTATCCTCAAATCCCATGCCTACTTTACTCCTACACAGCCTCCTTCAAAATGCTTCCCACCGGCTCTTTTTCTACTTCTCATGACTAATGCCATCACCTTATTTTAAGTCTTTATCCATTTGTATTTAAATTCTTAAAATTCTCCACTTGTTCCTTGCCCAAGGCCACTTCCCACTGTGACTGGACTCCTGAGAGCACATACTAAAACTCTGGAAGCTCTGCTTTGATCTTTTCCTTCTCGGTGCACAAACCTTCCAGGATGCTCCTTTCTGAAGAATCGAAACCTGTTAAGTGGCTTGGAAGTAGAATACAGTTTGAGGTTGCTGTGGTTACTGTGGACTGTCATCTCGACAGAATCTGGTATCACCTAGGAGACAAGCCTCCAGGTACATTCATGAGGGATTATTTAGATTAGCTCAGCCTGTAGGTATGCTAGTGAGGGGTTATCTTGATCTGTTTAATTGAAGTGAAAAAATTCACTCCAAAGGAGGAGACACCCTTCCATGGACTCTCACACTGGGCTTCATGAGAGAGAGAGAGAGAGAGAGAGAGAGAGAGAGAGAGAGAGAGAGAGAGAGGGAGGAAGGAAGGAAGGAAGGAAGGAAGGAAGGAAGGAAGAAGAAAGAAAGAAAGAAAGAAAGAAAGAAAGAAAGAAAGAAAGAAAGAAAGAAAGAAAGGAAGGAAGGAAGGAAGGAAGAAAGGAAGAAAGAAAGGAAGAAAGAAAGAAACTGAGTACTGGCATCCTGGTTTACTGCTTCTTGACTTCAGATACAGTATCATCAGCTGTTTCAAGCTCCTGCTACTTTGGCTTCCCTGCCAGATGGATTGCCCCTTTGGACCAGTTCTTTCCCCCATTAAGTTGCTTTTATAAGGGTTTTTTTTTTTTTTTATCACAGCAACAAAAATGTAACTAAGAGCCAGGAGGTGGTGGCACACGCCTTTAATCCCAGCACTAGGGAGGCAGAGCCAGGCAGATTTCTATAAGTTCAAGGCCAGCCTGGGCTACAGAGTGAGTTCCAAGACAGGCTCCAAAACTACACAGAGAAACCCTGTCTCAGAAAAAAAAAAAAAAGTAACTAAGACAGAGATGGTGTGGGCTCCATCCCAGGATGGGAAAATTCAAGTTCAAGTAAGAGTTGGTGTTTGAAATGTAGGAAAGTAGAGAAGTTGGTATTACTGAGAACTATGGACTGGGCCTGGAAGACTTCGAGGACAGTGAAAAAGCAAATGTGGAGGAAGAACAAGTGAGCAGAACAGGAGGGTGGAACGATAGAGGGGTTTCTCAGTAGACTTGCTGCCTGGCATGCATTTCACGGGACAGAGAAGTGCTCGGTGGGAATCTGTTGCACATGCAACAAATGAATGAGAAACAAATGAATGAGAAAGCCTACTATTTCCATTACACCTACCAGTTCATGTTGTTTTTATCACAGCCCTACAATCGGTTCATAGGACAACACCTGAGTTCTGAATTCCAGCAACCTTGACAGGTTATATCAATGATGGAGGAGGAGTGGGGGTATAGAGTGAAGGGAAGAGGTTTAGTCAATATGGCCACACTGAGAAGTGTAACAGATGGAGGAGTCCAGTGACCACAAGTCCATTTTCAGAGCATTGACAGGAGCTTTGGTCTTAAATAGAAGAAGAATTGGGACAGGGACACAGGTATGCACTATTGATTAAGAAGTTCTGGTCTAGATGAGGTTTTTGTTGACCATCATCTCAGTGAAGGTCCTGCAAGATGATCCCCAGAAGTTCTTACTACTTCAGGGGACAAAGTGATTCTCAAGAAATGGTCACTTCTGCCAGGATGCTGCCTTGTCCTCATGGATGATTGCCATAATTTGGTGTCAAGGGTATGTTCTAGCCATCAAAAGTTCTACTGTCTGTGAATCTAAGGAGGCTCAATAGGAAAGGTTAAGGACAAGGACTTAAGTCTGCACCTTCCCAAATAAAGAAGACTGGAAAGGCTTACTTCCTACTACTTTTAGTTACCTGTTGACCAAAAATGAGAAGTCAATGATTTAAAACAAAAACACAAAACACACACACACACACACACACACACACACACACACACACACACACACAAAACCTGCCCCTAAGTGTCTAGGTGGAAGCACTAAGGTGCTCCATTTTTCTGATTTGTAGGCAAAGAGTCAAGGCAATTGCATCATAGTTCCAGCAGCCCATGGGCAATGAGTGGCAGCTCCAGAACATGCAGCTGCATCAGCCTGACATAGAAGTTGATCCATCATGCTGTCTTCTAAACATTCAGTAATGCAATACCTATTGGGGTGTACCTGTGATTATCAGGACCAGGGGAAGCAAGAGATACAGTCCACAGCTGCTGCGAGCTGCAGCCTTAGGAGTTATTTTAGAGACTTCTTCCTTGAGTGAAGCTGGAGTTCCTAGATTCACCAAAGAAAAGAATTTTAAGACAAATCAGTATGAAGCAAAGTTGGAGTTTATTAAAGGAAGGTGTGTGTGGGGGGAGTAGGTATGTGTGGGGGAGGGTGGAGGCTAGAGGTGAACCTTATGTGTTATTTCTCAAAATGATCTACTTTGTTGAGATGGAATATTTATTGGGACCTGGACTCACTTGATTTTGCTTGGCTGCATGGCCAATGCTCACCAGGCATCTACCAGCATGTGTTACTATGCCTAGCTATTCTCTCTCTCTCTCTCTCTCTCTCTCTCTCTCTCTCTCTCTCTCTCTCTCTCTCTCTCTATGTGTGTGTGTGTGTGTGTGTATTCTTGCCTGTTTGTATAACTATCTGTTTGAATGTTTGCTAGGAATCATACTTGGTATTCATGCTTGTGTGTGTCAGGCATACTATCAATGTCCTACAATGGAACACCCAAACAAATGAAAGCATCTCAGCATGGCAGAACATTAGTCTGGACATGAGAGCACTAGGAAGAACAGGCACACAGGGTAGTGAATATTAGCATAGGTGGTGACTGTGTCTTTCCTCCATTGGCTGGGGTCTGTCCGACCTCACAATCTTTCAAGATTGGCTAGTTTTAAAAGAATTTGCACAAAGGAAATGAAGGAAAGCTGGAAGGTGTCAGCCAGACCACTTGAGTCTCTTAAGTTTCAAGAATGCTGCAGGTGGTGGTGGGGTTTAAACCATTTGCATAAAAAGTCTGAGATGCTAGGGCCAATAAAAAGATCTGAATTCCTTGCAATAAATACAAGTTTTGGCTCCCAGATCCTCCCAATTCCAAAGAGAGTAGCATCTTCTCATGCAATGCCAACCTTATCCCTGAGACACAATAATGAAGGTTGGAGTGAACAGATTTGGCCATGTTGGGCATCTGGTTACCAGAACGTCCTTCATGTCTGGCCAAGTGAACATTTTTGCCTTCACTGACCTCAACTACATGGTCTACATGTTCCAGTATGACTCTTCCCATGACAAGTTCAACGGCACAGTCAAGGATGAGAAGAGAGAACTTGTTATCAACAGGAAGGTCATCACCATCTTCCAGGAGCAAGATCCCATAAACATCAAATGGAGAGATGCTGGTGCCAAGTATGTTGTGGAGTCTACTGGTGTCTTCATCACCATGAAGAAGGCTGTGGCCCACTTGAAGGATGGGGCCAAAAGGGTCATCATCTCTGCCCCTTCTGCTGAAACTCCCATGTTTGTGATGGTTGTGGACCGTGAGAAGTACAACAATTCACTCAAGATTGTCAACAGTGTTTCCTGTCCCACCAATTGCTTAACCTCCCTGGCTAAGGTCATCCACAACAACTTTGTCATTGTGAAGAACTCATGACCACAGTCCATGCCATCACTGCCACCAAGAAGATTGTGGATGTCCCCTCTGGGAAGCTGTGGTGTGATGGCTGCGGGGCTGCCCAGAACATCATCCCTGCAGCCACTGGTTCTACAAAGACTGTGGACAAGGTCATCCCAAAGTTGAACTAGAAGCTCACTGACATTGCCTTCTGTGTTCCTACCCCCATTGTGTCCACCATGGATCTGACATACCACCTGGAGAAAGCTGCCACGTATGATGACATTAAGAAGGTGGTGAAGCAGGCATCTGAGGGCCCACTAAAGGGCATCCTGGGCCACACTGAGGACCAGATTGTCTCCTGAGATTTTAACAGTGACCTCCACTCTTCCACCTTCGATGATGAGGCTGGCATTACTCTCAGTGATGACTCTGTAAAGCTCACTTCCTGGTATGACCATAAATATGGCTACAGCAACAGGGTGGTGGACCTCATGGCCTCCAAGGCCTCCAAGGAGTAAGAAGCCCTGGACCATGCACCCCAACATGAACACTAGAGCAATGAGGGGCCCTAAGCTGCTGAGGAGTTCCTGTCCCCACTCAACCCTCAACACTGAGCATCCAGCCTCACAGTTTTCATCCCAGATCCCCAGAAGAAGGGGAGGAGATTAGGGAGCCCTACTCTCTTGAATACCATCCATAAAGTGCACTGCACCCACAAAGAAAAATACAAGTTTTAGTGTTTGGTAGAAAAGACTAATATTTAATATTTTTATAGGTGGCAATCACATTACTGACTGAGCAATCTCCTAATCTATGTTGCCAACCCCAAGAGAAGGCATTAGCAGATCTAAGCATAGCTGTTAATGGAGGGGTGGTTGCTTAAATAAAAGACAGTGCTCAACATAGAAGCAGGCCACCTTTGAGTGACTTAACATAGCTGTTTGGACAGTTTTGGTGGCAGCTGCAGTTTCCATTGTTCAGAGGGTTTCTAGGGATCATCTTGTTCTTTAGTAAGGGAGATCGTAGTGTAGTTTCTGCAGAGCCTTGGATCAGAGAAAGGGCTGATAAGGTGAAAACACAAAGGGTCAGGGGGTCCAAGGGATCCTTCCAGTATGTAAGCTGCAATGAAATGAAGACAAGCTTTGACTCTAGACATGCTTTGAAATCTGTGAGAGTCTCAGAAAATCACAGGCTTACAGCTGGGAAATGGATAAGGAAACTCACAAGTCATGTGTGCTTTGGCTATCAGCATGGTTGCTATGTTTAATTTTCTTATTTGATACAGCTCTATAACAATTACCTTTTTATTTCAATATAGGGTATCTTCACAGTGAATTTTGTTAACTCTATCAAAATTCTCAACTTTCAGATGAAATTGCAACCAGACTCCAGGGGAAGGGGTTTCTTTGTCTCTCTATATTCCCTCTCCTTCATTTTCCATCCTCCTGTCCTGTCTTGCGGATAAGTTACAAGGATCAGAGAAACAGCTGAGGGACTTCACTGAGGTGATTGCTCGCAATCAGAGCTATAGCTGTGAATGAGAAAGAAGAGGAATGCGGGAGCCAAAAAAAAAAAAATGTCCTTGACCTCCACCACGGAAAATGCCAACATTTTAGAGACAAGTGCAGGAAGAAAATGCTTGCAGGGAAAGGAGAGGAAAACCAGGCAGGCATTTTGTCAGCGAATGTATGATTGACACTATCAGCAGCTGTAGGAAGTTCCTCATTCCTCACGGGGGGGCGGGGGTGAGGCAGTGCAGTGTGACAGGGAGGAAGGAGCTTGGAACACAGCTGACAGTTCCCAGGCTAGGGCCAGCCTGCTGCTCACCTTGGGAAGCAAAGGAAGAGAAGAGAGCATAGTACGTCTCCTTCCCTCTTGTGAAGACCAAGGTTGACCAAAGACAGATAAAGGGGAAAGACAGAAGTCTATACAACCAAGTTTTACATAACACAGAAGGCTCAGAAATGAAGATCTCTAGACCAGGGAAAACTATGCCTTTATGTCATCTGATGGTAGAAAAGATGTTATTAAGAAAAGGATGGCTCAGCTGGTATAGACTCTGGTCATCAAGCCTGAGTTCAATCTTAGGAATCTATATGGTGGAAGAAGACACTGACTCCCTCATGTTGTCCACACACATGTTGTGGCTTGCATGTGCTCAGGTACACACACATAACCACACACACACACACAAACACACACACAAATAAATAAATATATAAGCAAATAAATGTCAATTGAAGAGGAAGGAAGGGATTGGACTATATGTATGGAATGAGCTCTAAGTGGGAGGGGACTCAGGAAGGATCCAGTTGCTCTTGGCCTCTTTGTATTACCTTCTTTTTTTTCCTTGGGTTCTCAGAGCACAAAGCCCATCCCTAGGCAGTCTCATAAAGGCTCCATCAGAGAGCTTCTTTTTAGGTCTAATTCTTATATGCACAGGGGAAGGGGGAAGCCAGATTGACTTTCTTGCTTCTGAGTCCTTTCCAATCTATTTCACTTCAAAGTACGTTGAAGTATTTTCCAATCCCTAACAAACAAGATGTCTAAAGAAGCTGTAATGACTTTATCAAATTTGGCATGATTCAATGTGATAATCGTGTGAAGGCTCCAACAACAGCTAACAGTATAAAGCCCAGACAATAACCATCCCACTCACCAGTATTAACTCATTTAATCCATGCAACAACTATTAGGTAGCTCCAGTTGGAGTCAGCTGATGCATAGATAAAAAGATACAGACTCTAGTTCAAGATCACATAGCTTATGAGTAGCATGGAGCTTTTATACCCAGCCCTCCTGCTCACAGAAGCAATGGACTCGATTTCGATGTTGTAGTAGATTTTGTTGAACAAATTGTCCGTGAATGTCCTTCCTTCCTTCTTAAGAATGAAGGAAGTAATTTTTTTTAAAGCTATGTGGATTGCACCAGAGATCAGCCAATAAAAGTTCCATAGCATGGTCTGACCTGTTTTTTGTACAATCTGCAAGCTAAGAATGATGTTGTACCTTTAAGTGATGAAGAAAAATTTTAACCTAATATTTTGAGATGTGTAACAATTATATGAAGTTCAAAGTCTTGTGTCTGTCAATGAAGTTTTATCAGAACACTAACACCCTTCTTCCTTCATCTTCTGTTCCATTTTTGCCTTAAAAGAGCAAGAGTGCACACTTGTGAGAAGAACCACAAAGCCTAATTGATTCCGCCCTTCCAGGAGAGCTTTCCTTACCACCTTATATAACAGTAAATCTTTGGTACATAGAAAATGAGGTAGGGGTTAGGCTTGGATCAGAGACATCCATCACCCCACTATGTGCAAGTTCCTCTCAAATTCTCTCTGAAATTGGCAGCCACTCCAAGAAGGATGGTGGCAGGAGAGGCCCAGCAGAACAGTCAACAGTCATTTCTTGGGTGGACCAAGAAAGCTGGAGGAGGTGGCCGGGTGGTTAAGGGAGGCCCTTCATAGGCATGTGGATTGATCTTTTCTCACATGTAGAACTAGAACTGTTAATAGGCAAACAGCAAGTGCAGATGCTCAGCCATGAACCAAGGAGCCACCACCATGGTCAGGCACAGTTCTTTCTCTGGGGACAGCAATGTGTTCAAGCTCTTCCCTGAGCCTAGTCTTTTTCGTCTCTCAGGCTTGCATGAGGAATTTGTCTTAAAGGGCAAAATGTTCACACAGGGCCAGGAGCCAGGGCACTAGGGCTTTGCACTGGGCTTTGACAACAAACCTCTGGCTTGTTGGTAGTAAGCTGAGTACTTGCTTTCTGCCCTGCTTAACACAGCCTAAGTAAGGTAATTTACAGGCTCCTTTAATTATTGTTACATATTCACATATATTTATTTATCTATATATCTATATCTATCTATCTATCATCTATCTGTCTGTCTATCTATCTATCCATCTATCTGTCTATACATTCTATTAAGTCCATTTAATGTGCCTGATTTTAGGCAGTTTCCTAGGATTATAGTACAATATTCATAGCAGAAAATGAGCCAAGCAATGTCAAATACATAAGGCTGTAGCACTATGTTCAGTGTCATGGGTCCTCATCACCATACAGCTCCAGAACTTTTCATCTTGCAAAAAAGAAACTGTGCCCAGTGAATGCTGGCTGCCGTCCCTCTCCTCCAATCCCCTCTACTTTCTGTCTTATGAATTTGACTAATCTAAGTATTTTATGTAAGTGGACTCCTATGGCATTTACCATTTGGTAGGTGTTTATTCCACTTAATATTCATCCATGCCGTAGCATGCTTTAAACTTTTCTTCTTTTGTAAGGCTGAATAGTAGTCCAGCATGTGTACGTACCATATTTTATTTACTCGCTCATTTCTTGATGAATTTCTGCTTGTGTTTACCTCTTAGCTATTGTGAATAACACTTCTTTGAACACTGATCCACTCTAATGTTGCTTTCAAATATTGTTAATATATATCCCAAAATGAAATTTGGGGGATCACATGACAATTCTATTTTCAAAAACTTACCTCACTATTACATAGAGAGACTAGACTTTTTTTGCATGGTGGCATGTAGGAGCAAGAGCCTAGATGGACATCTCAGTGTTCTTATGAATGTAAATACAAGGCTTTGCTTGTCCATCAATGCCCTTAGACAGTACCTAAAATTGTTTCCTGGATCAATTTTAGTCTGGTAAATCTATGATCTGTGTTTTTTTTTTTTCTTTTTTAGTGTGTGTGTGTGCATGAGTACATGAGTGCGTGCGTGTGTGTGTGTGTGTGTGTGTGTGTGTGTGTGTGTGTGTGTGTGTGTGTTTAATGAATGTGTGTGATCGATCATAGCTGGTATGTGGAGGTCAGAGGACAGCTATGCAGGTTCGGTTCTTTCCTCCCATCTTTACATGGATTCCAGGTATCGAACTCAGGTCTCTAGGCTTGCATAGCAAGCCTTTACTCTGCTGGGCCTTCTCCCTAGCCCTTTTTCTTGTTGAATTTTATTCTTCCCCTCTATTTCAATTATGATTTTTCTTTTCTCCTGATCTTTTTCTTTTTTCCTCTCCTTACCTCCTTCAGTATAAATTTGGTAGAATTCCAATTTTTCTTTGAAGCTATATCTCAGACACAGATCATAAACACTGCATGTGAAAAAAATTACAGTGAAAAAGAAAATAAGTAAACTCCTTCAGGAAATTATTGAGGGTATCTACCCAGGCCATTGGAGTTGGTGCCATTGGAGTTAGGTCATGTCAACCATAACTGCAAGCTTAAAACATTCAAAGCAACCATGGAACAAGGCGTATTTGGTTTCTTCCAAAGGAGTTTTCAAAGTGCAATTAAGAGCAGAGCTCTGGAATGTAAAAACACAGTGGGGAAGTGTGGCGAGCAGGCCATCTTCCTGGTCTATAGAATCAAGGCCTTCAAACTATTCAAAGCTTGTTTCTCTTAGGGAAGTTGCTTGGAGGATTGGTACTTACTCATCTTCCTCACTTACGTGGTAAGGCTACTCAGATGGACATGAGCTAAGCAGACACAGCGTCTGTCCACAGTGCATAGACACAGACAGGATTTGTTCTTATTTCACACACAATGCATGGCATGGTGGTGGCCTAACTCCTAAGAGAACAAAATGGAGTATAATTTTTAAGGGCATAAAGATTTTTTTCTAAGGAAAAAAGATGCTGTTGGTTTTACATGGAGTACATAAAAACGTATGAAAGAAAATTCCACAAACCATGAAAAGATACTTGCCCAAATGCAGAGTATGGCTGAATTATTTAATAAGGAAATAGGCTGACTCACTTCAAAGCCCCGAAGGCATCCCCAGAGTGAGGCAGAGTCCACACTGAGGTTTCCAATGCCTCCGTCCTTCAGAGCAGTTATACTTTTAACATCTGGGCCACAAAGTAGTACAAATGAGCTGCTCTGGAAAGGTTTCTTCTGCAAAATCCTTCTTTGGTCACCATGCCAGTTAAATGAAGTATCAGACCATGTCATGCTCTGTTAGCATGTTTCTTTTCTCTCTTTCTTTCTTTCTTTCTTTCTTTCTTTCTTTCTTTCTTTCTTTCTTTCTTTCTTCTTCTTCTTCTTCTTCTTCTTTTTTTTTTTTTGGTTTTTTTTAAGACAGGATTTCTCTGTGTAGCTTTGTGCCTTTCCTGGAACTCACTTTGTAGACGAGGCTGGCCTTGAACTCACAGAGATCTGCCTGGCTCTGCCTCCCAAGTGCTGGGGTTAAAGGTGTGTGCCACCACCACCCCTCCGGCAACATGTTTCATATTTCATTACTATAATAAGACAACTTTATAATTAAGAGCTGATATATTCATTACAATTCTAAGCAAGACAGTCTCCTTGTCAGTCAAGTGCTGCTGCTGCTGCTGGCAATGATGATGGTGGTGATGGTGGTGACGGTGATGGTATAGAGAGTTTCATAGACCGGCTGTGAGGATGAAAACACAGCCAGGACTTTACAGGGGCCTGTTTTCTAAGTGTTAGATAGGACTGCTGCTATTCCAGTCACCGCCATCATCTTTGCTTATACCACGGCCGTAGATGGTCTACAGTTCCTGATAAGGCTGCATGTAGAGTCCAGAACTGCTTTCTCATTTGTAATCTGTATAGCTTTGGGAAAGTCATTTTCCTCAGTATTCCTAATTGGAAAGTAAAGATAATGCTGTATTGTCATCTATCTATTTTCTACCTCTCTCCTATCTTCCATCTACTTATCTATCTATCTTATCTTCTATCTTATCTACCTATCTATCTTCTATCTACCTATCCTACCTATCTTTTATGTCTATCATCTATCTATCTGCATGTTATATTTTACCATCTACCTACTATCTCTCTCTCTCTCTCTCTCTCTCTCTCTCTCTCTCTCTCTCTTTCTTTCCATCCATCCCTCTATCTTCTATAAAACAGGAACAAGAGAGGAGTAAGCATTCAAGCAACACTAACTCTAATTATTCTTTTTTCTTTTCTTTTCTTTCCTTTTCATTTTTCTTTATTAAGAAAATTTCTACTCACTCTACATACCACCCACAGATTCCCCCCTCCTCCCACCCTCCAGCTTTCCCTCCCAAGCCACCCCATAGCCCCACAGCCCCCAAATCAAGGTCTCTCCTTATTCTTATTACATATTTTACACGTGTGTGTGTGTGTGTGTGTGTGTGTGTGTTTGCATGTGCACATACCACAGAACATATGTAGAAGGTAGAGAGCAACCTGTGGAAATGAATCTTCTCCTTCTACCATGTGGGTTCTAGGACCAAGCCCAGGTCATCAGGCCAAGCAGTGAGCACCCTTACCTGCTGAGGCATCTCAGCAGCCCTTTTTGTTTTCAATTAGCACGTGCTACTTACACATGTTCATGGAATGTACTGTGATGTTCTAAGAAATGCATACATACACTGTGTCATAATCAAATCAGGATATCTAGCTCATCCACCACAGCAAACTTTTGTCATAATGATATAATTGCTTGTTTGGGCCTCTGTTTTATGTCTAAAAACAGTTCTCCAAGTGTGTTGTGAGACCCTAGGTGGCCTCTTTCTCTGGTGGTTCATGGGGACCAGAACTATTTTTATCAACACCCTGAAGTGCTGTATCACTTTTCCATTATGACAGATTCACAAATGTGGTGTCACTACAGAGAGAGAACAGCCTCACTCCAGCTTCTTCTGAAAGATTTGTAAAAATGTGCACCAATGTTCCTCTAATGTCTTGCAAAATACAATTATATTTATAAAATGTGCCCTGTAAGCTGGATGTGGTAGTGCATGCCAGTAATTCCAACACTTGGGAGGTAGACACAGGAGTTAGAGAAGGTCAAGGCCATACTCAGCTACATAGAAAATTGAAAGCCAATCTGTGCTATGTGAGGCCCTTACTCAACTACTCTGCATGCGTGTGCATTCCACAGGTTTGTGAAGTGTATTGGCACTACTTTTAAACAAATAATTCATTTTAATTTCTAATGTGAAAAATATAAACAGGGGTAATCTACAGAAGTTTGCTGGAAACCCAGAGTAAGTGTGGGTATTGAGGCAGCAAAGTTCAGAAAAAAAAAAAAAAAACAACCCCCCTCCCCCCCCCAAAAAAAAACTGTCTTAGCCCACTAAGCATCAGAACTGTGGTCATATTCAAAGTTACCAGCTAGGGATTTAAATATGGACAGTTTCAAGTTTCCAACCAAAGTTGTTTGTAACAGACCCAGTGGTCACTGTAACACACCCTACCCCAAGATCCTTGGCACACTCATATGGGAGTGGGGCCAGTGGTCAGAACTCCCTTTAAAAGCCCGGCACCCTTACAGGGCCCAGTATCAAAAGGTCTCAGAAAAACTCCCTTTTCACATGGTTTTCAAGTCTAACAGACATTTCCCTAAGTTTTATCCTATGTGACCCATGACTGTAGTACCAAAGTCACACAATGTTGTTTGGTGACCAAGACAAAGGACCTGGGGTTAATACTCGTAAATTCTTGTTTCAAAGCCCAAACCAATTCCCAGCCCAGATTTTTGGTCTCCAATGTCCATCAAGAATCATCACCTATTTAATAGTCACTTTAAATATGTTTTCAGAAGTTCAAAACCCATCCCTGATGCAACTAGGTCAAGTTCTTCCAAGTCTTGTCCCCTCATCACAGAGGGCTCAATTTCAGCCTCAAGGAAATACTTGGAGCTACAAGGACATACATAAAGGAAGGAAAACAAACAGGCAATGTTTTGCAAAAGCAAGCATTTGATATTTGAGCACATCGCTGGAACAAATTGGTTTTAAGCAGGCAGCATTCTGACTATGGGTTCCCACCACTACCTTGGTGTGACATTGACACCTGCCACGTTATTTAAGGCCTTTTGTCTTGGAGACTTGGGGTTTTTATACATGCATACATTTATAAATTATACATTCATTTATAATGCATTTGATTGGGTTGGGTTGGGTTGAACTCTTTGTTGGTAATTTGGAGCTTGGCTTCGGGGGGCGATGGCACAGGTTTGCATGCATTATGCAGAATTTTCTGCTAAATGCAATGGGATTCTTGTAAATGAATTAGTTTATTTTAATCCATGCTTGTTTGACATAAGTGTCACATTCATGCTGAATAACGCTATCATTCTTCTGTTTTTGCTCCAATAATGCTGATCTTTGAGATGTTACCCCAGACAGGCTCTGACAACCGAGTGCCAAGTGGCCATCTTGAAATAACAAAGCTCTGCTCTAGCATCCTGCTTCCGAGTCTGATATTTAGGAAGATGGAGTTCAGTGACCTGAATTTTGAACTATTTTCATCAATACTGAGATGTCATAGTATGGGAGAAAAATAAAACAGAAGTAACACAATCCTATTCCACTGTTTTTACTGCATTTAATAATTCCAGCGAAATGAGATCAGACTACTTTGTGGACAGAACACAAAGTACCAAGCAAAAGAAATTGCTCATTTTTACTACTGAAATATTGTGGAAGGAAGAATCAACCTAGGGAAATACACAGGAGATACAGAGGACAAGGTCAAGAGGAAAGGATTTTCTCTTCCTTCTTCTTAGTGAATCTGGCCAGGACTAGCTGTCTTCAGCCACAGGTACAAAACCACTTTTCCTCACAACATGAAGCTGCTGTTGTAGGAGCTTTATCTAGGGCAGCACTCTGGATCTGGAAGGGAGGCATTCAAGGTGGAAGATCCAACCATGAAGGACTTCTAGGCTAGATTCCCTCTTCCCTGTTCCCCAGGCTGGGGCTTGTTCAGAGTGGACTCTTTCTTCAATGGGCATACTCATCCATTCTTTGCAGAGTACAACCTTATTCCAAGACCCGGGAAGTCAGATTGTGTACCCCTACAACTCCCACAACCCACTGCCTTTTTTGTTCTGGAAAAGTACCTGATTTAAGTATTTATTGAGATAAGGCCCACATATACCGTTTTGGCCACTGTGAGGACAATCATGTAAAGTCTAGCCAGATTTGGGATCTCCTCTCAAAGTTGTTGAGTCATTTAAGGATCCTAAGACA